>NC_138058.1:2381330-2461522 GCF_964194185.1 Rhinolophus hipposideros | reverse complement strand
GCGGAAAATTTAGGGGCCGAGTCACCAGACTCCACAGGCCGGGAAGGGCTTGCAGTATCACATGATATGTGCCTTGACACCTCGCAAAGGTCTGAGGCTACGCTAAGCCCGACTTTAGACACCTGCTTTTCCTTCTGTGTTATAATGCAGAGAGGTTCACAATTTCCACGTGGCCAAGTGTACTGGTCTGTTGTCTCTCGCTTAAGAGCCCTTCCTCCCCACCACATCAAGTCATAAAGATGTTTCTCTTATGGTTGGAAAGTTTCGTTTTTACATGTAGCCCTTGAATGCATCTGGAAGGTGTGTCTGGCTATGTGTGACGCCAGCTCTCTATGGCTTGGCTGAGTGACTCTGAGAAGGTCAGGTCCCCGTGTCCCTTCCTGACAAGTGAGAAGTTAGATTGGGTCACCCCCAAGGCTCCTTCCCAAGCTGCAGTGACGAGCATCCAGTCCTCCTTGCTGCAGCCTGTGACCGAGTGACACTCCAGTCATCATGATGGTGAAATCATGCCACGCACGGATTTCCATGGGCCCTGCAGAAACGCAGCCGTGTGGAGGTCATATTGACTGTCCTCCAACTCCCTGCTTCTTTCTCCTCTAGAAACACACCAAGGCACCTCAAGGCAGGTCTCCCAAGGTCCACTTCTTGGTCAAAGCTTTGCTTTAAATCATTCCTTTTTGACCTTTGAGTTTTAACTATTGCACAGACCAGGCCCAGCGTGAAAGGGGAGACTCGGCAGCTGGAAATGTTACCAAGACCTGTATCCAACCTAACCAGCCTTTCTGCAAAACCCAGCATTCAGGATGCTCAAGTCTGTTTCTTAAACCCTCTCCAACTTGCACAGAAGGAGCCTCTAAGAGGTGCCCCTGCCTGGTAGGTCAGTGACCACCTTTGTGGAACGTGTCTTAGGAACCAGTGGCTGGTGCTCAAACAAACATGCATGCAAATTGAAACCCAGTCTGTGTCACCCTGGTTGCCAGGCCAGAGGTGACAACACGTGGGGTCCATAGAGGAGAGAGGGCCTGGGGAGGAGGACCAGCGTTCACAGGTACAGGTAACAAAGCTCAGCCCAAGCTCATTATGGAGAGAGCTGTGCTCATGACCAAGGAGCTGGGCAGGAAGGCGTGGTGTCTCATGGGACTCGAGGATCGCGACGGAGCTTGGGAGGGAGTCTGGAAAGGTGGGACTTCTACCCACTGGGTGCCAGGTCCTGTAAACACAGAGACCAGCTGGTCTGTCTGTCCTAGTGGAAAATTCCTCTGGATGGGGAATCTGATTGCCTTCAGGTCTGTAATAGTTCAGTTTTTTTTGTCAACTAGACTGGGCCATGGGGTGCCCAAATGTTTGGTCCAACATTACTCTGCTCAGGGGGTTTCTGCAAAGGTGTTTTTGGACGGGTCTATCATTTAAATGGATAGACTGAATAAAGTAGATGCCCTCCATGTTATAGGTGGGCCTTATACAATCTGTTGAAGGCCTGACTGGCCCGAAAGGCTGACCTTTTCATGAGTAAAAGGGAACTCCTCTTGCCTGGTCTTTAGCTGGGACCTTGGTCTTTTCCAGCCTTCAGACTCCTGTTGAGGTGTCAGGCTCCCCGGGACTTTCACACAGGACTTACCCCATTAGTCTCAGGCTTTTGGACTCAGACTGGAACGTCAGCTTCAGTTCTCCTGGGTCTCCAAGTTACCAACTGCAGTCAGTAGGACTTCTCGACTCCCATCATCACATGAGCTGATTCCGTCCGATAAATCCGTGTGTGTGTGTGTGTGTGTGTGTGTGTGTGTGTGTGTGTCCAGTCTATGCACTCCACAGGGCCGGTGGTTCAGCCCCTGGACAGTCTTACACAGCCCAAGGCTGGCAGATGGATGACACTCAGCAATCCTGACCCCCTGCACCAGCTCAAGTGTGGCGTTTGACCTGATCGGCACAGAGGTGGCAGTCAGCAGGTGGACTAGAGGACCCCCCGCCGCGCTGACAAGTGGGGACAGAAAAGGCCTACACCCCAGCCATTTCCCTCCCCCAGTACACCATCAGCCCTTGCTTTCAGGTGAAGCACAGACGTCCCCAAGGCCCCCAGGCAGGCTCTGCAGGGTCAGGAGGAGTAACCATCTGGACAGGACAAGGCTCCAGTGGGGGGATCTCTTCTAAGCCTGGCACGTGGGACACTGGTGCTATTTTCAAAGTGTTTTCAAACTTGTAGAAACTAAAGGTCCATGCCGGAATTGTGAGGCTCTCGTTCACGCAAGACTGATCCTTGGGACGAGTGACATGGGCCAGCCCAGGACAGCAGCCTCAGTCGTGGGGAAGCCCGCAGGACCCTCACCTGGCTCCATCCCTGGACGGCAGCATTCACTCTACACCTTGTTTCTAGACCCCGTGTTCAATCCCAGAGATATCTTAACCACAGTGGGAGGAGGAGTCAGCAGGAAACAGTGCAGGACACTCAGAGACCCTGCCCCACACCCATAGCCCGTGTGGGACACTCAGAAACCCTGTCCCACACCCATCCCCACTGTGGGACACTCAGAGACCCTGCCCCACACCCAGCCCCACTGTGGGACACTCAGAGAACCTGCCCCATACTCAGCCCCACTATGGGACACTCAGAGACCCTGCCCCACACCCATATCCTGTGTAGGACACTCAGAGACCCTGCCCCACACCCATATCCTGTGCAGGACACTCAGAGCCCCTGCCCCATACCCAGCCCCATTGTGGGACACTCAGAGACCCTGTCCCACACCCAGCCCCACTGTGGGACACTCACGGGTCCTGCCCCACTCTGCCCAGCCCCTGGGAGCCCCTCAGCCCGTGGCCCATCTGCTTTAGGACCTTCCTCCTTTCACGTCCTCTTGATGGAAGTCTGTCTGTTTCTTCATCAGTATGTGTCCATCCTCAGTGAACGGATGAATGGTGTCAGCTGTGTTGGGGACCCGGGAGGCCTGGTCACACATTTGTCATCTCTGGTGTAATGGTTTCAGATGTCCTGAAGCCATAGAACTTGAAAGCCTGAAGGTCATTTGGTGATGTCTGAGCTCCTCCCTTCACACAGGTAGAAAGTTCCAGAAGAACATGCACAGGGTCAGCAGCGAAAGGACGGATGCTTGGGGCTTCCTCTACTCCTCCTTGCCAGGGTATTTCTCCTAGTTCAGGCCTGGGTTCTTCTAGGGGTTGGGAAGGCTTCCAGGAGGAGGGGACGTCCATCTGTGGTGGAGGCCTTCATGGATATAGGCAGGTCTGCCGGCCGCTCCCACACCAACCACGGAGCTCAATCCTGGGGCCCTGTGACTGTAAGTCATTGTCACAGAGGAGAGTGGTCAGGGCTCCTGTAACCTTAGCTCTGGTCCGGAGCTGAAGCAAAGGAGAAACGAGATAAAACAAAATGTTTGGGGCATGTGGTGTCAGGTGACGCAGGGGAGCCCTCTTCCCACCCTCCCAGCAAAGCCACTCAGAGGTCCTCGTCCTCATGGGGCAGGCTGCCCTCCTCCTTTTCATGACTGCACTCAGCTCACCCTCACCCTGGTCAGTTGGCTCAATGGGGCTGGTCTTAGACGACACCCACATTGGTGCCCCACTGTTGGGTCTGCAGCTGAATCCCAGGACATGTTTTATTTTATCCCGAGATGATCCCAGGAGGCCATGGCACCCGCCGTGTAGATTTCTCGTAGATTTCATGAGCATGGGAGAGAATAAACGCTTTTCTTGGCACAGGACGAATGTGGAAGAGCCCACCCAGCCACTAAGGGGTCGGGGGTGTTGCCAGGGGCCCAGGAATCTCTTCAGAAAAAGATAGTAGTCCTCCCGACTTTTTCCCCAAACAGTCAAATCTGACTTGTCAGACACAAGTTCGACTTGTGCACAACCCACTCACAACTGATAATCTCCATGGCAACTGCCGTGTCCCCTGAGGACATAGAAGCTATAGCGAGGGAGGGAGAACTGCTTCCAGATGGTTTCCTTCTGGAACGTTCCATGGAGTCAGCCTCATTAGCAGACGCAGGGGTTGAGGCCTCTGTTTAAGTCACAGGCCGAGACTGTGGAGGAAGAGTGAAGGTAGGCTGGCACCTGTGTGCCCACCCAGGCCTGTGCCAGGCGGGCGGCACCAGCGTGCACCTCCCTGCTTCCCTCCCACTTCCTGGGCGCCCTGCAGCTCTCTCAGTGCAGGTCTTTCCTGGGTTTTGTTCCCAGGAAAGCTCACTCTTCTGAAGCCCTTAAAATGTCAGAGGCTGGGAGAGGGATGGGAGTTCACCTAGCATTATGATTTTCTCCTCCTTCAATTTCCAACTGCTTCTCCCTGCACAACACAGGGGCTATGCACGGAAGCTCTGTCCTTACACGAGGAAACCCTGTCCGCTTCCTTCCCAAGGTGAGCCCCATTCGGTCGGGCCTAGTGTGGGTCTGCTGATGTGGCGAGGGTGCCAAGTTTGCTCACTGTCACAGATTCAAAGAACGAGACGCCTCGTGCCTGTGAAAACGTTTGTGATTCCCTCTGGCGAGGAGGTGACAGTGACCGGGCTGCCGCCGCTGTGGATCCTTCCCAGTCACGCACCGTGGCTGCACGGCTCAAGGCTCCTTTGCCCCATCCTGCATTGCCGCCTGGGCCTGCCTGTATCTGTGCTCAGGCCATCCGCTTGTCCGAGTCTGTAGCATTTTACACGTACACTGTCTGCCAGGGACAATTGTCCCATTGTGCCCAGGTTAATGAAGTTTTGGGTCACAATGACTGCAGGCATCTCTGGGGCCTCTTTGCCCTTCATCTGAGACAGACCGGCCCATCACCCCCTTCTCCTCGGAGTCTGTTCTGTGGAGTTGGTCCCACGGGGTATGACTGCATCCATGAGGACCGCCGTGGCTGTGCGACTGGGCGACCCCAGCTCCTGACCACCTTGCATGTGACTGTGTGACTGCGTGTGACATGCGGAAAGGAACAGAATCACTCAAGTGAAAACCAGCAGAGGCATTTTTCAGGAGCTCGCTCTAGCGAGGGGGCCAGCCACCGTCACTTGCATCTGACAGAGACGAGGGCAAGCAGGGGCGTGGGAAGCATCACAGGGCCACAGGGACGGCCCCGGGTGGCCTGCTGGGAAGTTATGTGTGGGCTCACTGGAAGCCAGGAGCCTGTGTGGTTGGCTAGGGTGCACGTTTGCCTTTCTCAAGTTTGTCCTGTTTGGAAATGAGGGCAAAAATGAAGGCAGCTGTGACTTTGTGACCCAGTCCTTTGTGACCTTGGTCATTGGGGGCCAAGTCTTGCAGGGGGCTGGGGCTTCCTGGACTGGCTGCTGCCCACTGTGGCCCAAACTGTAACCAATCACACAACTGTCTTCTTCCAGAATGTGCTGGAAATTAATCAGAGTGGAAACAGGTGTGGGCGGGGAGGGAAGGCACCACTTTATGCCATCAGCAGGGAATTCAGTGAGCTCTGAGAGGACTGTCCAGTCTCCCATGGCAGCTTCTCCCTTGGCCCAGTGCCATCACCCTGCAGGCTCGTCGGCCTTTCCCGTGCACCGCCGGCAACTTGGGATCATATGTGGAGGCCGACCTGAGGCCCAGGTGGGCCAGCACGGGAACCCCAGGCAGGCCGAGCAGTGTCCAGGGTGGCGCACCCCCACGTGTCCGCCCCACCCAGCGGGCCTCCTTCAGGGGCCCGTCTTCAGACTGCCTGCATTTTCCCCAAGGGGAGTCATGAAGGAAGCAGACAAGGTTCATGTGTATTTAACCAGGAATCAAAGCCCAAAGTCAGGGACAAGTCAGTGATGGCATGTCACACACCTTACAGCAGGTGGTCACCGTGACATACCATGGCCCCGGTGGCAGCCAACTCCGCACACATGCCAGGCGGCCGTGTCCCCAGATGTGAGCCTTGTTGGCACAGTCCCTGCTCCCACAACGGACCTTCAAGCAGCACGACAATTATAGAGTTTTCCAGAGGTCACAGATGGAGGCCTGGCGGCCACCTTCAGTCTGGACATGTGTTTTGCTTGGCACACGAGTGTTGTCTTTTAATGGCTTGTCAAATTTTAAAATCAGGAGCTGGCCTTTCACATTTAAAAAAAAAGGCCTGTTTTCCAACTTCTCTTGGAAAATGAGATGACTTGGCAATACCGGCCATCTTCCCACTGAGGCCACTCAGCAGAAGCACGGTACCCTGTGGGAAGGGACATGTGCTCTTGTGTTCACCACAGACACCATTCGCCCTGCGGCCTCTCCTGTTTATCACTGTCATGGACTAAATGCTGGGGTCCCCCAAATGCATGTGTTGAAATTCTTACCCCCAATGTGATGGTGTCAGGAGGTGGGGCCTTTTGGAGGTGAGTAGGCAATGAGGGTGGGGTCCCCATAAATAGGATTAGTGCCTTTACATGGGAGACCCCAGAAAGCTCTCTCGTTCCTTCCGCCATGTGAGGTTACAACAAGCCAGCCATCCAGAAGATGCTCTCACAGGAACCTGGTTGTACCAGCCTCCAGAACTCTGAGAAATAAAGTTATGTTGTTTATAAGCCACCCCGTCTGTGGTTCTCTGTTACAGCAGCCTGAGCTGACTGCTAGGGTCACCAACAGGAAGGACCCAGTAGGCATTTGACCCCAAACAGCTCATGGATATCTGGGAAGAGCAAGTGTCCTTTTCCCCAGAAGTTCCTTCTGGTTCTAGAAGGTTGTTTTGGAGGGGAGGGATTCCAGACACAGAAGAGCCATGTGTTGGGCACAGGGTGGCCACACACCTCTGACCTGGTCTCCTTTGGATTAAGGACTGGTATATTTCCAGTCTCCTCGTCCCTCTCCCTCTTCCCATGACAAATGCCTCTTCTCATCCCAGAAATAAAGAGGACTGCTGGGGACAAAAGGGGTCAGAGTCGGCGTGTGACTCTACCTCTCAGAGCCTCAGTTTCCTCATCTGTCAAATGGGATAGGACTCCTAGCCCCCAAGTTTATGAGGCTTCACTGGGCCTTAATTAAAATGTGGCTATTAGGGAACATAGTTGGCTCCAACTGGATCAATCCAGTTATTCTGTGGCAGTAAATAAACCCATAACCCAGCGTCTTCCCAGCTCAGTTTTCTGTCTTGCATAGGCTACACACCTGTCTTGAATCAGCAAGGCTCTGCTGGGTGCCACTCTCCCTCAGGGGTACAGGGTAATGGAACTGCTCCTCAGGAGTGCCATCAGTGTCTGTGACGGGGGAAGGGGTTGTGGTTTGATGTCAAACCCTGGGCTTGGAGGCCTATTCCCAGAAGAGACACCCCTGACATCAACTTCCATTTCATTTGCCCCAGTAAGTCACAAATCTTCTCTAACTTCAGAGGACAGCCCCAAGTGTCACATGACACCCTCACAGCACAGCTGGCTCCCAGCTATGACATCCTGTCCCATTGCTCACCTACAAGGAGACCTTCCAGAGAGGTTTGCCCTAAGAAATAGAAGAATACTTCCTTGAATTTTAGGTCTAACAATGGAAGAATAATGACATATCTCAATTTGAAAAAATCCAAGACAAGATGCTTCCTTTGCTTCAGCATGTAAAGCCAGATTCTTCACACGCAGCCAAGCCTCCTCTTGGGTTCAGTTGGATGAGGACCTGGGCATACTCAATTTGCTTCCTGCTTCCACATGTAAGAGTCTGACGCCAACAGTGGCACCATGTTAAGTGGCTGAGGCCAGGCTCCATCCAACTCACGGTTCCTCTTGCATTAAAAACAATGCTCACATTGACCTGAGACTGTTCAATGCAGAATGGCATTAGATATTTCTTCTAATGTCTCACGAGGGTTCACCTCTTTTCACTGTTTGGGGGGATGATGCGTAGGTTCTTGGGGTATCACAAGAAATTACGGGAAAGTGTAACTTCCACCACAGCCCTCGGTCTTCTCCCAAGAAGGAGAAAATGCTGGGAAGCCCACAGCGTGCTGATGGGCGGGGAGGCCTGTCATGTTCTCCTCTGTCTCGGTGCAGCACGCGTCATCCTGAGACCCCTCTGCGATGGACTAGGAGAGCAGCTACGAAGACTGCACTGCAAAAATGGCACGGGGACACCCTGACCCCGTCGTGCTTGGGTTCTGGGGACGTTCTTTAACACAAAGGAAAGGGGAAATGATTTGGGAAATGCCCCACTGGCACACCTGTTATCCGTCCAAAGTCTGTGTGCTGACACTTTGTCAGAGTCTGGAGTAAGAAATGGTGTATTGATGGAGAAGGAGCCATCCAAAAAGACGGGGCCCTAGTGGACCCTCAAATCCATCTGAAGAAAGTACAGAGTTCAGCTTCTTTCATGCCAAAGGGAAAGACAATGTGAGGGGCAAGAGGTGATTGACAACCACTGTCATCTGGGCAGCAGCAGGGGTCTGAGGAAGACCTCTTCCTTCCCCAGGCCATTAGCCTTGGCTAATCTGAGTCTGGTCCTGAGGCTCCTGTAAATCTTTGATAAACAGTCATTATTTTTGTACATATTTCCCCCATCTCCTCAGAGGCACCTTCCCACAAGGGGCTGTGTTTGTAAAACTCAAGCTCCAAGCAGGATTCCTATAATGACTGGTATGTCATTCTGCAAGAACAGAGCAGCGTGAGCAAGGTGGAGTCAGAGAGGGGGCCTTTCACTGTGACCTTCCACTGAGCCCCATTCGGCAATTAGTATCACGACCCTGTGTCCCCGAAAATAAGGCCCAGCTGGACCATCAGCTCTAATGCGTCTTGTGGAACAAAACTTAATGTAAGACCTGGTCTTATTTTAATGTAAGACCGGGTCTATAATATAATATAATATAATATAATATAATATAATATAATATAATATAATATAATATAATGAACGGGCCTTATATTAATTTTTGCTCCACAAGACGCATTAGAGCTGATGGTCCGGATAGGTCTTATTTTCGGGGACACACGGTGGTCCGTTTTACAGCTAAGGATGATTCTCAGTTCAGAATGGTCTGCATCTCTTCAGAACACCACCAGTGGTGTGGGCTCCCGGCAGCCCTGCTTCGGGCCACATAGAAGCACCACTTCTGCCCACGCTCCCCTGCTTCCCAAGGGTCAGTCAGCACCTCCCAGTTTCTCCTGAGGAGCTGACGCCCTAGCAGCCCCTGATCTGTGGGAGGCCCTGATATGGGGGCTGCACAGGGCTCAGCAGGGAGGTGCCTCCTCCCCTCAACCCCTAAAATCGTTTAAAGGGGCCAAAAGTGCACAGACCTAGTCATGGCAACGCTGAGATTCGGACCAAACTGGCCAAGCTTTGAGTCGCTAAACTGTACTGCCTCCTCTTATTATAATAGGATTATATTATAACCCAAATCCAAAAGACCACCCACTGCTTTCTTTATTGAATCCTTCCAACAAACGGGTCATGCTGGTAACACAATTCCCTAAGGAAATGGAAAATGACTATTCTAAAATAAATCTGAAGGACACACCCGCCACAAAGTGGAGGCGTCTTATGCAAATACAACCAGAAGGCTCTCCCCAGCCAGTCTGCTCACTCAGGGAAGAGACTCCAGGACTCAGACAGCAAGGCTGGGGGAGGTGCTACTTGTTGGCACCAAGGCGGGGGTGGGGGGGGAGGAGGCGAAGCTGGGCGGGAGAGGGCGGGAGAGGCAGGAGATGCCAGCTGGCAGCGGGAGGCAAACGGGCAAAGAAAGAACACGGATTTAAAGGCTGATCCCAGCATTCCCACAACACTGAAGGAAGCCAGGCCTTTGGCCCCAGAGACACCTGGAAGGGGCGGGGCTCGAGGCCACACCTGTGGGCGTCATTTGCATAACACTTACCACCAGTTAGAAGAGCCTCAGCAGCTCCACCTCCCAACTGGGCCTGGGTCCTGAAAAAAACACTCACCTTCCATCCTTGGATGCTGTTTCTAAATGCAGGAAATGTGTGTTTTTAGAAACACAGTCACAGAAAATGCTAGAGGAATAATGTGCTTTATCAAACCAGCTCAGGTTCTCACTTGACACTGATTTCCTGGGAAGCTGATCTCCAGGGAGCACAGACAGTTATTGTAACATTTGATCACAAACCCTGGATTCATTCAGAGAGCACCTTGGGGCATTGTGGGGACAAAACCCCAAAAAAAACAGTTTCCAGGCTCTCGGCCTCACATAGAAAGGTGCTGGCTCGGGTAGTAAATGGCCATCAACTGTGATCAGATGCCAGCAGCTGTGGCTAGTTGGCCGTCAGCTGTAACCCGTAGGCCATTGGCCACTAATATAACGGCTGTGGCTACGCTAGCAGGAAAGGAATGGGGGCTAGCAAGAAGATGGTGGCTGGCAAGCGCGGACTGCTGTTAGGCAGATTATGTAGATCCTGCTTCCTGTGTCTCCAGCCCAGCCACCAGCGAGAATATATTGGTTTGATTCCCCTATCTATGTCTCCGTGGGTGTTCCTTTTTGGCCTTACCGTGTCCTGCGTTCTTGGGCGGGGAGTGGGAGCTGAGACCCTGCACGACAAATGGCGCAGCGAGCAGGGTCCCCTGCGCGACACATGGCGTAGTCGGCAGGATACGGTGCCAGCCAAAGCTTTCCGAAGGGCAGTGGAGCAGTTTGCGCATATGAAAGCTCAGTCAGAGGAAGACCAGGAGGAGCAGCTGCCGGAGAGCTCGATTCCCGTGGAGGGGTGGAAAGATGTGGATGGTTCCCCAACCAGCAGAGGCCGGAGAAAGCGGAGAAAGCGAAGGTTGTTGCTGCCCTGTGGGCTGGGAACTGCTTGCTGAGGCAACTTGGATGCGGGACTTGTCCCAGGAGGAAATGCATGCTGAGTCCTCCGTGGGAGATGAGGGTGAGGTCAAGGTTATCCCTCACCCCCAGGACAGCCCTGGCGAATGACTATGGACTATGTGGAATTGCCTTCTATCCCTGATTTAATGGACGCTTGACTGTTTGGGAACATACCACCATGTAGTGGGACTGGTTTGATGTTTGCTTTTGTGTCTTGACTGGCCGCTATTGATAATATGTAAGCACCTTGATGTGAGCCGCTGTTGTTCCAGCACAGTACCCCGAGAGGCCCAGAGAGAGAGTGGCAGTGCCCTGAGAGCCCTGGCTGTGTCCAGGAAGTCTGGCTGTGCCCAGAGAGAGTGGCAGTGCCCTGAGGCCCTGGCTGTGTCCAGGAAGTCTGGCTGTGTCCAGAGAGTGGCAGTGTCCTGAGAGGCCCTGGCTGTGTCCAGGAAGTCTGGCTGTGTCCAGAGAGAGTGGCAGTGCCCTGAGAAACTCTGGCTGTGCCTGGGGAGACAGGTGGTACCCTAAGAAGCCCAGGAAGTCTGGCTGTGACCAGAAGTACTGTGGTGGTCCCCTGAGAAAACCTGGCTGTGCCCGGGGAGACAGGTGGTACCCTAAGAAGCCCAGGAAGTCTGGCTGTGACCAGAAGTACTGTGGTGGTGCCCTGAGAAGCCCTGGCTGTGCTCAGAGAGCCTGGCTGTGTCCAGGATATTGCATTCACATCCAGGCTCCTTGCACAGGGCCCCTCGCAGAAGACGCTTGTCGCGTAGATTGTGAGGCGAGACCCTGTAGGGGTGGAGTGTGGGGACAAAACCCCAAAAAAAACAGTTTCCAGGCTCTCGGCCTCACATAGAAAGGTGCTGGCTCGGGTAGTAAATGGCCATCAACTGTGATCAGATGCCAGCAGCTGTGGCTAGTTGGCCGTCAGCTGTAACCCGTAGGCCATTGGCCACTAATATAACGGCTGTGGCTACGCTAGCAGGAAAGGAATGGGGGCTAGCAAGAAGATGGTGGCTGGCAAGCGCGGACTGCTGTTAGGCAGATTATGTAGATCCTGCTTCCTGTGTCTCCAGCCCAGCCACCAGCGAGAATATATTGGTTTGATTCCCCTATCTATGTCTCCGTGGGTGTTCCTTTTTGGCCTTACCGTGTCCTGCGTTCTTGGGCGGGGAGTGGGAGCTGAGACCCTGCACGACAAATGGCGCAGCGAGCAGGGTCCCCTGCGTGACAGGCATCTTCTCACTTAGTGTGACCAATGCAGCCTGCCAAGCCATGTCATTGACCCTACTTTGCAGGTGAGGCGCCCACTAGGAGCTGGACCCGCAGCCTGATAGAGAGCAATTCACTTGTGTCACAGCGCCTGTGTCCCCTAGGCCAGTGTCAGCCACCATTGTGGTTTACGCTCCCTCCCCATTCTGGATGCAATTTCTTTGATTAGCATCACTGGGGTTTGGGGGACAGGATGGCAAGAGCACATTGCTCTGGAAGGGGAAAACTGAAATGTAAGAGGAGAAACTGCAAAGGCGGGAGGTGGGCTGTGGTCTGGCTCTCCAGCAACGAGGCAGCCACACAACTTTCCACACACAACTTTCCATCGTCACAAGTTCTCATGTCACTTCGTGTCATTTTCTAAACAGGGATGTACATGGGAACTCTCCATTTTGCAAGAAATGAGAAGATGGAAGCCCAGTGAGTGGACTCTCCGTTTTATGTATTTTTCTGAAGCAACTGGGGCTCTTTGCTTTTTATGATGAGGCAAGTTTTCAAAGTCCTCAACAAGAGGAGGGCTGTCCAGAGAAGGTAGCAAGACAGGGAGAAGGTGCAGCGTTGACTGGTCCCCCGAACGGAGAGTGGGGTGCAGTATATCCCCAACCGCTCCATACTGAGTGTCCTCACACAGGAAGCTTAAAGCTGTGGCCTGTGACTTCTGTGTGGGATTTACAGTTACCGTCCAGAGGGTGACAGAAGCTGTGAACCCTTACAGCCTAAGACCATGGGTTTAAAGTCATAGTTGAGACCAAGTTTGTTTTCTGCTGTGCATTTCCACTGCACAGAGGGTGTGACTTTTTCTATGGGCCGATGTCTCCCTTTGGGGAGCTTGGCTGATGAAAAGACTGTAGGTAGCAGTCACTCTTGGAAATGTCAGAACAATAGGGCAGACAAAGCCCAACTCTCTGAGCGGCAGACTAGAAACCAGAGCATGCGCTGCTGCTGCTACTTGTTGGCAAAGGACTCGAATGACTTAGCAAATACTGACTGGAGATGCAGCAGAACTTTGTTCAAAGATCAACCTCTGGACGGACTTGCTTACCCGCCACCCCCACCTGGGCAGGGAGGGGAGACCTGGAAACCAGCGGCAAACAGTAAACCAGGGAAGACGTGCCTGACTTACTGCAGGAACCTCTCGCTCCCTTCCAAAGTCCCCAAAAGGGAGACCCTGGGATCTGGGGTCAAGGTGCCCTTGAAGTGGTAGGTGACCTGTGTGATTTTCTAGGCATAGGGACTCAGATGGGGTGGACCCTCCTCTGCCCTCTCTGAGGGAGGGTCATTAACTGTGCTGGGCAATTGGAAAGAGTCAAGTTGAAAATGAAATGTAGCACAATATGTTTATATGTTTATGACTTTGGAGTCGAGTGGGCAAGGCCTCAAGCAAGACACAGATCACAAAGGCAGGGAGTGAGGTCAGCCTTCATGTCACTTTGACACTTTTTCTTTCTTTTTTTTTTTTTTTTAAAGATTTTATTGGGGAAGGGGAACAGGACTTTGTTGGGGAACTTCTGATTCAAAGTTGGAAATCGTTAGAAGCTGAGATAAAAGACAAGCAGAAAGGAAGCCTTAATACATTCACCTTGGCCTGATGTGAATTAAGTTTGGTGCACAGCAAGGTGGCAAGCAGGGTCCTGGTAGCTGGATCCTCCCGTGTCCCCAGGAAGCAAACATTGCCCTGCCATGTGCATTCCGCACTTCCCCTCTTACCTGTAAATCACCCATTGTCACTGCTGAAATCTAATACCCCGTCCCCCTTTTCTCCTTTGTCCAGAATGTCTTACATACTCAATGTTGCTTTGCTGTCTTTGGAACTGTCATGCTTATATGAATCCCCATGCACACGTATTAAAATTTGATTTTCTCCTGTTAATCTGTCTCTGGTAATTTGACTATTGGCCCAACTATAATAGAAGCTCTTAGAAGGTAGGAGGGAAAATATAATGTTGTTAGCCCCCACACTATAAATTATGAGCCCTTTTGTGCAAAAGCTGAGCGACTACAGGGCAGCAGAGCTGGAAGAGGGAGGCCTGGCCTCCAGTGGCTCTGTGCCCGGTAGCCTGCGCCGGCTTGGCTGTGCCCAGGGTCCTGAGAAGGACGGACCCCAACTGAAGACCTTCTGGCCACCATATATGTTATTTTGTATATGTGCAAGCCTTGAAACGGCTGGAAGGAATTTTCTTCCACTTCCCACGTACCACATGTGACCCACCACCGCCTGTCCCATCTAGAGGGAGGCTACGATGAGCCGCGATTTCTGTTTGCAGGCTGGACACACCAGCCGTAACTTTTGTCTGGCCCTCTTTCTCCCGCTTCCAGTTTTCTCCATTCGCCCATTTATTTGTTTTTTAACCAAGAGTTGTGTGCACCCTCTAAGCACCAAGTGCTGCGTTAGCCACCCTGTCCCTGATCCCAGGGCCCCAGCCAGGGATGTGAGGGCCGCTGCAAAAATGCTGGGCTCCTCCTTGAGGGGGTGCGGGTCCCCGGAAGCCCCAGGGCAGCTGTCAGGTCCAGGCCGTGTGGGCCCGCAGGTCCCAGCAAAGGCACACTGATCCCAGGTCACCGTAATGGCTTCAGCAGTGTGAAGCCTCTCTGAGCTTCTGCTCCTGCAGTGGGCTGGACCACATGCGGACATTTCACACGTCCCCTCCAACAGTATGGGGTTTTATCGTCGGTATCAGTACGGCACTTCCATCCCACGGTGGACACACGGCGTCTCACTCTCAGGCCCAGTGACAGAGTTAGGGGCCACATGCCAGATGCAGTGATCGAGCAGGGACTGCCCTTTTTCTTCCCAAATCAATAGCTTCGGAATTTGCTCCACTTCTCAGAAGTGTGTGCCTCCGTCCCACACATGCGGGGAGGGTTACTTTTCCTTGTTGAAAAGTCGCTGTCCATATTAAAGCTTTCAGTTTACAGTATGGGTTAAGTGACGTTGGACCAGCAGGCTCAGGTCAGGAGGATGATAAAGTCTCAGTCTAGTCCAGCTCCCCAACACACTCCACCTCCCGGGGTCCCCAGTGCCCCACTGGAGACGCCTTGTCTGTCTCACGGCAGAGCACACAATATTCGAGAGCTTTTCTAAAGGAGCCCCCGTGAGAAAGCGGTCCTGTCGGTCCCCACGCTTGGAGACAGGGCATGCAACCCTGGACAGCTAAAGCAGCTGGGTGCTTTCCCCAGGGAAGCCATCAGGGCCCTTGGTTTCAGAGTCACCAAGTTTAAGTTTGTTGGCCACTTTGAAACAGACAGAAATAAGCATCACATTCAAAATGCACTTTGGGCCTCCCCGTAGCTCTAAAATGTGGGAATGTGTGGATTTGGGTCTTTCCTTCCCTTTTTCACATATAGGAAGCTGGGCCTCTGAGCACTGTCTTGTCAATGATGCCCAGTACCTGTCTGCAGGTGCCTCACCTGTTCTCTGGAGCGTGTGGACCTGGGATGGATCAGGATCTGAGCAGTTTCAATTGATCCTCTTGTCTGCATTTCTGCCCCTCAACTCCCTGCCTCAGAGGGTGTCATTTTAGTGTCTCTGTCTGTTCCTTAGCCTCCGGATTCCAATCTGCTCACCCCTGCATCTCTGAACTGCCCTCATGCTCCAGTGTCTCTCTGCCCTTGATGCTGGGAACACCTGTTCTTTGGTTCTCAATAATCCAAGACTTTCCCATATGGTGGTAGAACTGACACCATATGAACCCATCACCCTCCTCCTCCTCCCAGTGTTTCCGGCCCCTGTCCCCACTCCCCTCCATGGCCTTCCCGTAGAGCACCCCCAGAAACACAGCCATGTGTGCTACTTAACTGTTTTGTACCAAAGGAGGGGCTAAGCCCAAATGTGGTGGGGCCGGGATGGGCTAAGGGAGAGGGTCAAGGAGAAAAGGCCCAACAACGTGGCAGCCCAAGGAAGGACCCCCTCGGGGGAGCAGGGTTCCCTTGAGGTCTGACGGGCTGTGTTCGCTGTGGGGGTGGACGGGGCTGTGATGCCTGGAGTGGGCGCTGGGTGCAGGCTCTGGGCAGGTCAAGAGTAAGAAAAGAATGGCAGCAGGGCCTGCAGGCTGTGGGGGCTCTGCGCTCAGGGACTCCGACCATCCCCAGGGGGCAATGGTGCCTCTGAACCCTTTGAGGAGGAATCCATTTCTCTGCAATTTGTGACCATTTTTTCTTCCATCTTTGGGAATAAAAACTGCACAGTCAACTACTCCTCTATAAAAGGCTTTGTTATCTTCTTTAAGCCTATGGACCACCCTCCTTTTCCTGGTGTTAATTGTCCCCTGGCCTTAGTTCCGGGGTGGCCTCCGTTGGCATCCAGACCACCCAGTCCTGTTTCAGACAGAGCTGGGTGGGCTGGGGAATGTCCGCAGGCTTCGGTGACATCCCTGTCATCCCTGTCCAGCCACAGTCAAGACTTGTAGCTCAGAGGCAGAGCTAGGGCTGGGGCCTGGGTCCTGAGGACTGAGGACCAGGAGAGCTTTCTGCTTTCCCTCGTCTGATCCTCAGCCAGGACAGGATTTGCTTAACACTTCAGAACAAACAAGAATAACCTGTGAAACTTTCATTTCCAACACAGCTTGAATTTTGTCCCGTTTTCATGGGACCCAAGGGGATAAAGTCCTCTAACCCTGGACCCAGAATTGTCAGAACAGCACAGAGAAATTGCCCTGCCTCTGAGTGCAGGAACTTTTATTTTGTAGCTACTGTCTCTGGTCCTTAACGTCTGGTTTTCTGTTTGGGAGTCTCCTGGGAGATGCTACCACCAGATAACAGCTGTAATGAGACCGGGAGGTGAGAGGCGGGAAGCTGGGAGGGGTCCTGTGGAAAGCAGAGAGGAAAGTAAACAAATCTCCACCAGGGTCCAGACTGCAGGGCACGCAGTAGGTCTGCAGAGGGACTCCAATGGCCCATGAATGCTCTCTATTCACGAGTCTGGGCTTTTGTTTGAGTCTGGGCTGCGTTCTGGGGAGCACAGAACTGGCTGAACCAGTTTGGCGACTCTGGATGGTGACCCTTCCCCCCAGGGCGGGACTCAGTTGGATGAAGTCATCAGTGTTTAGGGGGCCATTTGTGACTAACTTTTATCTCTGCTGTAACAGCCTCCTTTTTAGCCTGGGAACAATGAGGAAAAGTGGCTGCCTGGAGGGGCTGTTTCGTGCTGGGCTCCAACCAACGGGCTGCCTTGAAAAAGTGGTGGGAGTTCCTGGGGAGAGCCCGGGGTGAGGGGGCTCTGGGTGTAGTGGGGGGTCCTTATCATTCTAATTAACCAGCTGTGCTTGCTTCAATGCAGCTCACCCAGGAGAGGGGCACTCCCCGCCCACCCCGACCCCCTTGGTTAAGGCCTCATCACTGACCCAAAGCCTTGATAGAACTGTCTCCTGGTTTCTGAGTCCTGCCTCATCTAGCAATGTACTGCCACCCTCAGCGAGTACAGACACCCCAGAACTTTCCATCTCCCTCTCCTCTCTACGCCCTCACCCCTGCCGGAAACTGAATTTCTCAGCCTACAGCAGGCCTCAGACCACAGAACCCATTGATTTTTCAAAGACACATCTGCTCCCATCGCAGCTCTGGCTGACATTCCTACTTCAGGGACGCTTGAGCCTGGCACCCAAGGCCCTTTGCAGTCTGGCTGAGAATCCAGGTTTTCAAACTCAAGGCCCTGGGGAATGTCATAGGTGAGCCAGGCAGATGAAACCCAGAGCTCGTTTGCTCTGTATTTTGTTTACTCAATTTCGGTGGAAGCAAACACAGGAGAACAGTAGAACAACAACACAGCAAGCATCATGTGACCAGCTACGCATGGCCTCGCTGTTGGGAGACAGTGAGGAGTGGTGCAGAGCAGAGAGAGAATGGGCAAGGCCACCCATGCAGCCAGGAGCAAATCTTCAGGGGCTTCCCTCCCAGGAGCCAGTTCAGGGCTGGCACCTGGAGTGAGGCCCCTAAGTCTGCGCCTGGGGCCTCATGTGCCTCCCCCTAGTCAGCCCTGGTGGGGCCAGGGGTGGGACAGAGTGTGGACCCACCCAAAGGGGGCTGCTCCGCTTCAGCAAGCTGTTGGCAAAAAGCAACAATGTGGTCCCATTGCTGCCAGCAGGTACACAGCAGGTACCTGGTAAGGTCAAGTGACAAAACGGACTTAGAATTACGGAGATAAGATGAGTCTGAGTCAGTATCATGCTTTATGCAAAGAGTAAGTATTAAGAGGCAGAGCTCCGCTGTCCTCGGCCCAGGCAGTGCACAGGAGGCTGGCTACCCCCTGTCTTAGGTGGGGTTCCCTCATGATCACAGGACCAGGGCGAACCACTCATGCAGCTTCACTCTAGTATTCATTAGGTAACAGAGTAAGAGAAAGGGAGGCAAGAGGAAAAAGAATTTTTGAGAAGCATACAAAAGCAAAATAGCAATACATTGAAATTTGCCAGTAATTAGAGCAGCTATAAATAGGCTTAAATTCACCTACTCCAAGAGAGAAATGATCAGATTGGATTTCTAAAAAGTCTAGCTGTATCCTGCTTCCAAGAGACCATCTGAGACAAAACCACACAGAAAGGCTAAAAATAGAGGAATGGAAAAAGATACACTGTGCACATGTGAGTAATAACAAACTATAATATAAGGAGAGAAACCACATAATAACCAAGACACCAGCCCACTCAGAAGCCATTGCAGCTCTATATGTATACATACCTGACACAGGCAGGCCTCAAACTATAGCCAGCGAATGGACAGAACCACAAACTGTGGGGGAGGAAGAAAGTGTCCTCTGCCCTCCAGGTTCTCCCTGCTGGTCTAACAATCAAATAGACATGAGGCAGATTAGCAAGAGAAAATGACCTAATTTGATGAACATGTACGTGTGGGAACCCCCCCCATACACACACACACACATACGAGAGTCAGAGACCCCACCTGCACAAGAGATAGAGAGACGGGAAGGGAACGTGGGTGTAGAAGACACCCTGAGCTAGGGACAACGTCAGGGGTCCCGGGGGCTTCAGAGGGTCACTGCAGGGACAGCCCATGTTCAGTAAGTAGTGTGCCCTGCGCTATAGATAGGTAAAAAGCCATTTCTGGTTTTCACTCTTATCATGGTCTAGGCTCCTAATTTAAATTCTTCTAGGTAGTTAAAGGAGGAGTGGAAGTTTCTCATGAGCCCACAGGGTCTTGGTTGTCTTTCACTCAAAACAATCTGCATAATGAGAGACAGAGAGAGAGAGACAGAGAGAGACAGAGAGAGACAGAGAGACAGACAGAGAGACAGAGAGACAGAAAGAGAGAGAAATTCTGCAACCAAAGATAGTCCTTTGGAAATAGAGCATTTTAAAATTTGGTCATACACTAGGTCACAAAGAAAGACTCAACAAATGTCTAGAATTCACTCAAATCACACAGATAATATTCTCCAAATTCAACCCAATTAAATCATTAATCACTAATAAAGAGAGAGCCTCAAACCCATATGTTTGGAAACTCAAATAACTCAGAGGTTAAAGAGGAAATTACAATTGAAAATTTTGAGAATGGACGGATAATACAAGTATTAGGTATCCAAATTGTGGACAGCGACTAAAAGAATATTTAAAAGTAAATAAATAAATGAATAAATGTATTTTTAAATATGATTTAAAGTACATGAGCTGAGGGTTCAAAATAAGAATTACAGCGAATTTCCTTAGTGTGATCAAAGATATCCACCAGAAATGTACAGCAAACATCGTAA
This sequence comes from Rhinolophus hipposideros, assembly GCF_964194185.1. Classification (NCBI taxonomy): domain Eukaryota; kingdom Metazoa; phylum Chordata; class Mammalia; order Chiroptera; family Rhinolophidae; genus Rhinolophus; species Rhinolophus hipposideros. The sequence continues at coordinate 2,441,846 of NC_138058.1, read as the reverse complement.
CTGATGGTGAAATGTAGGAAGTGTGATCACCAACATTGGGAACAAGACAGGAGGCACCAGGAAGCCACAGCAAAGTAATAACAAGCAGAGAAATGAGAACAAGCATTGGCAAAGCAGCAAAAATGTCCTTATTGCAGGAAATACGGTAACCTACGGAGAGGATTCAAGAGGACGTTCACTGAACTCCTCAGATGGAAAGAGAGTCCAACAATATGCGAGATGGAATGTCCACACACAAAACTGTCCAGTACAGTTTTATGCACTAGTTAAACCAATCAGAAAACATAACAGGAAAAACACCTCACTTAGATTAGTAATATAAGCTCTGAGATATCTCCGCATACATTTAACAAAAGATGAGCAAGTTCTTTGGGTTTTGATTTTGGTTTGGGGGAGCTTTATTTTTGGAGAAAACTATGAAGTACTGCTAACGGCCATGAACGAAAATATGAATAAGTGGAGTGATTTTCCACATTCTTGAATGGAAAACTAGACTTTACCAACAAAGATGTCTGTCTTCCATTCTCTAAATTCAATAGTTTCATCCAAATTTTTTTTTTAGAGATTTATTTTTTTTAATTTATTGGGGTGACAATTGTTAGTGAAATTACATAGATTTCAGGTGTACAATTCTGTATTACATAATCTATAAATCCCATTGTGTGTTCACCACCCAGAGTCAGTTCTCCTTCCATCACCATATATTTGATCCCCCTTACCCTCATCTCCTTACCCTCTGGTATCCACTAAACTATTGTCTGTGTCTTTGAGTTCTTGTTTCTCATTTGTTTGTCTTGTTCTTTTGTTGTTTTTGGTTTATCCAAAATTTCAAAGAATGTTTTTTGTGAAATTCAACAAGCTGAGAACCATCAAGACTGATTATAAAGTGATAAAAATTAAATGGTGAAATATGAATACAGAAACAGCAAATAAATCAATTAAAAAACCCAGAGAACTCAGACATTGTCCTATGCACGTGGAAATTTGATCTATGACAGAAGGTTCATTACAGATTTACTAATCTGTAAATCAGTAAAAGGGAGGATTGGCTCATTCAATAAATATCTTGGAAATAATAGGTTATCCATACAAGAATAAGTTAGATACTTATGTCACAACACAGGCAAAAGTAAATCCTATGTTTATTAAATGCCTAAGTGTAAAAAGCAACCACTTTAAACAACTTAGAATAAAATATAAAAGACTTTCTTTATGAATTCAGAGTAGGAAATTATTTTCTCAAACTAGATACAAAAAGACAAACCTTAATACAAAAATGAATAGACTACTTATTATAATAAATAGGATTCTATTAAACTTTTTAAAACAATGTTCATAAAAAAGGTTAAATGTAAATCCAGGCACAGATATTTGCAATGGAGTCAAATAACTGACAAGGATCAGAATCCAGAACATATGAAAAAAAAAAATGGGCACAAGATGTGGACAAGTCACGAATGAGACAATCCAAGCAACAAATTAACATCTGATTAGATGGCCAACCTCATTAGTAATCAGATAATCAGAGAAATGCAAACTCAAACACAGAGATTCCATCTCTATACTGGTCAGGATTCTCCAGAGAAACAGAATCAACAGAATGTGCATATATGTACATATATATACATATATATGGAAAGAGATTTATTTGAAGGAATTGGCTCACACGATTACAGAGGCTGGCAAGTCCCAAACCTGTGGGCTGGCGTATAGATCAGCTGCAGGCCCAGGGACAGGGTGGTGCTGCAGTTTAAGTCTGAAGAGCTGCTTACTTTTGTTCTGGTCAGGCCTTCAATCGATTGGACAAGGTGCACCTGCATCACAGAGGGCAACCTGCTTTACACAAAGTCTAGCATTTTAAATGTAAATATCATCCAGAAATATCCTCCCATAAACATCCAGAATAGGTCCAGCCAAGTTGACACATAAAATTAACCATCACAACCTCTAACGCGTCAGATTGACTAAAGTGTTTGTCTGCAGTACCAAGTGTTGGCACAAATGGGAGCCCTGGGAACTAACTCACTGTGCTGATGATACAGACAGGGGTCATCCCTTTGGAGGGTGGGGCTCCACACTGGAGAAACTCACACATGGGCATAAATTGTTGACTGCAGCCCTGTGCATAGCAGTGAAAAGTTGAAAATGAATCAGAAAACCATCAATAGGAAATAGATGATTAACCGTGATACCTCCATGCATAGAATATTACACAGCAGTTAGACTAAACGAGTTATAGCAAGGGATAAACCTAAAAACAATGGCGAGGGACAAAACCAAGTTTTAGGAGGATATACACAGTAGTGTAGATTGCCATAAAATTTAAAAACATGCAAAACAACAACGCTAAATTCAAGGCCAGGATGCCTCTGAGAAGTAGAGATGGAGGGTGAGATCAGGGAGGCCATTGGCTGTGTCTGTAATGTTTTATGTACTGTTTTTTGTAAAAAATTTTATTAGTTTCAGGTGTACAAAACAATGCAATAGTTAGATATTTCACCTCTCACAAAGTGGCAATTCCCCTCCACCAATCTATTGCTCCTCTGACATCATATATATCCATTACAATTCCATTGACTCTATTCCCTATGCTGTACTCCATATCCTGTGACTATATATATATATATATATATATATATATATATATATATATATATAATTATAGTTGACATACAATATTATTCAGCTTCAGCTTCAGGTGTACAGTGCTGTGGTCAAGCATCTACACCATCCGTGAAGTGGTCTGCCTAATAAGATGTGCCCATCTGACACCCTACAAAATCTTTACAACATTATTGATTATATTCCCCAAACTGTCTTTCATATCCCTGTGGCAATATTGTAGTTACTAATTTATGCTGTCTAATCTCTTCCCCTTCTCCCTCATCCTCACCCTCCTCCCTTCTAGCAACCATCATTTTTTCCTCTATATCTCTGAGACTATTTCTGTTTCCTTTGCTCATTTATTCAGTTCTTTAGATTCCACATATAAGTGAAATCATATGGTACTTGTCTTTCTCCAACTGACTTATTTCACTTAGCTTAACATTCTCTACAAATGGTAAGATTTCGTTCTTTTTTTATAGCTGAGTAATACTCCATTGTATAAATGTACCACTGTTTCTTAATCCAGTCGTCTACCGGTGGACATTTTAGTTGTTTCCAAGTTTTGGCTATTGTAAATAGCACTGCAGTAAACATAGGGGTGCATGTATGTTTTTTAATTAGCATCTTGGATTTCTCTGGATTTGCTGGGTCATAAGATAGTTCCATTTCCAGTTTTTTGAGATACCTCCATACTGATTTCCATAGCGGCTGCACCAATCTGCAATCCCACCAACAGTGCACGAGCGTTCCGTTTTCTCCACATCCGCGCCATCATTTGTTGTTTGCTGATTTATTGATGATAGCCATTCTGACCGGAGTGAGGTGGTATCTCATTGTGGTTTTTATTTGCATTTACCTAATGATTAGCAAAGTTGAGCATTTTTTCATATGTCTGTTGGCCATCTGTATGTCCTCTTTAGAGAAATGTCTTTTCACGTCCTTCACCCATTTTTTAATTGGGTTGCTTGCTTTTTTGGTGTTGAGCTGAATGAATGTTTTATAAATTTTGGATATTAACCCCTTATCAGACGTATCATTGACAAATATCTTCTCCCATTCAGTAGGCTGCTTTTTTGTTTTATCGATAGTTTCCTTTGCTGTGAAAAAACTTTTAAATTTGATGTAATCCCACGTTTATTTTTTCTTTTACTTCCCTTGTCCGAGGGGATATATCAGCAAAAATATTACTCAAAGTAATGTCTGCAAATTTACTCCCTATATTTTCTTCTAGGAGTTTTATGGTTTTGGGTCTTACACTTAAGTCTTTAATTCATTCTGAATTTGTTCTCATATATAGTGTAAGGAAGTGGTCCAATTTCATTTTTTTGCATGTGTCAGTCCAGTTTTCCCAGCACCATTTATTAAATAGACTGTCTTTACCCCAATGTAAATTCTTGCTTCCACTGTGATAGATTAAATGACCACATATGAATGGATTTATTTCTGGGCTCTCTATTCTGTTCCATTGATCTATGTGTCTGCTTTTATGCCAGTACCATGCTGTTTTGATTGCTGAAGCCTTGTAGTATAATTTGATGTTAGGTATCGTTATACCTCCCAGTTTGTTCTTATTTCTCAAGATTGCCCTGGCTATTCAGGGTCTTTTATGGTTCCATATAAATATGTTCTGTTGTTTTGAGGCCTGAAAGAAATGTGGCAAAATATTGAGACTTAGTTAAGTGTTCATGTGTTTAAAATATTTCTCCAAAAGAAGGGTACAGAGAGTTCTGTGTGTCAGAGAAGGGGATTGGAAAAGCAAGTGTCTCAAAGAACAGGTTGTGCCCCTGGGGGTGCCTGCATGCTGGTGACAATCCTCACAGAGCAGCAGCATTGCAGGAGCTCCAGCGTGGCAAGGACAAACAACGCACAGGGTGACAGAAGCAGTGAAACCACCTGTGGTCCATTGAGTTGGGCATGAACTGGGAATCCCACGGAGATAAGAGTGCAGAGCAGGGCTCTGTCCATTCAGCGTGGTCAGTGCAGGGGACCCTTCAAGGGGTTTTGTGACTGTGGGCCTCCTCACTATGCAGCGTGTGGCTACTTTTCTCCAGAGAGGGCTTGGCCCACAACCGCTCTAGTGTGTTCACGTTTTCCTCCCAAGAGACCTATTGACAGGAAAAGATTGAGTCAGTCGTGTGGGCTGACCCATGTGACCTCAGCACTGAAAACCCTAAGGGGCATCACAGGGTCTCCTGCCGAGAACTGGAAGGCATTTCACTTTGAGCAGCCCTCAGGGTGGCTGCCAGACACAGGGATGGAGAGGCAAAGGGGCATGATGAGAAACCAAGGGTGATCCGGGAATGAGACCTGTCACCTCTTGCCCTGGGTTCAGTTTGCTTTGTTTTTGCCAAAAGTTCTTTTTTAAAACAGCATTTGACCATACAAAATACTTTTTTTAACATGTTTCTTAAATGGGGTGGAGAAATGACACAAGGACCGAGGTGGTGGCAGGAAGGAGGATTGAGACTGCCCCTGGGGTGCTGGGTCCCCAGGCTCTGGCAGGTGGCTCTGCAGGGGTTTCATGCAGGACAGTCACCTGGGAGGAACGACAGCTCATTGCCAGCCTCTCCACCAGAGGGGAGATGTTTTAGTGTTCTGACGCGTTTTCGTGAAGTTCTTGAAGTCCGTTGTTTTCTCCCTGTTCTGATCGGAAGCCAGCAGAGCCAGTGACTCCCTCCTGTGGTCCCCAGGGCCCCTCGCCCCTTGCTGACGTGGGCTGGGAAAACAGTTGCTGACCCACCAGAGGGACTGTGAGGTGACCGAGCAGCAACTGGTTCACAGCTTTAATTTCCAGGCAGAGTGGTGGACCCTGTCTGCTCAGCAAGCGGGAGCCTCCTGGGTAAGCCAGGTCCACTGCACTCTGCGGGCACTGGGAATGAGGGAAGGGGGGACAGCACAGGGACAGGGGCCCTGCACGTGAGCCAACCTTGGGCCCTTCTGTCCCCTTCGTGGCCTCGTCATTACTGACTGAAAGGCGAGCGTCAAATGAACCAAAAGGGACAGCCCAGCCACCCACCGGACCACGGGGCCTTGCACCCCTCTCGCCATTGTCCGTGCCCATTCTGGGGAATTTCTCCAACACGTGAGGCCAGAAGTGTGACTGGGCAGAAATCACAGGAAGATTGGGAGGATAAACCATTGTTGGGAATAAATTGCTCTGAGTCTTGAAACCAAGAAGCTGGCGGGTGTGCAGGAGAAAGGAGTCCTCTCTGCCCTTCCCAAGCAGGGACATCTAGGGAAGGGAGAGGAAGCCAGCTAATGAGGCCTGTGACGAGTCAGAGGCCACAGGATGCTGGGCTCTGTGAGAGTGTGTGGAGGGCCACACACCACACAGCCCAGCTCATGTCCTCCCGGGAGGCACCAGCAGAAGCCCAGATGGTGATTCCGGGGAGCTCCCCTGGAGCTGTGGATCCAGGAGGTTTCTCTGTGCCCATCAATGCCCCTCCCTTTAGCCCTGGCCGCAGAGGCGCCAATCCCTGGGGGAAGCTGACACTTTCAATATTAGTACACCCTTATCTTCGTGTGTCATTTAGTTCAACCGTGGGTTGAAATTTATCTTACAGATAAGATTTCAAGCATATTTGAATCACAAGCCCATGGAAACAGCCATGCCTGCTCCATGTTGAACAGCTCCGTGGACAAGGCTAGGCTCATGCCTGTGTAAGTTCATGGAAGGGCCTCTTGCCAAGGTATTAGGATCACCATTTTTACAGGTAAAGAAACTGAGACTCAGAGGGGTGACATTTTTTCATTCAAATCACACAGCACAGCAGCAGAAGTGAATACCCACTTGAAGATGAAAATCCCAAGATTAAACGTTAAAGTTTCTCACAGAATCGTACATTTTTGCACGAAAATATAAATTTTGTTTTACAAATGCCCATGAATATGTGTTGAAAGTGTCTAGTTGGAAAATGAGCAAAACAGAAATCAACAGAGGGCCTAAGTGGGTGCTGTCATGGCTCTCATAAGAGTTTTTGGGGATCGGGGACCAGGCAGCCACCCCTTTCTCTGGCTATCCCCACACTGCTTGGGTAAGGCTGAGCCCTAAAGCCTGAGTCTCCCCGTGTAGTTTTCTCTGACACCAAATACACTGTCCCAACACCAGCTTTCCAACTGTTAACACCAACTGGGTGCCCTGCAACTCAATTCAGTTCTGACGCTAACTACCCAGAGTTACAGGCACCCCCACAGGTGAAGGCACAGCCCCCTAAGACCTCCCCACTCAGATGCCAGCTGCAAACAAGGTGCCCAGGCTACCCTCACTTCTCCCTAGACGACTGCAGAGTCAAGACTCCCCCCACCCTCCTCAAGTCCAGTAACTCACTAGAACAACTCAGAACTAAGGAATGTGCTCTCCTTACATCACTGGTTCATTATAAAGGACACTGGCCAAGAACAGCACAGGGCGAGGCCTGGGGGAAGGACTGGCAGCTCCCACGTCCTCTACGCATGCACCAACCTACAAGCCCCCAGACCCCACTGCCCAGGGATTTCTACACAGGTTCCATGACACAGGTGTGAGTGACTAAACCATTGGCCATTGGTGACCCAACTCAATCTCCACCCCGCCCCCTTCCCAGGAGGTGGGTGGAACTGAAAGTTTTTCTGGCTGACCAGCCCCATCTTGAAGCTAACGGGGATGTCCCCAAGGGTCATCTCAAGGGCACACAAAAGATGGTAAATTCTAAGTGTTTCAGTAGCTCTGTGCCAGAAACCAGGGAGAAAGACCAAATATTTATTTTTATTTTGCCCTCTTCTCTAAATCTAGTTATTGTTCACCAAGGTCCAGACCTCCAAGACCCCAATTCCTAGATTCTCAGGCTATCATGGGTAGACCTGACAGCTTTTTGAGTATTTTCCACGTCACCAGGAACTATATCATATTTTTATTTGGCATATTGATTTGGCCGTGGTTTCTGTAGCTGATTCAACCCTTATTCCACTGTGGCCAGAGAACCCACAATCTGCTTTCTATCTGGGGAACTTATTTATGATGCTCTTTGTATTCTAGTATGACTGGCGACATGTTCCCTGATTTTTAAAAAGTACACACACACTCATCCATCATCCATCCAACTCTCAATTTCCAAAGGTTCTTAACTGAGAGCATGCTGGTGAAGCTCTCAGAGTCACACAGTCTGGGTGTCCATCTCGGTGTCCGGTCAGCAGGAAGGTGGCAGCGATTAGCCTCTAACACCACATCTCCAACTGGGCCGGCCCCAGACTGGGCTCGGGGGGTCCTGGTGGTGGTTGGAGCCCACATCTGTCCCAGCTCCATGGGAGGCTCTCAGGAGCCCCAGAGGGAACAGGTGGCCTAGGGAGAATCACATCAGAAGGAATGTCTCCCGATACATGTTCAAGTATAGGTGGGTGCTGGCCCCAGTGGCCACGTCAGGGCTCAGGGCCTGGCCACTCTGTCACCAGCTCTCCCGAGACCTAGGAGGGGACAGTAGTCCAGAGAGAGGGGCCAGTTCTCAGTGCTTGCCATCTCCTGTGCTTTCCTGCTTTAGTCTCGCCTCCTGTAACCGTCCTCAGGCTCACCTGCCTGCTTCCTCCTGGAGGGAGAAACCTTTTAAGAAAGTGCTGATTCTGGATGGATCCAGTTGGGCTCTGCATGGAACATCTGTGCAGTCTTACTCCCACCCCACCCCCAAATCCTACCCCTCAGACGTCACATTTGGGTCCATCATCTGAGGGACGGGTCCCACTGTGCCAGCCTGTCACATGAGGGCCAGAGGCAGGGCTCCCACATGAGGATGGAGGCCGGACTAGGCCGAGTAGGCGTCAAGCGTGCCTTATCCTCAAGGTCACCGCCATGTGGGGAAAGTGGGGCTCTGCGCCCTCCCCCTCCCAGCCCATATACCGCGTTGGGTGATTCTTGTAGTTTCTTTTAGCTGTTTTCCCCATCCATAAATCAGAAAACATATTGAGGATCTGACAAAACAATCAATGTAGAAGAACTCAGAAAACTCAGGATTGTGTCATTGAACAATCCTGAGCATCTGCTGGTGACATGCTGTGTTCTGGGCCCGAGGCCCGACGGCTCACATTCCAGCACAGGCAGAAAACCAAACGAGCGTGTGGGGAATTCTGGGCAGCATAACAGCATGAAGGACGGGACAGAACGAGGAGCGCATGTCACAGAAAGAGGTTCAGACCTGGCTTAGATGGCCAGCAGCCACGCGTCTTCCTGGGGAAGGATGGTCCAGCAGAAGGGACAGCCAGGGAGCGTGCGTGCGGGAGCCCTGCCCTGGGGGAACGCCCTCTGTGGGACAACAGTGTATTTGTGGAACTTCGTGGGCACGTACCGCAGCCCGTGGCAGCACTGAAGGTGTCTTTGGCGGACGTGTTGAAAATGAGGTATAAAAATCTCTGAGCAAGACCAACAGGACAAAGTCCAAACTCCCTTCAGAGCCCAGCCCACTCCAATGCCCGCTTGGCTCCCATCGCACCCCGTCCCAGCCCGCAGCTCCAGCAGCAAAGTCCTCACTGCCCCCCGCTCAGCCCAGCCCACCACTGCACGTGCCCTGTAAGCACCACCTCCCACATCACCTCCTCTGTGAAACTCCCAGCATCCCGGGGTCCTCCCAGGCTGCTGGTTACTCCACCCAGGCCTCCTCCTGCCTTGGACATTCCTCCATGGCCATCCTCATGGCCCAGGGCCCCTGCGAGCTACTCAAGGACCTACCTCCCGTCTGTAGTGTGACGAAGTGCTTGTGACGATGGGGGCCCAGGGGCAGGGGATGGGGTTCCCTGGACGAAGTGCAGGTGAGTCCTCCTGTGATGTGGGACCGTGTAAGGGTCCCTGTCCATTCAAAACTACTCCCAGTAAATTTCTGTTCTCATTTTACCTTGATTATTAGTGGTGATTTTTTTTGTCATCGTGGAAGAAAGAGTGAGGCTCTGGGTTATAGCCAGCAGCGCGGGCTTCACCTGTATGTGGACAGTCCTGCTGCACCTGAGTGTCACAGACACAGGGCACAGCACCACTTTCCTCCAGACAGTTGCAGGAGACTCACTGCCTCCCAACGCGTTCATGAACACACAGAAGAGGGTGAAGACGGGCATGTTTTGCGTCATCCCCTCTCCCTTAGCACAGTGCAAGTCGGTGACTGAGACCAAACTGCCAGCACCTGGCCCCCCGCCCTCTCCCCAGAGACCGCATGTCCGCATCCTTGGGAGTTATGGAAAAGGAAGCCAGGCCTGACTTGGAGAAAGAGTCTATTTCCTCAATTTCAAGGCACACAATTGTTCAGATTTTAATTATTCTGGCATCAGGATATGTCTTACAATTAGTGGGTGCACTACATGTGGCATTTATTTTTTCTTTCTTTTATCCCCCTGCCCCCCCCAAAACAAGCTGTTTTCAAAACAATATGTGTCTTACAATTGATGATATCTTAGAATCAAAAAAGATGGTACTTAAAATCACGGGTGGCAGCCGAAGGCTCACCCCAGTCAGACTCCCAGGAGCCACTGTGAAAATCACACTTTGTCCTGCTCGAAATGTCTGTCAGTGTGAACACAGAGACCTGACGGCCAGAACCCCAAGATGCCCTGGCCGTGCGAGGAGGCTGGGCAGATGAAGGGCAGCCCAGCGAGGTCCCTGCCCACACACGCCGGTCGTGCCAGTCGGGCCGCTGGCTTTTGTACTTTTCATTCAGGAATTCATAGAGATGGCTGCCAGCAATGAGAGGTAATCTGGGGACACATGGGCCTCTGTGAGGCCTTAGAATTACGGAAGTCGGTGGCCAGAGTCATATGGAGCCAGACGGGACACTTATGGAAGTACAATTACAGGGAAGCCAGAGTGGCTGGAGGGGCGAGGCCAGTGCTAAGGCACTAGCATTGTGAGCAGGCCGGGGCTCACACGCCCTCATTGCCTACGGTGCACGCCTTAGTTGCCCAGAGCACACGCCCTCATCTCCCAGAGCGCAGGCTCTCATTGCCCAGAGTGCAGGCCCTCATCTCCCAGAGCACAGGCTCTCATCGCCCAGAGTGCATGCCCTCATCTCCCAGAGCGCAGGCTCTCATCGCCCAGAGTGCATGCCCTCATCTCCCAGAGCGCAGGCTCTCATCGCCCAGAGTGCACGCCCTCATCTCCCAGAGCGCAGGCTCTCATCGCCCAGAGTGCATGCCTTAGTTGCCCAGAGTGCATGTCCTCATGATCTTCTTTGAACAAACACAATCCAGTCCCCAAAAGCTTAGAACTGCTATATGAACCATCACCCTCTTGGAAAACTGCAACATATTAAAGGCATTGAGAAGTCCTACAGTAAAGAAACATGGTAAACTTTTGTTAATGTCCTCCAAACTTATTGGAGCATAGAACCCTTTTATTCAAGTAACATCTTATAAAATCCTAAGATATGAATTTTCTGCAGAACAGCTGCTGGCAGCAGTCCTGTGTGGTCAGAACCATGACAACTGACAGCCATTTTCATCACCCTGCAGTGGGTCATGGAAAGGAGAGAACAGTGGAGAAGTGAGGGTCAAGGCCAGAGGAGAGGTTATTTTTGGGGACCCCACCTGTGGCCCTGGGCTTGTCCTCCTCCGGGACGTTGGCTGTGGCTCTCACAGGCCTCCCCAGTGCAGTGGCTGCCAGCACTGATCTCACAGGTGTGCAAGGCAGGTGGCTCTGCCCAACATGGTCCTGGCACATGGGCCGAGTTGTGTTGAGAGGGTCTTTCCTTGACAGGAAACAACAGCAGGGAGGGTTCTGGGAGTCAGGCCGCAGAGCTCAGACCAGAAGCAGCCCCCGTGGAGAAGTGCTGAGCAGCAAGGGAGGTGTGAGGGTTGGTTTTGACAGACCTCCGCACAGCGCAGGGACGACGGTGGCCCACACACCCTAGCTGTAATTTTCTGACCTGCATGGTGACTATTAAAAACCAAGACACATCATAGAGATACCTAGATTTCAGGCTCCTCTTGAAAAGGTGAGAAGCTGGCCTTCTGGGCTGCACGTGGCAGCACCAGCCGGAGCTGGTCACAGTGGCTCTGTGACTCTGGCACTGGCCCTCTTATCACTGCCTCGTGCCCAGGGGACTCTCTCCTGTGCATGTACAGTCCTGCCTGCTCCCCCAGGCATCTGGGTTTGCAACCTGGATGCAAATGGTGTGCACACAGGAGGGAGCAGGGTGTGTGTGTGTGTGTGAGCATGTGTACACACAGGAGGGAGCAGAGTGTACATGTGTGTGCATGTGTGTACATGCATGTGTGCCTATGTGTGCACACGGGAAGGAATACGGTGTGTTGTGTGTGCATGCATGTGTGCATGTGCATGCACACAGGAGGGAGCAGGGTGTGTGTGTATGTGAGCGTGTGTACACACAGGAGGGAGCAGAGTGTACATGTGTATGCATGTGCGTACATGCATGTGTGCCTGTGTGTGCACACAGGAGAGAGCAGGGTGTGCATGTGTACATGTGTATGCACATGTGTGCATGCATGCGGCATGTGTGTGCACACAGGAGGGAACAGGGTGTGGTGTGTGCATGTGTGTTTGTGTATACAGGAGGAAGTGGTGTGCTTGTGTATGCATGCATGTTTGTGTGTGCATAAAAGGGAGCAGTGTATGTGTGCACGTGCAGGTGTGTGCACATAGGAGGAAGTGGTGTGTGTATGCATGCGTGTGTGGGTGCACAAGAGGGAGCAGTGTGTGCATATGGGCATATGTGTGTGTGCACACAGGAAGGAGCGGATGTGTGCACATGTGTGTATGTGTGCATATGTGTGTATGTATATGTGTGTGAGTGTGTGTACAGGAGTGTACATATGTGTGCACGCACAAGTGAAGTCCATCTTGCCTACATGCCCATGCTCCCTGGGCTTGTGTGGCCCAGGAAGGGGGCTCCCTTTCCTGTTCACACCCAGACACCATGCAGATTCTCCCAGGAGCTGCATTTCTGAGTTCTCTAGGTCAGACTGTCACCAGGAGAAGGGGACAATCGGGAGCTGGGAATAACAGAGGGCAGCATCCCCAGACACACCTGTGTGGCACCTGTAACCATGCACGGGCGTCAGGATGCCAGCACACTGGGAGGCAACGCCCTGGACACTTAGGACTGGCCGCTGCCTCAGCTTTGACTGTACAGCCTGTTCCTGCTGCCACTCGCAGCAATCACGTGCACTGGCTGTTTTTACTTCCCTCTGCAGAAGATGAGGAAATGGAAGCTCACAGAGGTTAAGTGATTGGCCCCAGGCCACTGCCCTTAATGCAATACTACGTGGTCCGAGGTCCTGAGTAGTTCACAAGCTGGGCATTTCACACACATTTGCTCATTTAATCCTCACCCCTCCTCCTGACTCATGGCGGACTGAGGCCTGGTGGGGTCTGTGGGAGTCTAAGCACAGGTCCCGCCTCAGTAATAAGACCAAAGGCCACGCCTCAGTTCCAACATGGGATTCAACCCAGGTCTTCAGTCTAGATCTATGTAGCCCACCATCACTGTCAGTCCTACTTCATTTTTCAGTGTTAGCCTCAGGCAGCTGAAGCAGCTGGGACGGACAGGCGCCAGGTCGGTTGAGCTGGGAGCTGGGGGCTGAGCGCCAGCAGCCAGGAGGCCTCTGCAGCCTTGGGTCTTTTGTCCAAGTATATCCTGGGAATATGCACAGCTCGCTGGCCTCTGTCACAGCCAGCTCCCATCCATCACACATTCTAACACTTGAAAGCAATTACAGTAGTTGGAGCTGTTGGCTTAGGCTGTTTTTTCCTAACAGACAACGTCCAGCCGCCCATCCCACTAGCAGAAAGGAAAATGCCATCGTGAGGAGCCAGGTCAGAAACCCCTTGGGTGGGAGCCTGAGGAGATGGAACTGAGGGGGAGGACTCTGGAAGGTTTTGTTGTGGAATGAGGAGAGGAGAAAGGAGAGGAGGGGAGGAGAGGGAAGAGGAGAGGGGAGAAAAGAGGAGAGGAGGGGAAGGGAGGGGAGGGGAGAGGTGAGGAGAAGGGAGGGGTGAGAAGAACGGAGGGGAGAGGAGGGAAGGGGAGGGGAGAAGGGAAAGGTGGGGAAGGGAGGGGAGCAGAGGGCAGGGGAGGGGAAGAGAGAAGGGAGGGCAGTGGAGGGGAGGGGAAGGGAGGGGAACAGAGGAGCATCTCCAGGTCTGGGTTGGCAAGGGAAAGTGTGTGGGATTTGGGAGGAAGGGAAGGATGTGAGGATCTTTGAAGCTTCGAACCCCTTTTCGGGTGCAAATGGTCTCTCATTAAAACAGCCCAAATCTCATTGTAATACATCATATAATAAACTTTAATAAAAACAAAAAACAAAACAAACAAAACAGCCCAAATCTGAGAAGCTGCCGCCAACTCATCCATCTGGGGCGGGCCAGGGAATTCTCGGGAGGGCCCATCCACTGAGGACCCGGGAGCCTTCAGAGTCAGGAGGAACCTCTCCTGAAGGAGAAAGCTGAGGCCGGGGTCATCACAGCGACTTGTCCCAAATAATGCAGCCTGAACTGGAACCCTGGAGGGTGCTGACCGCATTGGGTGGTCTCTTGTCTCTAACACATGGTAGTTTGACAAGCCGTGTGCATTGGATGGTGAACTAACAAAGCAGAATTTACACACCCAAACAGCCACCTCACGTGCGGGCCAGTTGTACACCTACACTTAGCAATGGGATTCACATTTGGCCATTGCTTTCTGGGCCATCTGGTCATCACTCATTCATTCCCCAGTGCCAACTGAACAGTAAGTCAGACAGGGCTCCCACTGTGCAATTACTAAGCACAGTGACAGTTATGATCCAGGCAGCAGTGCAGGGGGGCCGGGGGCTCAGGCGGGCAGGACTGCCGTGTTGCTGAGCTGGGGCAGTGGGCGTCTTTCCCGAGGAAGCTGGGCGGGACTTGGCTCACACACCTTCTCTGATTTGCCATCTCTGGGATTCCAGCTCAATGTCCCCTTTTCCCAGTGAGGAGCCTGAGCGGGTCAGCAGCCCCAAAGGCCGGACCTTCCCAGCAAGTGGTCAGACACCCCGGCACACAGCCGCCGTCCACCTTGGACGCACACAGAGGGATTTTCACAAGAGCAGCCCTGGGGGTTCATGAAGGACTACAGTAAATCATGCATTTTTTTATTCCCATTACTTTTGGTTATAAGACACATGTTCTTTTCAGAAAAAGTAGAAAATACAGCTAAATAAAAGAAAACTTGAAAGTCACACAATCTGCCACTGCCACGTGCATTCACACTGCACCGACTATCTTTTCAGTATCTTTCCGGACATTTCTCCCTGCTTATTCATCTGACTGTGTGTAACTGTGGAGTAGTTCATTGTCCTGCGTGTTTGTGTAAACACATCACGATTATAGGTATGTAAACACATGCGTGTATACATATAATCCCATTCACATACTTGTTGTAAGCTCCCTTTCCACTGCTGATATATGATGGATACTCAAAATGTCCCCTTAATACCTGCTCTGTGTCACTGCCCTCATTTCCTGCCCAAGAGCATTATGGATATTGAACCCTTACACTCAGGAGGGCTTCCCAGGCCCAACCATTGCCATCCACACAGAGTGTCATCAGTCCAGAGCCAGGCTGAGCTGAAGGAACGGAGAGTTCCAGATAACAGAGCGCAGACCAATGCCATGGCCTGTGTCCAGTAACCAGGAAAACGGAACTGGGAGCAGGAAGTAGGCCAAGGCCGCGTCTGCTGGCTGGGGCAAGGACGCACAGGCAGCCTGCCGTCTGTGCCTTCAGACGGGACCAGGTCCAGCAGAGCCCGCCTACCAGACGGCCAGGCAGGGGTGGGGCAGGAGGGCAGCGTTTTATGGAGTTGCTGATTCTGGGAACATGTCTGCCCTCCACAGCAGTCAGCAGGATGGGCCTGAGGAAACCATCGTCCGGGACTTGACTGGGCATCCAGACTGGCTAGAGGAGCCTGATTTAAAACAAATAAATCCAGAACAAAATAGCGTTCTAGTTAAATTTTTATATGTGTGCAAAATAGAAAAAAAGAGAAAAACAGAGAGCATTGAAGTCCCACCAACTAGAAACCCAACACAGCCCAGCCCATTAACCTGGTTACAAGGCACAAGTGGATTCGCCCGGATTTCACACCTTGATGTCTCCCTTCTGCTCCCCGGCCCCGTAAAGGACACTCAACTAACACTGTGAGGACAGTGACGTCACTTCCCTGCCACCCCCAGTAAGACACTGCACACAGCCTCTTTGCCACAAACAGGAGTCAAGGCCCCGGCACGAAAGCAAAAGGAAGAATGATGGTGTCGGAAAGACCCTTGTCAAGTGACTTACTACGACACCTGTGGTTTCAGACCAGCTCAACGCAGAGCCTGGAATCCAGCCACAGCCCAGGAAGAAACTGTGCATGCCACATTGGCATGCAGGGCCTGAGGGGGCCGTTCTCAAAGACGAGTCCCAAAGACCACCGAAGACCCTGCAAAAAAGAGAGGCAGTCTCCATAGGGCCTGGGCTGGAAACTGTCTTACCTCCAAAACAGCAGCAAGGATGACACATTGAAGGGCTCTCCAGTCAGGCTTCAGTGCAGAAAAAGCTGAAGATGTCTTGGTCTCAGATATGAGCCTGCCTCTGTGCTCTCTTCCCACCATGGCAGTGACTAGGATGCCCAGGTCTGCCCTCACTGTCCCCTCCCACCTCTGCAGACACAAGTGCTTTTCCCACCCAAGAGGGTCTGGCAGGTGCAGGTACGAGGGGCTGGAGGAAGGAGGGGCAGGTAGAGGTGGTCCAGAGCGCAGGTATCGCCCGTTTGGGACACTTTGCTCATTGTCCTCATTTGCGCCAAGTCAGAGCAGAGAGGGTGGCTGTGCCCTGACCTCACCAGCATCAGATGGAAGGAGTGGGGCATGAGGCCAGGATTTGCCTTTGGATTTCCCAAAAGGGTAAGAAGCAGGAATAGGACCAGTGCCTTCCACAGAAATCTGAAAACAAGGTTGATCAACTTGCAAAATTGGAAGGGCTGGCAAGGAGAACCCCAGAACTCACCAAGGTCATGCAGGAAGATGGTGAGAAAGTTCATACATTAGACAAATTGACCCTAGAAAGCCAGGTTGAGGTGCCTTCTGGATGCGCACGGACTACGAGCTCCCTGGTGGGACCCCACCCCTAGCGTGGCACCAGGAACACACATGGCAGTAAGTCTCCACCTATCTATCCACCCCAGCTGGGAGCCACCTCTCCTTCCCATGACACTTCACAGAGCATTTTCCCTTCTCTGGGGACTCAGCCCTTTCAACGTGAGCTAGGACTCCCCCCAGCACAGCAGGAGGGATTCAAGGATGGGATCTGTGTCTAGTCATCAGTGATGTCCAGAAACATGTAGTCCAGAGCTGGCCACGTGTGGGTATTCCACAAACTCTTGCTAAGCAACCAGGACACATCAGACAGTTCTTATTCTGGAGCTGTACCTTCTCACCCTCCCTCTACTATCAAGCAACCGGCACATTGTCAGTTCTGTACCTACTATGTGCACTGGAGATACAATGATTAATAAGCGAACGTGCGCCTTGCCCTCCAAGGAGCCAGCACTTGAGGTCACAGGGTCAAGGTGACCTCGCACACCCGTGATGCGGGTGAGGTCCCATGGGGAGTGGACTTTGAGATGGAGACAGTATTAATTTGCTGGGGCTGCCTTAACAAAGTCCCACAACCTGCATGGCTGGAACAGAAATGTATCATCTCCCAATTCTGGAGATGACAAGTCTGAGATCCAGGAGTCGCAGGGTTGGTTCCTTGGAGGGCTGTGGGGGAGGCTGTGTTCCAGGCCTCTGTCCTTGGCTTCTAGGTGGCCGTCTTCATGTCCACATGGCATTCTCCCTGAGTCTGTGTGCCTGTGTCCTAACATCCTCTTTTGATAAAGATCGTCATGCCTGATTACAGCCTGCCCTGATGACCTCATTTTAACATGGTTACGTCGCTAAGACCCTATCTCCAAGTCTGAGGTTAAAACTTCAACATTTTGGGGGAGCACAATTCAACTCATAACAGATTAGCAGGCAGGTGTTTACTATGGGGCATTCGCAGGGTCGACACCTGTGGAAGGAGGTGAGAGAACAGAGCAGTGACAAGGGGCTAACAGCCTCAGCTGACCCCAAAGAGAGCTCTGGGGCTAGAACGACCCTTCAGAGTTGTCCCAAGTCAGGCCAAGAGGGCCTTGCTTTTATACGCCCACAATGGCATGTGGCCACCCAGGACGGTCTAACTTTGGTCCTTTGCAGATGAGGTGGCCCCTGGGGACCTCAGCTGGAGCTGTCAGCAACAAAGCCCTTCCTGTGGCGTGGGATATTATGACCTCTAGCATGGCTGACGTCACACATCACAGAGACAGACCCCGCCGAGGTGCTGTGGAAGGTGGTGGTCACAGCTCGCTCCCCAGGAGAGGGCAGGATAGGCTTCACACAGCAGGCATCATTTGCCCCTGAGGTGGTGGCATCAGAAAGATGGCTCCTGAGAAGCTCCAGGCACCATGCGACTTCCCAGGTGGGGGGACAGAGAGGAAAGCAGCATGGCATGACCGAGTGGGGACATTCTAGACAGGTCGGAGCATTTGTGAAGGACAGGAGCAGAGCTTGTGGGGAGGAACGAAGGCTGAAAAACAAGGGCAGACCTTGGGTTGGCAGGTGATGGGAGCCACCAAAGCTTCTAAAGAGGAGAATTATGTGGTCAGAGCCATGCTCGAGATGACCAGGGTGGCACTGTAGGAAGAGAGCTTTTGGTGAACTCCGCACATTTTGGAGAACCACTGAGTTCTCAGAAGGTCCAGCAAAGAAAGGAGCCTCTGTGGAGTCGTGGGGTAGCCCAGTGGAATGGTCAAGAGGGACCACTGAGGAAGACACTCAGGATATGCCTTGGGACGGCAAAGGAGGCGGGAGGCAGAGGTGACCCTGGCTGGGCGTGGGGTTTCTCCAGCAGAAAACGTGGCAGAAGACCAGATTTGAAAGAGAAGACTGTTTCTGTGGAGATACTCAACAGGCAGTTGAAATTGAGGGATGAGCCTTGGCCACAGCAGGCACCCCGGAGAGAGTCCAGACTTGATGGCTTTCTCAGGGGACTTCCACGAGGGAAGACAGGACAGAGTAGGAGCCAGGGCAGAAGAGTGAAGCCAGGTGGGGCAGAGGGCATGGGAGCTGTGTCTTGAAGGAGGGACAGAGTCTGCTTGGGGACGGGGATACCTGGAGTCTCTTGGGGGACGGTCCAAGGAATACAGAGAACCATTGGCGCGCAAAGAGGTTCTGAGGGCAGGCCACTTTGTCTCCATGCACATGAGTGCAGGGAGTGGGTGAGTGCAGCAGATGAGACCAAAACAAAAGGGAAAGACAGCTCTAGAGGGCAACTGTCTGCTCACAACACATCTGACACCAAATGTGTGGGGTTTGCACACCAAGCAATTCTCCAGGTCTCTGTAGACACCCCCTGGCTGTTCTTACAAACGAATGCAATTCAGAGTTAGGACAGACCCCACAGGTCAAGGGCTCAGCCCCATGACTGCCCCACTTCAGAGCAAATCGTGAGTAGCGGGGCTTCGGCTACCCACACTTCAGTCTGATTTGGCTACAAATCAGGGGTTCCCACTACCGCCTCCTCAGGCCCGGTAATTTGCTGTAACAGCTCACAGAACCTAATGAAACACTTGACTTCCTATTACTGGTTCGTTATAAAAATACACATGAACAGATGGATGAAGGGATCTGGAAGGTCCTGACACAGGGACTTCCGTGCCATGGCGTGTGGGGTGCACCCCCTCCTGGCACGGGGTGCATTCACCAAGCAGTTGCTCTGCAAACCCTGTCGTTGAGGGTGTTTCTGGAGGTTCCATTACATGGGCGTGCTTGATTAGATCATTGGCCCTTGGTGATTCAGTCCCCAGTCCAGGTCCAAGCCCTCTAATCACACGGGTGGTTCCTGTGGCCACCGGCCTCCATCCTGCAGCCATTCAAGATGTCCTCCCGTGTCACCTCATTAGCACAAACTTCCATAAGGTTGAAAGGGGTTCATTACAAATAACGAAAGACAATCCTCTCACCATTAACACTCAGGAAATCCCTAGGGTTTGGGGAGCTCTGGTGCCCAGAACAGGGGAGAAGAATGAAGGGGACTCTTGGCATATTGATTTTAGGCTATTTGTTAAGAAACAAAAGACTTGGAACTTTTGGCCCTCCTCCATCCTGCTGAAGAGATTCACATGGAAAGTCTGAGTCGAGGTGGGGTTTCCCTAAAGCAGCCTGATTTGAATTGAACATGGTGGGTTGAATTGAATAGCAGGGGCCTGTCAGCTGGGTCACCCTCCTGTGTCCCATTGTTTCTGAATTGCCAGCAAGAATTTACCTGTAGGTGGATTGGCTCTTTCCTAACCACCTGTGAATCACCCATTCTCACTTTTAAAGTATCAGACATCCCCACCCCAGTCACCCCTCTCTCCTGTGTCCAATATGTCTTAGATGACAAGGTCATCTCACTGTCTGGAATTTGTTGTTCTTGTGAAATCCCCCCCGTGCATGTATTAAAATTTGATTTTTTCCTGTTAATCTGTCTCTATTGATGTGATTATTAGACCAGCTAGAAGTATTTAGAAGGTGGGAGGAAGTGTTGTCAGTTCCGTCTCCCCCAGGGCTGCAGTGCCCTTGTCTCCCACCTCTACCACTCAGGGGAGCGCAGCTTTGGCCTCAGCCTCGGCCACGGAACTTTCATGCCCGGGCCACCCCCAGGAGCAAGGCCTCCCCCACACCTGCCATGGGGTGGTCAGAAGGCACAGCTACCCAGGGTCCTGCCCTTAGGCTCAGTGTTCTGGCTCAGCCACAGGCAGCACCTACTGGCCTAATCTAACACAGACACTGGGACCCCCTTCCTCAAAGGCCGCCAGCTTCGCCTTGGGGCGGGAGGTCCTGGGGTCTCATGCGGGGAGCGCAGCCCTACAGCGTGCCCAGGCTCTGAGGGAGACCCAGTGCGCAAGCCTGCTTTAGGCCCCCAGTGGTCTGAGAAGGAAACAGCGGGCTGTCCCCTGCCTGGACCAAATGTCCCCGTGTGTTTGAAGACCTAGTTAAGTCATTCTTGAGCTTGTCATCTCCAAATGAAACACTAGGCCCCTGAAACCATTTTGGCAAATTTAAGGCCCATATGCCACGGAAAAGCCAAACAGCCATCTGTGAGGGAGGCCCCTATATCCAGCCCGGGCTCTGGGTTTCTGGAAACTGGGTCTGCACGCAGGGCTTTAATCACTCGTAAACTCAGGAGCTTCACGGGTCTGAGCCAGCGGGAGCGCAGGCTCTGCAAGGCCCCAGGTGAGTGCCTGGCAGAACCTCATGCTTCTTCTGTGTTCAGCTGCACTTGGATGGAAGTACCTTGGGAGTGACCCGGGAGCCCAGTCCTCAAAACTTTCTGTCCATGGGCCCCAAGAGCCTCTGCAGAAGCAGGCAGCCTGCTGGGAAAGCTGCCCTCTGAACCCCAAAGCCGGCCAGACAGGTTCCCCAGGGCTTTCAGTGGGGGCTGGTGACCTTCTGCTCCAGCCAGCCCCCTCTGCCCCAGCCACCTAGCGAGCTCAGCAGGCCCCCCTGGCCACACTCAGATTCCTCCCTGTGCTGGCTTCCTGGGCACCCCTCCCACATTCTCACTGGGTTCCCTTGGCAATGTGCTCTCTGTCCCCCCGCTTTGCCTCCTGTGGCAGCCTGGCCAGGAGCCAGCTGTCCTTCTGTTGGTCTCCAGGCCTCTTTTTGCCTTCAGGGTGCAGGTCTTGTGGTTCAGCGGAGCCCCCAGGAGAGGGGCTCCCGTTACAAGCTCATAGGGTCACTTATGTAAACTGGACACATTTTTTTAAAGAAAGTTATTTAGACAATGGAGGCAAATCTGTGTGCCATCTCGTTATCCCTGTGTACTGAGTGGAAGGTCATCTATTGTGGCCCTGGGTCTGCTGTGCCCATCCTGCTCTCCGCTCTGGCTGGGAGCACCTGGCTTTGCAGGGCACAGAGTTCGGGCGTACACAGCTCCTAACTGGGGGCTTCAACCGGTGCTCAACCAAAAAGAAAGCAGCCTTTCCAGCCTGGAGGAAAACGGGCTGCATGAATGTTTCACCAGCCAGGCAAGGTGGTGCCTCCATTAGGGATTTCAGGAGAAGTTCTGACTACGTGAAAAATATGCCTTTGTAGGTGACTGTGGGTCTCTCCCCCAGTGAGAGGTGCCCACGGCTCCCGGCCGGGTCTTGGCCACTCCAAGTCTGTCTTCCTCATCTTTGTGACCTCAGCGCCAGGACGGCACCCGGCACATAAGGAAATGCAGTCATTTTTGACTTTTTGGACTATCTGAATGAACTCGTTGGAGATGCCCAGCCCCCCTGGACGTTTATGCAGTGTTTCCTATGCACCCCACTATGGCTGGGAGGGGTTCAAAAAGACACAAATCAGTTTCCTTTCCCCAAATGCTTAGAAAGCCATGAGGGGAAAAAGCATAGACACGTTGAATGTAAACAAAATGTACAATGATGTACAGAAGCAAAGATCTTCTTGCTAAACTCCTCTGTTTTCTACAGCACCTTTTCCTAAAACATACTGTCTGGATACCAGCTTCTCAGGATGTAACGTGAGAAAACCTTTGGTGGTCAGGTGAATTCAGCACCAGACCAGGCAGACTTCTTTATCTCAGGATTTCTTAAAACCTGTTAAAAAAAACACACACACTTTATTAAGAGAGAATTTATTGATCACACCATAGGTGGCCTTTTGTGACTGTCTTTTGTGACAACATTTTCAAGGCTCATCCATGCTGTAATGTGTGTCGGTGCTTCATTCCTTATTATGGAGGAATAGTATCCACCACATGTGTGCATAAGACACTTCGGTTACACCATCATCAGCTGGGGACATTAGGGTTGTTTCCCTCTGTGGCTGCCAGGAATAATGCTGCTATGAGCATTCTCGAGCAAGCTTTGCGTGACTAGTGTTCTCAGTTTTCTGGGGTGTACACCTAGGAGAAGAATTGCCGGGTCACATGGTAACTCACGTAACTCTGAGGAGCCACCACCCTACATCCCCACAGCAGTAGGAGAGTCCCAGTCTCCCCACGTCTCCTCCAGGGCTCATTACTGTCCATCTTTCTAGTCTCCCATCCTTGTGGCTAAGAAGTGGCATCTCACAGTGGTCTTGACATGTACTCCTGATGCTGAGCACCTTTCTCAGGCTATGGAGCCTGTGACAGGGTGACTGCTTTGTGAATCATCACAAGGGAACACAGTGAGCAGCAGTCCCCCAAGAGCTGGGCCGTGGGCTGCCCCCTGCAGAGGGCAGTGGCTGCAAACTGGGAGGCACAGGCCCCAAAGCTGCCTGTACCTGGCAATGTGAGCTTGCTGAACACTGTGAGGTCACTGCATTTACGAGTTTTGTTCAAAGTAAACAAATCTGAACTCTGCTGTTCTACAGGAAACTTTACAAATTTGGGCTAAAACCAAAAGGAAAGTAGAGACTAAAATCTCTCTCTGTGAAACACTGTGAACACATTGTTTGATGGAAGGAGCTGAGGACCCAGTATGTCCCTTCTGTGGCTGGCAGTGGCCACATGCCACAAGGTTGTCCTGATGCCCCTGCCTCTGGAGCTGTTAGGGCGCAAATTATGCCCTGGAACTGGGCCTCTTGGCCATGCTGTCTCAGCCTGGCTGGGGCTCCAGGCTCACAGAAGTGGCTGCACGAGGGCCACTGGCACTCCATGCCCAGCTCTGTCCCAGCACATGTAGTAATGCGGTGTTATGCACCCTCATCTTTATAAACCGAACAGACCGTAGGCCAGAGGTGCCCGAGCATTGGCTAAGCAGTGTCCATCCGCCAGTCCATGCAGTATTCCAGGGTCTTCCCGGGAGCACCCCCCTCTGTGGATTTTCTCCAACAGCAGGTCGGGCCAGGCCTCCGCAGAGCAAACCACAACCTCACCCGGGCCCTTTTATGGTGTTCCCTTGCTGACCCCCTGGGGTGGCTCTGCTTGCCCAGTGATCATGGGCTCTGGGTCTCCTCCAGAGGCCTTCCCAACACACCCTTCTGTTAACCTGCCCTACAGCCAGTCATGGCCTCTCATCTGAGCCCTGTCACATATCCCGTGCTGGACGCTAGAGTTCTTTTCTCAGTGTTGTTCAAATATGTCCCTTTTTTCAGCCCCCAACCCATGGTGGGGAGGTTATAATTATTTTTAGTGAGGAGACAGGGATGAAAAGGGGGGTATGTGGGTCTCCTGTATTTTATAGCCACGACCTTGGCGGAACATACAGGTGACCTGGTTTTCATAATCTGCTGTCTCCCTAGTCTTCTTTGAGTGGAGTCAGTGACACCTGCCTCCCTGGTGCTTTTCATCAGGCCTCTCCCCCCAACGAATTACAGTAAGTGGTAGGGCTGGGTGACTGGGCCATACTCCCTGGCTTCTTCTCTTGAGTCAGAGTCCCTCCTCTCTTCCCTGTGTCAGGATAGGAGAGGACCTCGAAGGGACCCCACACACTCCAGCCTCATGGCCAAAAGGGACACAAGACCCTCCAGGATGTGGGGGCAGGCACTTTGGGGAGGCCAGGAACCTTGGAGGCCCTGCGTTCTTCTCAGGGAGCTTGTTATAAAGCTCTATCATTTACTTTATAATTGCAGTCGCTGATTACAAAGCTAATCAGTGGGACTGTTGTCAAGACAGACAACGACAGACATATAGAACAGAATCGGGAGTCCAGAAATAGACCCAAATTACACGGTCAACTTATGTTTGACAAAGGTACTGAGGAAATTCAGTGTAGAAAGAAAGTATAATCTTCAACAAATGGTGCTGGAAAAACTGGGCAGCCATATGCGACACAAACACAAAAAGAAACTCAATCTTTACCTCCTATCAGATAAAAAAATTAACTCAAAATAGATCTAAATAGATCAAAATAGATCACAGGCATACACAAAAGAGCTGAAAGCATAACACTCCTAGAAGACAACATAGGAGAAAACCTTAGTGACTTTAGTTTTGGCACCAAGTTGTTCAATTCAACAGATGAAGCATAACACATAAAAGAAATAATCTATTAACTGGGTCGCATCAAAATAAAAAATAAACTTCTGTTCTTCGAAAGACACTTATGCGAATGGAAAGGAAAGCCACAGACTGGGGAAAAAATATTTCCAAACACATATACGCAAAGGACTTGTATCTAGAATGTATACAGAAGCACAAGAAAAGGGGCTCAACCTGGTTAGTCAGCAGGGAAATGTAAATGACAGCCACTGTGAGACGCCACTGAGCACCCACGAGAGCACATGAAATGAACAAGAAGGACCACAGCAAGTGCGGGCAAGGCTGGCAGGCCGCTGGGACTCCCAGTCACTGCTGGTGGGAATGGAAAGCAGCATGACCACTTTGAAGAGGATTCTGTCAATTTTTTCAGAAAGTTAAAAATATATCTACCATATGACTCAGCCGTTCCACCCTTGGTTATTTATATAGTCCACCAAAAATTGAAAGCTCCCAAAGACATGTACCCAAATGTTCATAATAGCTTTATATGAAATTATCAAAAGTAGAGAGCAACCCAAATTAACCCCAGCGGATGAATGGATTAACAAATTGTGACAAATCCATATGAAGGCTACTCAACAGGAAAAAGGAAGAGACTATGGATGCCCATAAAAGCATGATTGAATTTCAAATTATTCTGCTGGATAAGAGAAGACAGGGAAAAAGACTACATACTGTAATTCTAGTTATATAAAATTCTAGAAAATATATCTAATCTATAGTAACACAAAGGAGATTGGTGGTTGCCTGTTGGGGGAGGTGAAGGGGCTAGAAAGCCGGGGGGAAGGAACTAAAAAGTGGCAGAAGGAATCTTTGGGGAGTGAGCATACGTTCATCATCTTAACTGTGACAATAGCTTCAGAGATGCGTAAATATGTGAAAAGTTCTCAAATGGACACTCTGATAATCTACAGTTTGATAATGCTATCCAACAAAAGAACACTTGTCTTCTGGAGATACACACTGAATGTTTTACAAAAAGTATCTAAGGACTAAAATTTGCTTCAAGATAATCCAGTAGTGGGGTGTGAAGTGGGTGGTGACATCAGTACAAGGGTGATACAGAAGATGGGCCACTGATTGACAAATGTTGAGGCCAGGTTCGTTTTCACATATGTTTGAAATACTACGTTGAAGAATGGGAGTCTGACCCTAAGAATGTGACATAGCTTACCACCACGTTTCTTTCTTGGTTAACTTGAGAGGTCTGGTTAACTTGGTCAGAAACCTCATTAGCATTTATTTTATTCAATAAAAAATGTGTATAGGTGATATAGTCCACAGGAATTAATTAACAGTAATGTGAAACACGAGTAGTTAATAATCAATCCCTGTAGGTCTCTTGGCAGGCTGGGTTTTCTCAGAGAAGGGACACATGGCAGAGGAGATCTTGACAGGGAGGGCTGAGAATGCTTCAAGCCTGCTCTGTGTAGCACTTTATAGATCAAGACAGTGAAGGTGCATCAAAGCCGCGAGCTACTTGAGAAATGTGGACCAGTGGTGAGAAGGTAAAGCCTCGAGGCCTCCTGGGTACCCCGTTTCCCAAGAGTGAGTGCCACTGTCCATGCACCTCCCCTCCCCAGCATCAACACTGCAGCCCTCAGGGCATGGAAAAGTCCAAGCCTGCCAACCATCAGGACAGTGCCCCTCTAATGAGTGGCCTATCCGTGGAATGTTCTTGAATGTCTGGTGAACTCCCCCACGTGAAATCCTCAGATTTTGCTGTCTGCAGGGGTTGATTAATGTACAAATGGGTGGAGGCATC
Source organism: Rhinolophus hipposideros (assembly GCF_964194185.1). Classification (NCBI taxonomy): domain Eukaryota; kingdom Metazoa; phylum Chordata; class Mammalia; order Chiroptera; family Rhinolophidae; genus Rhinolophus; species Rhinolophus hipposideros. The sequence goes on along the minus strand of NC_138058.1, from coordinate 2,415,476 downwards.
CTGCAGGCTTGGTGCTGGGTGGGGGGCACGCTGGGGGGTGAGTAGGGACACAGGCAGACTACTGCAGAGGCATCACAGCCATGAGGGAGCCCAAAGAATGCTGGTCAGAAAGGTACATGCATCGCTGGACTCTACTCAAACCCACAGAAGTTTGTTTTTATGGACCAGGCATCTTGTTAAGGTTGTTTGACATATGGGCCTTTAGAATTTTAATTTATTTATACAGTGTTTGAAAAGATAATGCAATCTGGTGACATCAGCAAAAATTATGGAGTAAGGACCTTTGAAAATTCTGTCCTTTATAAAAGCTATGATAAAACTGATAAAAACAGTCAGGATCGACTTTTTCAGAACTCCAGGGAATGTTTACTCAAGCAAAACAGTTGAATTTCACTAAGAACAGTGAGCTCTGTGGCATTTGAACTTGCCCCCTGCCCCTTGCCTTTTTTCCAGCTCCATGGTGGCCTTGAAAACCAACAGCATACAAACACAGAGCCTGGTGATTTTTTGGGAGATGCACTCCCAAGTCTGCCTTACTTAATCTGACTTGGAGTTTGCCCAGTGTGAAAAGCCATTTCCTCTAGTGCACTTGTCAAAAACATTTAGAGGCAATTGTTTAACTTCACATAAGCTGGATAACGGTTGAGGCAAACAATAGGCTAACCAAAAAGCTTAAAGTGAAAATTAGGCAATGGGACTTCCCTAGGGGCTTGGAAAAGCTCTCACATATTTGCAGGAATGTGGAGGCTATGGGCATGTGTAAGTCAGTCTTTGCACATGCCCACGGCTGTGTGTATACTAAAATAGAAACGAAAAAAGGCCCTGAGCTCTCACCTGGGGCTACCTTGAGATTTTGCACCACCAGAAGGCTAAGGCAGAACTGTCAACTGCTGAGTGAATGTGGAAGGCATGTCCCAATGTGAAATGCTCATCATCTCAGCAAAACATGGAAGACTTGTCAGTTCTAGACCTTTGAGGAAATGTCCATCCAATCGTGAGGTGACCATTGAGCTAACAGGGCAAAGACTTCAGCAGCTACACAGGACAAAAAGCACCGACTTTACAGAATGACATCAGAAAAGTCACTAAACAAACAAACAACAAGCAGCAACACCAATAAGCCCTGGAGAGTGGAGAGAAGAATCTGATTTCCAGAGTTGCCACATTATGCTACTTTAAGTGTCCAGTTTTAAAGAAAAGTGAAAACAAATCCTTGACAAACTCTTCAAAAAATAGAAGAGGTGGGACTACTTCTCAAATTATTCTATGAGACCAGTATCATCAGTAAAAGCAGGCAAAGATGTCACAAGAAAACTACAGACTAAGATCCCTGTGAATAAACATGCAGAAATCCTCAACCAAATACTCGCAAACTGAATCTGGAAACAAATAAAAAAGATGACACACTATGCGAAGTGGGATTTATTCCTGAAATGCAAGGATAGTTCAATATCTGAGACTCAATCAATGTAATACACCAGATTAACAGAATAAAGGACAAAACCCACATGATTATTTCAATAGGCCAGAAAAGCATGTAACCATATCCAACACCCTTTCTTGATTAAAACACTCAACAAACAAGGAGTAGAGGGGAAGTCTCATAACCTGATAAAGGGCACCTAGGAAAAGCTCACAACTAACATCAGACTTAATGATGGAACACTGAAAGCTTTCTGCCTAAGATCAGAGATAAGACAAAAATATCCACACTCACTATTTCTATTCAACTTTGAGTAAGATTCTAGCAAGGGCATTTAGGCAAGAAAAAGAAACAAAAGTCATCCATATTGAAAACAAAGAAGTAAAATTATCTCCAATCTTGTATATAGAAAATTCCAAGGAATCCACTAAAGAAACCTATTAGAGCTAATAAAGGAGTTCAGCAAGATTGCCAAATACAAGATCAATATAAAAACATCCATTGTATTTCTATGCATTAGCAATGAACAAAGCAAGAATTAAGAAAATAATTCAATTTACAATAGTATCACAAAGAATAAAATACTTAGAAATAAATTTAATTAAGAAGTGCAAAACAATCTGTAAAGTACAAAACATTGTTGAAAGAAATTAAAAATGACCCAAATAAATGGAAAAACATTCTTTGTTTCTGGATTATAAAACAGTCTTTTAAAGATGGCAATACTCTCCAAACTGATCAACAAATTAACACAATCCCTACCCAAATCCAGCTGCCTCTTTGGAGAAATTGACAGGTCATCTCTAAAGTTCATATGGAAATACAAGGGACTCAGAAAAGTCAAAATAATCTTGAAAAGAACAAAGTTAAGGAACTTGGACTTGATGATTTGAAAACTTACTACAAAGTGATCAAGATTGTGTGGTATTGCATGAGGATAGATGTACAGATCAGGGGAATAGAATTGACAGTCTAAAACTAAACAGAATTGATAGTCTAAAAATAAACCCAAATATTTATGGTCAACTGATACTCAAAGAGTTCCAAGACAATTAAATGTGAAAAGAATACTGGTTTTAACAAATGGTACTAAGACAACTGGATAGCCACATGAGGAAGGATGAATGTGACCTCATCCTCACATTGTACACAAAAATTAACTTCAAATCGACCAAAGACCAAATGTAAGAGCTAAAACGATAAAATGTTTAGGAAAAGAAGCATAAGTCCTTATGACGGCGGATTAGGCAATGATTTCTAAGACCTAACACCAAAAGCACAAGCAACTAAAGAAAAGAAAATTGATACATTTAATTTCGTAAAATCTAATGAAAGGACATTATCAAGAAAGGGAAAAGACAGCTCACAGTATGGGGAAAATACTTACAAACCATTTATTTGACAAGAGTCTGGTATCCAGACTATATGAAGAATTATTACAATGCAACAATAAAATGACAAATATCCCAATTTAAAAATGGATGAGGGATATGAACAGACACTTCTGCAAAGACGTATATAAATAACCGATAATAAAATGAAAAGAGGCTCAACATCACCGGTCAGTAGATAAGTGCAAATCACAAGCATAGTGAAATGTCACTTTACATCCACTCGGATGATTACAATCACAAAAGATAAGCAGATGTTGTCAACCCCTCAGCACACTGATGGTGGGAGTGCAAAATTAGTGCCACCTCTGAAAAAGAGTTCAGCAGTTCAGAATGCTAGGCAGAGAGTTCTCAGATGGCCCAGCCACGCCATTCCTTAGATACATACACGTCTAAGGGAATTGCAAACATGTCCACACAATAATTCGTACAGGACTGTTCTGAGCTGCATTATTTAGAATAGCCAAAAGGTGTGGCAACCCAAATGTCCCTCACATGATAAATGAAAATACACAGTGGAATATTACTCCTCTATGAAAAAGGATGAAGGGCTGACGCGCATGAAAACATGACTGAACCTTGAAAACACTGCTAAGTAAAAGAAGCCAGTCTCAAAAGGCCACAAAATTTACGGTTCTGTTTATATGAAATGCCGAGGTCCATACACACAGAAAGTAGATTCATGGTTGTCAGGAGTTGGAGGAGAGGGGACAGGGGAGTGACGGCTATAGGGTGTCAGGTTTTTTGGGGGGAGGTGATGCAAACACCCCAGAATTATTTAGAGACCATGAATTCACTCAAAACCTTGCACTGTACACTCCAAAGGGATAGATTGGATGGCATGTGAACTGTAATCAATTTTCTACAAGAGGTAATGCAGTTTAATGGTTCAAAACTCCAGACAGAAGAGTCAGCCGTAAACAGGCTGCCATCTCTGACAGTGGCTGCCCGTCGCGCCTGAAGCCCTCGTGAAGCTGCAGGAGTCAGAGTTCTCATCTTCAACGCAGCGCTTCTGTCCACATACTGTCCCTTTTTATTCTGCACACACACACACACACACACACACACTGTCCCTTTTTATTCTGCACACACACAGTCACTGTTTATACTGCACACACACATACTATCCCCCTTTTTTAAATTAAAGTTTATTGGGGTGACAATTGTTAGTAAAATTACATAGATTTCAGGTGTACAATTCTGTATTACATCATCTATAAATCCCACTGTGTGTTCACCACCCAGAGTCAGTTCTCCTTCCATCACCATATATTTGGTCCCCCTTACCCTCATCTCCCTCCCCCACCCCCCTTACCCTCTGGTAACCACTAAACTATTGTCTGTGTCTATGAGTTTTTGTTTCTCATTTGTTTGTCTTGTTCCTTTGTTGCTTTCAGTTTTATATCCCACATATCAGTGAAGTCACATGGTTCTCGACTTTTCTGTCTTATTTCCCTTAGCATAATAATCTCAAGATCCATCCATGTTGTCACAAATGGCACTATTTCATCTTTTCTTATAGCAGAGTAGTATTCCATTGTGTGTATATACCACAACTTCTTTATCCATTCCTCTATCGAAAGACATTTTGGTTGTTTCCATGTCTTGGCCACCATAAATAAAGCTGCAATGAACATCGGAGCACACGTGTCTTTATGAATAAATGTTTTCAGATATTTGGAGTTAATACCCAGGAGAACGATTATTTGGTCATATGGTAATTGTAGTCTTAATTTTTTGAAGAACCTCCACACTGCCTTCCATAGCGGCTGCACCAGTCTGCATTCCCACCAACAGTGTATGAGGGTTCCTTTTTCTCCACAGCCTCTCCAACACTTGTTACTATTTGTCTTGTTGATGATAGCCATTCTGACTGGGGTGAGGTGATATCTCATTGTGGTTTTTATTTGCATTTCTCTGATGATTAGTGACGTTGAGCATCTTTTCATAGGTCTATTGGACATTTGTATGTCGTCTTTTATACTGCACACTGTCCCTTTTTTATTGCACACACACATACACTGTCCCTTTTTGTACTGCACACACATGCTGTCCCTTTTCATACTGCACACATGAACATGCTGTCCCTTTTTGTACTACACACATTGCTTTGCCTTTTGCTATCTCCTTAGGAAATATTCTGGACTCGAGTCTGCGAGTCCCACCCTGGGACCATCCACTGCAGAGGACCTTCAGCTGTCCATCAATAATCCGTGTGCTGAAGTCTGGTCACGTGGTGTAATGGTCACCTGTGAGCGGTCCTAATCCAGCCCAGTGTAGATCAAGGAGCTTGCATTTAGTTTGGGACCCCCGAGTGTTGGCAGGGTGTTGATTTTAGTAGAGTTTTGGCTCTAGGGTTCCTGGTGAAGATGTGCACAGCCAGGTGACGAATCCCGCTCTGAACACGTCTGTTTCTGCAAAATTCTGAAGGAACCCTTAACTTGGTTATGGAGGTCCAGGGACAGACTGTTCTGCCTTGGCCCATAGCCACCAGAATCCAAGCCCCTCATCCTGGGGCCCAGCAGAGACACCGCAGACCTCACGCCTTCTGAATTGGAGCTGTAAGTAGCAGCAGGGAACCCCTGGTCCTCTCCCAGGAGCCGGTCACCGACACTATGCTGTACTCCTTAAATCGTACACAGCTGAAGTCCGAGGGCCTGCTTTGTTGGTTGATTGGCAGGATGAAAGTTGCTATATAAACAAACCATGGACAAGGGAGCTGCCATGGGTCCAGCTCTCCTCCCTGCAGTGTCGCTGTCACTGTTCCTGCCAGTGCTACTCCCAGGAGGGTCTCCAAAGATCTTATTCTTTGATTATGAAGTTAGTGAGGCAGGTAGCCTGAGTGCTGGTCTCATCAGCTTTATCATCATTCCACAGTGACGGTCCCTCTAAGCCCTGACACGACTGTGCCAGGAGCACGCAGGGTGGAAGGCTGCTCTTCCAAGCAGAGTCACTCAGCCCTGCAGGAGAAGACTGGAGGAGTTCTCCACGTGCCCGGACAGGAGGCCATGGAAGGGGATGGAGTCAGCGATGCTGTGGGTTTTTAAGCTGAGGAGGCAGAGCCAAGTGGGGTGCTCTTCATATTAACAGAACCCCCTCATGCTTTGAGCACAGGATCAAATGAAATCATGTAGTCATATACCAAATGTACTAGAATAGCTGCTGCTCAAGAAATGTTGGCCCCAGCAATGAAACGGTGGAACAACATGGCTGTTTGCAAAGACAAGGCCCGTAGAGGAAATTTTTCAGAAACCGTAGGGGCCATCTGGCTTTGGATTAAGGGCCTGGTGAGCGGTTGGGCTACTGGGAAGGCAATAGGGGGTCCACTGGGAAGAGACAGCAGCTTGGCAGCTGCAAGAAGGGCCTGCTTGAGGGGGTAGCCGGTTAGCTCAGTTGGTTAGAGCACAATGTTCATAACACTAGGGCTGCCGGTTTGATCCCTGCGTGGGCCAGTGTGAGCTGCGCCCTCCACAACTAAATAGAACCAACTACTTGACTTGGGGCTGATGGGTCCTGGAAAAACACACTTACAATAAATAAAAGTGTTTTTTTGTTTGTTTGTTTGTTTTTTAAAGAAGGGCCTGCTTGAGGTCAGTGGACACAGTGGAGTGGACATTGTCTGATGGCCAGTGACTCAGAACTCTAGTGTTCTCGCCCACTGAGTGGGACTGATTGTATTCCCTAACTCAGAAGACCGTTGCAGTGATATCTGTCAATGCCAAGTGCTTTGCCTGACACAAGATGAGCGCTGGATAAATGGGGGAGATAGGGGGTTGCTGAGAGGAAGATTTCATGGCAACTCAGCTGGTTGGGCAGGTGTTTCGAGGGTCTTTCTTAGGTAAGAGCCAGAGGCCAGGCACCTGGGCTGCAGAGGTATGGAGGAACGACTCTAAGGAAGAGAGTAGGGACTTAATTTTCCTGGGTGAGGATGGAAATTCTGGAAGGTGAGAGGTCAGGGATGAGGTCTCAAAAGAGAAAAAATTTTGGAAAATAAAATTATGAAATAGGGCTTTTTTGGTATTTTTGGCATTGGAGTATTTACGGTTAACCACGTCCTCAGTCTCCTCCCTGTCACCCGTGAAGTCCATGCTTCTCACAAACAGTTTTGGAAAACAGGACACTTCTTGGTTATCTTAAAGCGAGTTTGAGTCCCGTGTTGCGTTCGGCATGTGATGAAAACCAGAGGGACCTCATGGATGCAGGATTCAGAATACGGGGCACTGCTGACCTCTGGGACATATTATTATTATTGCTATGATCACAGTGAGTCTGGAAAAGGAGTCACTGGTGGGGCACAGGAGCTGTGGGTGCGGGCTAAGTGGAGGAAAGAAGTTCGCGACTGCGTTCCCTGGACAAACCTCTGAGGGAGTCGTATCAGGAAGAAAGGACCGACCGTAGAGGAACAAGTGAAGCCAAACAGCGGCAGACAGCACACTGCACCCAGGGAGGCTCATGGCGACCGCGTCTGAGAAGCCTGGTCTTGGGTCAGGACACCACACCCCGTGTGTGCACTGGGCGTCTTTGTATGGTGGTCTCGGAGGGGGCCACATCCCAAAGCTCCAGTGGCGGACGTGTTCCTGCACTCTTGTGACATAAGGAAGTTGGCTCTCACGTCTGAAGTGTCCACTGGAGAAACGTAGAGGTTTAGAAAGAGCTCCGGGCGAAGAGGAGCTGGCAAGGCCTTTTTATTCAGGCTTGGAGTTCAGCACAAGAAGTGTTTATCAAGGGCCTACTGTATGCTTAGCTCTGTACCCTTGTTTCCAAACTGGAAATGCCGGACCCCCTTCCTCCAATCAGAGAACATGATTAAAGCACCCACTGTATGTAGTTTTAGATTCCACACACTGGAAACTGCCTGAGATGCCTGGCACGTTCTCCTTCCCTTTACCTTCTCGTAATTCCCCTGGCTATCAAGGCCCATTTATAATTCCCTCAGCATCTCCTGAGCCAAAACCAACATGGGACTGCATATACTTTCATCAGTCTGAGAGTGGAAAATCAAAATGTGACTTGTTATGATTTATGACATCGTCCCAGCCTGGTCCCATGGGCCCATGAAGAAGAGTCTGGTGACCATTTTTCCTCAGTGGTGCCATGAGACCGTAATCTGAAATACAGCCAATAAAGGTGATAGGATTTGTTTAAATTATGTTGTCTTTCACTTTGTTTTATCCAGGAGGCTGTGAAATCATCGACTTGGTCTTGTCTTTTCATCTGCAAAGTGAAGCCTGTGCTCTTGTAGATGGTCTGTAATGGCTACTGGGGTCACAGACAGAGCTTTCATGTTTGAGCTTCTGTAAGTGGCAGGTGTCCTTTACATGCCCCTTACTGCTACGACTTTAATGAGATGTATTTTATAGCCAGGCTTACCCTGACGAAAGCTCCACTTGCACCTGAAGACAATGTATATTCCGCTGTTGTGGGGCAGTGTTCCGTAATGACCCTCTAGTCAAGGTGGTGATGGTTTTGTATAGGTTTTTCTATGACTCTACTGTTAGGCCTTGTCTTGTTCCCAATGACAGAGAACAAGAGGTGTTAATATCCCCAGGTGTCTGCTTCTCCTTTTGTTTCAGATACTTTGAAACAAACTATTGTTATTAGGCCCAAACACCTTTATAATGATGTCTTTGGGATGAATTGATGCTTTGCATTAGGACGTGTCCCTCTCTGTGGCTGTCTGTATCTGGATGTTGACTCCATCTGATATTGATACAGTTACCCCAGCACTGTTATGCTTACTGTTTTCATGGTGCTTTTTTCCACATTCATTCTCTCAATATATCTGTTTATATCTGTTTATAGTGTGTTTCTCATAAAAAGCTTTTACCATTCATTTTCACTTTTTCTGCTTTTAATTGGTGTTTTTAGTCCATTAGCATTTAATGTAATTACTGATATATTTGGAGATAGGGCTCCCATTTTACTATTTGTTTTCTGTTTATAGCCTGTAATTTCTGTTCCTCTGTACTTCATTTCCTGCTTTCTTTTTAAAATATTTCAATATATTTTAGAATTACTTCTTAATTTATCTCTTGGTTCTTTGGCTATACTTTGCATTTTTTATTGGTTGCCTGCAGATTATAATGCATTTTCTTTCCCATTTACAATCTATGACAGTTAAGATTGTGGCATGTCACGTAAAATGTAGAAATCTTACAATCGTATAGATCCATTTACCCCAAAACATTCTTTCCACTAAAATTTTCATATGCATTACATCTACACAGTTACAAACCCCACAAGACAGCATTATAAATGTTGCTTTAAACAATCATGTGCATTTTAAATAAGTTAAGAGAAAACATAGTCTTTCACATTTATCCTGAAATCCTCCATTTCCAATGGGATCATTTCTCTTCAGCCTGAAGAACTTCCTGTTTTTTCTTACAGTACGGGGCTACTGGTGATGAATTCTCTTAGTATCTGAAATGTCTTTATTTTGCCTTCATTCCTGAAGGATGTTTTCTCTGTATATAAAATTCTGGGCTGACAATTTTTTTCCTCATGGCATTCTAAAGATGTTTCACTATCTTCTGGTCTCCATTGTTTCTGAAGAGAACTCAGCAGACATTGGTCCTGTGTTTAATGTAATAGGTCATTTTTATCTGGCTGCTTTCCCCCTCACTTTTGAATTCAGCAGTATAACTATGATGGCCCCAGGTGTTGTTTTCTGTGTATTTATTCTGCGTGGGGTTTGATGAGCTTCTTGAATCTGAAATTTTGTATCTTTCATCATATTTGAGACTTTTTTTTCCTGCCCCATTCCCTCTGTTCTCCTTTAAAATTGCCGTTACTCATATGTTAGACATTGGTGTATTTTCACACCAGTCTTTGGAACCGTTCATTTTTCTCACTCATGTTTTCCTCTTTGTTGTTTAGATTGGATGAATGCATTTGATCTATTTTCAAGTTCAGTGACTCCTCTATGTTAACTGCGTTCTGCTATTAAGCCTAGGATGAATTCTTATTTCAAATATTTTATTTTTTAGTCTAGAAATTTTTTTTTATAGCTCCTATTTCTCTGATGAGATTTCCTAACTTTTCATTCATTGGGAACACCTTTTCCTTTACACAGTTGAGCATAGTTAAAATCCATACCTGCTGCCTCCAACACCTGGGTCATCTGGTCTCCCCGCTCAACTGTTGGCTCTCCTCCAGAACCTGCCTGTTGTAGTCTTTCCCCAGTGCCTTTAGGCAGTGTCCTTCCCACAACCAGGGCATGTGGTGGCTACATGCACAAGGGTGCTCTGACGAGAGTTCACTCTTTCATATCAGACATGAAGGTCTTGACAACTTCATTTCCACTAAATGAGAATTTTAAAAAGAATTTCATTTGTTAAGTGCGAATTTTTCTCATTTGGATACAAATTCTCATTTAGTCAATTACAAATAAAGTAGCCATGTTTTAGTTGGGTAGAGGATGAATATAAAAGTACTGATAAACAGGAAGGTGCTTTACAAATATTAGTTATTATTCTTATTTACATGAGTATTCACATACGTAAACACACATTTATATAAATATTCTGCCAACTCCCTCTATCACTTATCCTTTTCCTTCTGTTACATGTACTAAGCCACCTTCAATTCTTTCTGGGGATGAAATTTTTTTTATGTTACTTAGTTTTAGCTCTTGAATGGGATCACATTTTCAGTGCTTATGTTATTTTTATATCTGTGGTTCAGAGCATTTAAAATTAAATTCTACAGATCAAGAAAATATATCATATGGAGGGCAATATCTGACAACAGCATACCTGGACTGTTTCGCAGATATGAGGTCTGACAATTATGTTTGAGAACTCATCCTAGAAAAAGTGCTACATATTTCATTGCTGAGTATCATTATGGTCACCTTCGAACTACTCCCATTGGGAAGCTATGCACCAACGCCAATGCCTAGTCCACCCTTCAAAGGAATTTTGGAACTCTCTTTCTGGAATGGCCAGAAAGAGTATCTTTGGGTAAAGATAAAGATAAATCATTGGGGGCCAGATCAGGTGAGTAGGGAGGGTGTTCCAATACAGTTATTTGTTGGAACTCCCTCAAAGACAGTGCCATGTAAGCTGGTGCATTGTCGTGATGCAAGAGCCATGAATTGTTGCCACAAAGTTCAGGTTGTTTCCATTTAGTTTTTTCACTCAGCCTTTTCAGCACTTCCAAATAGTAAACTTGGTTAACTGTTTGTCCAGTTGGTACAAATTCATAATGAATAATCCCTCTGATATCAAAAAAGGTTAGGAATATCATTTTGACTCTTGATTTGGACTGACGGAACTTTTTTGGTTGTGGAGAATTGGCGGACTTCCATTGTGCACTTTGATGCTTTGTTTCAGGGTCATATTGGTACACCAATGTTTCATCATAATATGGCCCAAAACATCGTCTTGCCTCTCCAAAAGGTGTTGGCAAACTTCGACTCTTCTTTGCTTTTGTTCATCGGTGAGGTCCTTCGGGACCATTTTTGCACACTCCTTTCTCATGCCAAGAAGTTCAGTTCAGATTTTCCTGTTTCTCTATCAATGTTTACTTGGTTGGCTATGCTTCTTACAGTCAGCTGGTGATTTTGACACACAATTCGACAAATTTTTGCAATATTTTCATCAGTTCTGCTTGTTATTGGCCACCCTGATCTCTCTTCATCAGTGACATGTTCTCTCCCCTCAGAAAAATGTTTAATCCATTTGTACACTGCCATTTTCTTCATGGCATTATCCCCATAAACTTGGACCAGCATTTCCTTGATTTCACTTTCACTCTTGCTAAATTTAACAAGAAATTAAATGTTTGTTCATTGCTCTAACTCAAGCTCAGACATTCTCATGACATCACACAAAAACATGCAACAATAATGAACGCCACTCAGCAAGACACAGCCACATGTCGACACAAACACAGCTGTGAGACACTGATATACCAAGGTTGTGAAACGTTACCGAGCTGTTTGTACAGTGCTGCCAATGTAAGTGCATGGCGGCAAGTTCGCGAACTTAATTGTTAGACCTTGTACATCCAATCTCCTGTTTCTGGAGCTCAGCAATTTAGTCAAGTCAGTACTAAAATCATTTAGTAGCTGGGGTCCTAGATCAGCTCTAGAACTTGAGATTTCTTTGGATACTAAATGTACTTCTTATCATTACGTTTTCTGGATCTTTTTAGCTCCCAAATCTAAAACAAAAGACACAATCTAAAGAACAAAAGAATCGGCTGGCTATTATCTTGACTCTTCTGAGGAAGTTCTTGGTTTTAATGTCCTTAGCAAGAAGATTTGTTTATATTATTTTTGGAATTAATGATTCACCCCACAAATATAATTCTGAGCATTTTAACTTGTTTTTATGAAGATGTTATTCAGACTAAAATCTAAATACGCATGTGTGTGGTGTGTGTGTGTGTGTGTTTTCAAACTCTGAAATTTCTCAGGAGTCAATGGTGGCTAACCTAAGGGTAGGAGCTTTGAAAAGAGAAAGTAAAAATGTTCGCTCTGCTAGTTTTACCCACATAGCTGCAGAAGTTTGGCACCATTGTCTCCTGGAGGCCTTGTGTGCAGACAGACGTAGCACTCACACACGGGGGATGAGCCCACCATCTCTGCTGATGGTGACATGCAACATGTAAAATCTCTCTAGTCAGACCCAGTGCCTGAAAAAGTTGGACCTAACCTTCCTTTGGCCCAGTAAGGACCTTAGTTGGAAATTACAGTTTATAGCCCAGAGCTATCTTCCAAAGATCTTTAATGCTCATCAACAATGACAGTGATGACAATAATGATAATCACAGTGACATCGTCACCAATAGCTGCTGTGACCTACTGACTGCATATCTGTGGTCATACATGTTACCTTCATCCTTACAACCCATTTTATAGATGAAGAAACTGAGACTCAATGAGTCTTGATCACTTCTCGGGACGACAGGGGCCAGGTACAGTCCATGTGGTCCTAGGGCCCCTTTCTTCCACTGAACCACAAAATCACCCTGGGCCGGGACGCCACCACCTCAGACCGTGACCACATGGTGATAGCCCAATGTCACCATATTCCGCAAATGGGCCTGAGGATTCCTTCCTTCCTTTCAGAGGGGGGTTATTTCCCAACCTCAGAAGTGGAGAAAGGGCTTGTTTTGCGAGTCCGAGGCCCTGTACTGCCCTTCCAGGTGTGGGCCTGTAAGAAAACGGTCTCCACTTGGTGGCCTAGGCAGCTCCCTTCTCTCTCATCTCCAGAGCTCAGCTTCTGGGTGAGAGCTCTGTTCTCAGATCACAGCTATGGTACTGGGAACAAGGGGACAGAATGTCAAGGAATGAGGAATGGGCCAAGATACGAGGTTTTGAGGTGAGCAGTAGTTAGTCCATGTGACTGGATATGGGGACGTGACACATGGGCCCACAAGGCTTGGCTGAAACCCTGACCATGCTGGAAGTGTCCCACCCACAGTGGCCTCCAGCTCTGACTGAAACAGGAGACTCAGTAAACATGGTCACCAGGGCGCTGGCTCATTCTTGGAAAAGGGATTTCCAGAGAGTTCTCAGAGCATATAAATAGCAGGACCATAGGCACAAAAGTGACCATTCAAGGAATGGAGAAGTATATTCTCAACAGTGACGTCCCAAGCCCATGCTGTGGTTCAGAGTGGGGGTTTTACGTTGCTGTTGTTGTTTCACTTTAGGCCTCAGAGAGGATGTGCTGCCGGGCTATGAACAGCGTCACAGCAGCAGTCAGGGGCCTTCGCAGGGGATGGACATCAAGGCCCCGGCACGACAGAGAAACGCTGAGGACCCTCCGGAGCGAGTCTGGGATGCCTTTAAAACAGCCCTGACTCAAGAGAGGGGCATCTTTTGAGAGGCAAACATCTAGGAGCAGTTTCAAGGGACGGTGTGGTGATGACAGGGCAGCTTGTCCCTGGCCTTCTGCAGCGGGCGCTGTGCCTGACGGGCCGAGAGCCCGAGGCTGAGCTGCATCCACACACACTGAGCGCGGTTCTGCCAGGACCTGGGGCCTCAGAGCCCACCACACCCACGGCTGCAGCCTGGACTCCTGGGTTAGTCTCCACACCTGTCAGTGGCCTCCCCCACGACTCCCTCAGTGACACGTTGACAGGAATTGCTAATGGGAGCCCATGTCAGAAAAGCAATGGACAGAAGAGTCGTCAAATGTATTACAATAGGCGCTTATCTCTGAGGACCCAGATGTGGGAGAAAAATGAGATGTGATCTGTGAGGAGCCAGCTGGTCTGCTCGGGCAGCCTCTGAGCCAGAAAATGTGCCTGCAGGGAAAGTCTCGTTTGGGGAAGTACTGAGGCCAAAGTTCTTTATTTTGAAAATAGAGAACCACCTCCTCACAAACCTGTCCCCTTTACTCCTAACGCCCCCCGCCCCCCGTGTGAAGAGCCAGTCAAATTTCAGGGACAACTGAGTGACAGTGAAGCAACAGCTGGAGGGCAAACTTTGTCCCATGAGCTGTGAGTCTCAGCACCTGGGGGGCAGCTGTTTCCAGGGAGAGACACTGGGATTTCCTCACCCACTCACCACCCAACATGTCCGAGGGCCTGGAGCCCTTTATGGATGGACATCAGCCCTGAGGCAGGAGGAAGAGGAGAGAAAGGACTCAGGCACTTTGGGGACAGCCAGCCTGTCTTCCTTCCCCCACCTCCAATCTCACCTGCACTTGGCCCGGGGCCCCTGGGTGGCATCAGTCTGACAGGCCCTCTTGCGTCTGGTGCTCATAAACCTGTCACCACGTCGTCTGGATATCCTGCCACAAGAACCGTAGGGACAGGCAGCTGATGACAGGGCAGGGGCCGCTCTGCAGTGTGGTGCCCCGAGGTCTGGGCCCAGGGCTGCCGGGGCTCCGGCGGCTGTGCGTGGTGGGTGGTCTCCTTCTGGGCAGCTGCTCCTCCGGGGGGTCCCAGGGAGGTCCACGCGGACTGCCTAAGCAGACGTCTTGGTCCTCTTCTGGACCCAACAGGACAGCATGCGCTGACTTGAAGATTCACTCTGTACATGACTGTCTTAATCAGAAATTTTTAAAGCAACATTTTGACCAACATTTAGGAATGTACAGAGGACAAATATTTACGTAACTAGTGCCACAGTGGCACATACATATTTGAAATGATACATGGGTTTGGCAACGTGTACGCACATTCCTGACAGCACCACCATCTTTGTCATCTCCAGGTCCCGTTTTGCTTATGTCGCAGTCTGTCCACAAACAGCTCACTTCAGCTGCACTGTTTCAGGCACTGTGACTCAGAGTCTGAGGGACACACCTCAGGAGACCCGAGCGGCACAGACACTGAGCGGGTGAGCGCAGGGGGACGCTGCAGTGGGTTCCCGCAGGGCGACGACTTCTGGCAGCACGGCTTTGAAGGATCCTGCAAAGCCTGGGTGACCCCATTTGACCCTTGAAATGCCAGGCTGGTGTGACAGTGATAGCTGCCTGCTTTCATGACCCCATCTACACCTAAAACACCTTTTTGAGGATGTGGCCGCCAGAGGTTGTTTCCCAGACACGACTTTGTGCTTCAGTAGGAATTGTTCCAAATCACCCATGCTCTGTAATCTGAGTAGTTTTATGAGGATGTGACTCCACAGTGACTTCCTCTCTCCTGCAGGGACAGTTCAGGAAGCAAGGCCAGCCTTCTGAAGGTTTGGGAACATTTCAGAAACAGTGTGTGTGTGTGGGGGGGTGGCTCGATGCTGATAAGTCACTGCGAAGGCGGCAGTGCCTTACAAGCCCACGCCCGAGAAGCCACACCTCTGAAGCCCAGAAGAGCCAACTGGGCTGGGGACAGACCCAGGGGATAGATGGCGGCCTGAGGCTGGAGAGCAGAGGACCACCAGGCTCAACCCAGGCCTCCTGACTCAGCCTTTTCCCAGCTTGCCCTGCCCCCTAAGTCATGTGACCCAAACTGTCACCAGATCTCAGGAAAGCACTGGCTTTGTCTGGGACAAACACCCACCCCATAGCACACCCAATCATTACAGGTCGGCATTTTTGTCCCACTCTTGCGGCTTTCTCAGGTGTCTCTCTCCTAAATGTTCCCGTTTGCTTTGATTATACTGGCGCAAACATTCTGCCTAAGAGCCCCAGTGCTCTCCCACACGTCACTTGGGGTGCCCACCTGGGTTCCCCTCAGTAGTTCCTGTCAGCTACTGTCTGGGGTCCACGCCCAGCTGCTCCAGACTGTCCTGGGCTCCACCTTCTCCTCTTTCTCCTTCCCCTACTCCTCCCCTGGGAAGATCCAGCTGAAGGTCCTGAAGGAGGAGACCTGAGGTTCTTCACTTGGGCAAACAGGGCTGGCTGGTTGGCATAATCCTTTGCTATCATGAAAAACAACGATGTGGCTCTTGGCTCCCTCGGCTGCCTCACGGCACCGATTGGAAGGCAAGGGGGACCAACCCCCACAAAGAGGCCTGCAGAGCCTCTGGGAGCTGCTGCCTGCTCCCCGAAACGAGGACTCTGGCCTTCCGAGCCCTGCAGCTCTGAAACAGGCCCCCAACGCCTGTCATTGCGTCGTCACACACTGCTTCCTGCTGACTTCCCCTTCCACTCCTTGAATGTTTTGACTGATGATTTAACCTTCTACTGTCACAGGGTAGGTCACGGCTGCTCGAGAAAGGGCAGGCGTGTGGAAGGCTGAACACCTATTGTTTGGGATCATTTTATCAAAGTAATTGAGGTTTTTTGTTTGTTTGTTTGTTTGTTTAAGGAGGGCACAGCTCACAGTGGCCCATGCAGGGATTGAACCAGCAGCCTTGGTGTTATCAGCACCACGTTCTAACCAACTGAGCTAACCGGCCACCCCTGGGCTCATTTTAAAGAAAAGTGAGCTATCTTGAAGAAAAATGGATAAAACACTGAAGGGTGCTGAATTTACAAAACTTCAGGGGGAAAAGCCCAAACGTCCATCGGGTGTGGAATGGATCAGCAAATCCTGGCACATTCACGCAACTAGAACAGTACTCCGCAACCTAATGAACGAGCTACACAAAGACACACTGAATCTACCAGATGTCATGTGCGAACAAACCCTGACAAAGGAGCACATGCTCTATGGTTGCCTTTCTGTTATGTTCTAGAGCAGGCTGGACAGTCCAGGCTGCTGGAGGTCAGAGACAGGCCGGGAAAGAACACAAGGGACTTTGGAAACACTGCCTATGTCCCTCAGGGAGATGGTCTCGAATACATACGTGTGTCAAACTCCGTCAAGCCCTACCCCCAACAATCATCTACTTCACTGTGTGCTTGCACGCCAAAGCCACATAACAATTTATAAGATCTCATAGTTCTTTGTAAGTTCTATATATGAGTCCTTTATTGCAAAATATTGGAACTATTTAGACATCTTTTCTTCTAATCTATAGCTTGTCTTTTCATTCCTTTAACAAGATACTTCACCAACAAATGTTTTTAATTTTCACAAACTCCAATTAAACTATTTTTATTTTATGAAACATGCTTTTAGTGTCGAGTCTAGCCCAGCCCTAGGTTCTAAAGATTTGCTCCTAAGTTGTTTTTCTAAAAATTTTATGGTTGTATATTTATGTTTAAGTCTGTGATCTATTTTAATTTTTTTACAATGTAGGGGGTATAGATTTGGGGGTTTTTTGCCTATGGATGACTAGTTACTCCAGCACTATTGCTTGAAATGACTCCTTGTCCTTCATCCACTGAGTTCCTTTTGCACCTCAGTCAAAAATCAGTTGGTCATATTTTTGTGGGTCTATTTTTGGATTCTCTGTTCTAGTCCATTAATCTATGCCTCTGTTGCTCTGCCACCATCACACCGTCTTGATTACTGTTACTATATAGGATGCGTTCACTTTGGGGAAAGTAATTCTTACTTTATTCTTCTCATTCAGAACTGCTTTAGTTATCTTAGTTCCTTCGATTTTCCCTATAAATGTTACCATAAGCTTCTCTGAAGCTACAGAAAATGTTGCTGCCAATTTTATACAAATTTATTATGCCTATATAACAATTTAGGGAAAACTGACATCTTTACTATGTTAAATGTTCCAATCCATGAATGGAATATTTGATTTCTTTGATCAGCATTGTGTCGTCTTCAGCCTACAAGTCCTGTACATGCTTCCCTAGATTTGCACCTAAGTTTTTCTTTTTTCGTGATTATAAGTGGTATTGTGTTTTTAAATTAGGTTTCCATGTGTTGTTAGTATATAGACATATAACTGATTTTCGTTATGTTAATCCTGTGACCTTGCTGAACTCACTCATTAGTTCTGAGTCTTTTGGTAAACTCCTTGGAATTTTCTACATAATCTGCAAACGGGGACAGTTTTATTTCTTCCTTTCTGATATGTACGTCTTCTATTTCCCTTTCTTGCTTTATTGCACTGGCTAGAATTTCCAGTGCTAGGTGAATTAGCCTTGCCTTGTCCGTGGTCTTAAGGGAAAGCATTAAGTTTTTCTTTGCTGAGTATCATGTTAGCTGTAATTTTTCTGTAAATGTTTTTATCAAGTCAAGGAAGCTTCCCTTTATTCCTATTTTCTGAGTTTTTATCACAAATAGGTATTGAATGTTGTGTGCATCTTAGCTGTATCACTGAAGTGACTATGGGAATTTTCTTCTTTAGGTCTGTTAATGTGGGGGCTTACATTGATTGATTCTAGAAAATTGCACCAGTTCTGTGTCCCCGGGATAAAACCCACTGGCCTGTGGAGTATTATTCTTTTCTATAATGCTGAATTCTATTTGCTAATATTTTCTTAAGATTTTTTTGTCTAGATTCATGAGAGATATTAGACTGTAATTTTTTTGTACTGTTTTTGTTTGGTTTTAGTATCAGGGTCCTACTGGCCATATAAAATGGATTAAGCAGTGTCCCTTCCTTTCTCCACAATTTTCTGAATGACACTGTAAAATTAGTGTTAATTCTTTTGTAAACATTTGGTAGAAATCTCCAATAAAACCCTTTGAGCCTGGAAATTTCTTTCTATGGAGTTTTTAAATAATGAGTTGAATTTCCTTAATACTCACAAAGCTGTTCAAATGATCTACGCGTATTTCATGTTGATTTGTTGTGGTAGTCTGTGCTTTTCAACCAATGGGTCCATATCATATAAGTTGCCAATTTATATATGTAGTTATTCATAGTATTTTCCAACCTTTTGATGTCTGCAGGGTCTGTAGTGATGACTCCTGTTTCTTGATAATTTGTGTCTTCTGTCCCTTTTATTTGGTCAGTCTTGCTCGAGGTTTGTCAATTTTATTGACCTTTTCAAGGACCAGCTTTTGTTTCATAGATTTTCTCCATAGTTTTTTTTTTTTTTTTTAGATTATCATTGTTTTCTGTTTATATATGATTTTCTTCTTCCTTCCACTTGCTTTGAGGTTATGTTAGTCTTCTTTTTCCAGTTTCCTGAGGTGAGAGTTTAGATTATTGATTTGAAACTTTTTCCTCTTGTCTAATGAAAACATTAATGGTATTAATTTGCCTGTTAGCACTGCAAATCACAGATGTTGATTTTCATTCAATTCTGTCTCTATTTCCCTTGAGACTCCCTCTTTGATCCATGGCTTAGTTAGTGGGTTGTTTATTTTCTAATATTTGTGATCTCCCTGCTATATTTCTGCTCCTGACTTCTACTTTGATTTCACTGTAGTCAGACAACACACTGTGAATGATTTAAATTCTTGTACATTTGCTAAAGTTTGTTTTATGGCCCAAGATCTGATACACCCTGGTGTATGATCTGTGGGCACGAGAAAACAATGTCTATTCTGTAGGCCTGGAGTAGTGTGTTCTATAAATGCCAATTAAATCTTGTTGGTTGATACTGTTGAGTTGCATGTCATTGTTGACTTTTTGTGTGGTTTTCTATCAGTTGTAGAGAGAGCAGTTCTGAAGTATCCCACTATAATTATGAACTTGTCTGTTTCTCTTTGTGGGTTTCTTAGTTTTGATTCACATATTTTGGATGTCTGAGCTCCCCCATTTGTTCTCCTCGTACAATGCTGGGCTGGAGGGCAGCACCTCGGACTGTCCTGCCAGGATGAAATCTCAGTCCTCTCTCTCCCTTTGGCCTCCCTGACACCACCCCAGTGGGAGTGGATTGTGGGGTGCTAAAGTTCCAGTCTGCCTTCTTCTCTATTCCATTCAGAGTCTTATGCTTGTTTTAAGTGATGCCCAGGGCTTCTGTCGTACTTAGTGGGAAGAATAAGGAAAAGTACACCCACCGTCTTCCCAGAAGCAGAAGTCTCAGGGTTGCACTCTTAAAACCACTACTTCAGTCAGTTTTATGGTGTTAGACTTGAGTGGTGAACAGGGCTGCTGTGTTCCCATCTCTCAGAGGTAGCAGACTGAAGAGGAGGTGTATGGCAAATAATTGATTGCCGTAGAGTGTGGTGTGTCTGGACGGCAGGCTGGACTTTGGGCCCTGAGGTGTGAGCAGTGTTAGCTGGGCTGGTGGTGGTGGGGGTGGCATGGTGGGAGGGGGTGAGGGTACAAGGTACTGAAAACCACTTAGCTTCCTGCAGGCCTGGAGCTGCACTCCTTAGGACTGTGGTCCTGACTGGGGAGCAGCAGCCGCCACATCCCTGAGACCTGCTGGGCCCTGGGTGACACCTGGCCTTCAGAGTGACAACAGAACCTACGGAACATAGGAGATGAAGATCAGGTAGAAACATCACTGACCTGTTAGTGCCGTACCCCCAGATTGCACAAAGCAGGAGGAGCCGGGAGTTGGGTGTTCAGTGCTGTCCTAAGGCTTCACCCCTTCAGATGTCATATTAGCATTTTAATAGGACTTTCCAGTCTCCAACCCAGGAGGCATCATGCGCTGTGGCTGAGATCAGAGAAGGGAGCATGTGGAGCTGCAGTCAGAGGCTCCCCAGAGGCAGTGTCACCTGCAGGGGGCTGATGCTGCCTCCAGGGCAGATGGAGAGTGAAAGCTGGAAAGGAACTGGAGGTATGTGAGGAGTGGGGGTGCTGTCTCCCGGGACTGAGAAGGAAGACAGATGAGGCAGCACGAAGACAGAAATAGATTAATTTTATTCTTCCTTAATGGATGAACGGCTCTGTGTGCCCGGAAAGAGAGGAGAGTTCCAGAGTTGTGACTGTGTTAATTGCCATCCAGGCAGGGACACGGAGGAAGGACACAGGATGGGGACGCAGAGGGGGAGCCAGGGAGACTGCGCACAAGCCTGTTCACTATGGAGAAAGAGCTGGTGCTGGTGCTGGTGGTGGTGTGCGTGCGTGTACGTGTATGCATGCGTGTGCGTACCTGTATGTGTGTGTGCGTGTGTGTATGTGCATGTGTGCGTGTATGTACCTGTATGCGTGCGTGTGTGCATGTGTACGTGCATGTGTGCATGCATGTGTGTGTGTGTGTGTGTGTGTGTGTGTGTAGGAGCAGTGGAGCTGGACCTGAAAATGGCCCTAAGTATTCCTTCATGTCCTTAACCTTGGCAGGGTCTGTGTGGTGGACTCAGCCAACGCCATGGCCTCCCGTGCTCCTAAACCTAAGTTCCAGGCCCCACTCCCACCCCACCCCACCCTTGCCCCAGTTCCCCCGAGGTCACAGGAGACCCTTGTGCCCCCAGTGCAGCTCCACCTGGCAAGTCTGAGCCCCTTTGCCACTTTTCTCACCCACTGTCCTTGTCCGCAGCCATTCCTGCACTCACTCCCAGCACACCTGCACTGCCCGCCTGGAGACCCTGGGCCTGGCCGCCATGTCCTCCCACAGGCTTGGCCTCTTCTGTGCTCATGACCATCCTGACCCCCCGGGCTTGTCATTTAGTCCTAGTGCATCACCACTCAGCCATGAACTTCTTGTCTTCCCATAGCACGGCCCAGAAAAACCCCAACACCTAGAGCAACCCAGCTGGTCACTCCCAGAGTGTGGAGTGCTGTGAGGAACATGGCACTGGTGTGTGGCCAAGGGTCACGGGCTTGGCCCCAGCTGGACCAGTGCCTGGTGCCGGCGGCTGCTTCCTCAGGGCCCCAGCATGCCAGCTCCCAGACATCCTCAGCCCTCTCATCGAGGGCGCTGCTCTCCACACCTCTGCGCATGTCCTCTTCTCCTCCTTCCCCTCCTTTACAGCAGAATCGAATTCTTCGGATAGCACTCCCCACCCCCTTCCAGAGCCAGCCAGTCTCTCCATCAGCCTCTCTCCCCGTCCTTTGGAAACAGAGCAGTTTGCTGAAACACAACTTGCCGGACACCAAACCCCACAGTGACTAAAAGCCATTGTGTGAAACATCAATTTGCCAAGTGACCAACTCCACAGGTTGCCAAATCCCCCAAATTGATTTCTATTTACCAAAAGTGTGATAATGTGCGGCATAGGAAGCTTCAAAGCCATTATGATGTTTGTCAGCATCACGGCCTTGGCTTTTCGTCTAGTCTAAAAGTTTTACTTGGTTCTCCAGCTCTGTTTTCTCTTGGGTGTGTGGGCACGTGATGCCCATTTCTGAAGCTGACTTCTTCTCCAAAGGTTTTAGTAATGCGAGGGCCTTTTGTAATTTTAACCTTCGGCTGGCCGAAAAGATGATCTTGCCCTTGGAGTGTAACTTTACACCCATTTGCATCTTCTCTATTTTTTCAGAGTGGTATAGCAGTTGGCCAAATGCAAGTCTCTTCTGCATGTTCATTACCACATATTCACAACAACTTCCCAATGGCAAAATCCCAGCTTGGGAGCCAGAGTCCTACTTAGGCACAAGTCTTTCACATGGAGTTAACACTAAATGCACTTGAGGGAAAACCCTTTCATTGGAGCAAATATATATATCAGAGATATATATATATATATGTATATATCGGGGGTGCCAAAAGTGTATATACATTTTAAGAAAGGAAAAGACTGCATTAAAATTGTAATACTCAATATATACTAATAACAAAAGATGAATACAAGTCACTTTGACTTCTGCAATGACAAGAGGTGCTCAAAGTGGTTCCCATCAGCGTCCAGACACTTCTGATGACGGTGAACTACTGCTTGAGCAACGCAGACCAAAGTGTCCACTTGTAGACATCGCACTCAAGAAGTGGCCTGATCCTGAAATATGGAAAACCCTATAAAACTGACCTTTACCAGAGCTGGACTGAGAAATCTAGAGAATGATGTCTGGTGAAAATAGCCCCAACAGTTTGCAAACCAAACTAAACAGCTCAACGCAGGTGAAATAGAAAACCAAACCTACGGGAAATTTTCAGACTTTAGGAACCACCGCACACAAAATGTTGTAACTTTTAAAGTAATTCATCTAAATAACCTGTGAGTGAGTGCCTGGGTTCACCTATTGGAAAACTGGTTCTTTAGCAAATTGATTTTCTACAAATGGGTTTTCAGCTAATTGGCTTTTCGCAAATGGTCATTGGTTATTTGGCAAATTGACCTATTTTCTTTAACCTCTCCATCCTCCTGGGTCTTTCCTTCTGTGAGTTATGCGTCAGGCTTCCCTCTGGGGCTTCTAAACCTGCCTGCTGCAGTAAGATGGACTGGACCCTCCCCACCGTCAGCGGCAGTTTTCTGCTGACACACCTGTCACTCTGTCCTGCTCTTTACTTCCACACACATGGGAGAAATGCACTTGCTAGAGTCAAGCAGACTTCAGAAGGTGCTGAGCCAAGCAAAAGAAACCACAACACTCCCTTGCCAGTCAGAAAAGACAGCTGCGCTTCTCTAAGTTCTCTAAGGAGAACAGTTTCTAGGCTCTGGGCCTCACGTGGAAAGGTGCTGGCTTGGGTAGTAGATGGCCATCAGCTGTGACTAGCTGGCCATCAGCTGTTACAGGTCAGCCATTAGCCACTGATATAACTGCCGTGGCTGAGCCAGCAAGTGCGGATTGCAGGTAGCAAGTGGGGTCGGTTGGCAGAGAAGCGGACGGCAGATTGCGGATCGTGTGGCTCTTGCTTCCTGTGTCTCCAACCCAGCCGCCAGTGAGATACAGTGGTCTGACTCCCCTATCTATGGCTCCGTGGGTGTTCCTGTTTGGCCTCACCATGTCCTGCGTTCTTGTGTGGGGAGCGGGAGCAGAGACCCTGCACGACACGCAGTGTGACAGAAGGTGTCGCCTTCCTTTTGGTGATCTGCTGCGGCCTTAGGCTCCGAGGCTTGTGGACATCTTACACGGAGGCCTCCACCCACTCAGACACCTGGCACGGCGAGCAGGATTCTGACCAGGTAGGAATGGAGTCTGACCCTGGGCGGGGGACGTGTGGCCCCCACACAGTGTGTGGTGCCCGGTGGCCACTGTTCTCAGGAGTTGGACCCCCAAGGAAGGGAGGGAGCACATGGACGGCTCTCCAGCCAGTGTGGAGGGAGCCCTGCAGGCTCTGGCTGAGCGGTTGCCGGAGGAGGAGAAGGCTACAGCCCGCCGCGTGGGCTGGATGTTCCTCACGGCCTTGAGTCTCAACACGGAAAATGCGCTTAATGAAATGGCCCAGGTGCCGGACCAGGTGTCCCGGTTGGAAGTGCTGGAAGCTCGGGTCTGCCTGTTAGAAGAGGGGCCCCACCGTGGAGCCTCTGAGGCAGAGGGGGAGGAAGCGAGTGGAGACAATGTGGCTCCCAACCCCCAGGCCCGGCCAATCTTGAAGCAAAGGGTAAACCGTGAGCAACCTTTGGGCCCCGGGGGCGTTGCTGCCGGCAACCCAGCTGTGACTGAGTTCACAGCCTACACCCCTTACACTCCCACTGAGTTACAGGAGCTGGGGGGGGGCGGGGTGCAGTACCGACAGCGCCCTGGAGAGCCAGTCTCGGCTTGGCTACTACGCTTATAGGACAAGGGAGCAGACAACATTCTCTGCTCCCCAGGCAAGATGGAAAAGCTAGCCTTTGTGACAATGCATCTGTCCCTGTGACAAAGGTTACAGAACTGCCATAGGTTGTCCCAAAACCAGGGCAACCACTCTCTAATGGAGTGGCTCACTGCTGCGGTACGCACAGTATGGGGACAGGCTGGCGAGCTGCCAGACACTGTGAGTCAATGGCAGTCATATACGGAACTTACGCAAATCATCCGTGAAATGGGCATGAGACATGCTATTTTCAACCCTAATATGCGGGGGCCGGATGACGAGCTTTTTACAGCCAGCATGAGATCTGGTTTTGGATACTGCACCTCGAGTGCTTTTGGATCCTGGGTTGCCATTCTTATGCCCTATGTGGGGCGATGGATCCATGAAGTTACAACTGCCATGGCGACCGTTGGGGATGTTGAAAGCCGGAGGCAAAAGAAGTTAAGACAGGAGGTTCGTGCAGTTGAGACCTGGAAGCCCAAACCAAAGGTAAAGGGGCGAGATCGCGGGCCTCAGAGAGTAATACGCGCACAGATGTGGCGTGATCTCGTGGCAGCAGGGGTCAATCGGGAGAAAATAGACCGAAAACCCAATGCACTCCTGCTGGAACTTTGGAAACAGTTGTGTCCTGAACAGCAATTCCGGAGAAGCATAAAGGAGAAGTCTGGGAAAGCACGACCCGTGTCCCTCCAGGACTTTATGCTGCTTGAGGCCGACTCCTTCCAGCTTGATTAGGGGTGGGGGCCAAGGTACCTGGTCAGAGGGGACAAGCAGGGACCGGAGGCCCCACGTGGAACTGTCAATACATTGGTCCCCTTCTAATGTGCAGAGGTTTGTGCCCTAGTTGACACTGGCGCAGACTGCAGTCTCGTTTATGGGAACCCAGAACTGTTTCCCGGACCAGCAATCTGTATTGATGGCTACGGGGCAAAGACTGTGACTGTGAAAGCTGTTTCCTTACCACTGGGTATAGGAAGGCTTCCCCCTCGTACCTACAAGGTTTATGTCTCCCCCGTTCTGGAGTATATTCTAGGGGTGGACGTGCTACATGGCCTCAGTTTACAGACGTCGGTAGGAGAGTTCTGTCTCCGGATTCGAGTGATGAAAGTGGTGACACGCAGGCATGCTCACCACCCTCCTCAAGTGTTGCCACAGCCCTGGCGCGTGGTTACAGTGCGACAGTACCGCCTGCCGGGAGGGCAGGAGGAGATTGGTTGTACAATATTGGAATTGGAGAAGGCACATATTGTGAGGCCAACGCACAGTCCCTTTAACTCCCCAGTATGGCCTGTCAAGAAGCCAGATGGGACCTAGCGAATGACTGTGGTATGTGGAAGTCCCGATGCAGGGATGATTTTGCGGGGAACCTATGTGCTCTCACTATGGCCTATTATGGGGTCCTCTGTTCTGTTACATGTTGAAACTACACAAGGGACCCCAAGCACTGCCATGAAGGTCTGGTATCACAAACCTGGAAAGGTGCCGGTGGCAGCGACCCTCCTTTCCCA
Source organism: Rhinolophus hipposideros (assembly GCF_964194185.1). Classification (NCBI taxonomy): domain Eukaryota; kingdom Metazoa; phylum Chordata; class Mammalia; order Chiroptera; family Rhinolophidae; genus Rhinolophus; species Rhinolophus hipposideros. The sequence continues at coordinate 2,389,384 of NC_138058.1, read as the reverse complement.
GGACAAAAAGTTAGCACGTGTCCTCCTAGATGAAAGGGATTTGCCATTGTTGGTTCCTAAGACTACTATTTCTTTCCGCCCATAGGTGCCTATAGGCTAATACTGCACAGGGCCCCTCGCAGAAGATGCTTGTCACGTAGATTGTGAGGCGAGACCCTGTAGGGATGGAGTGTGGGGACAGAGACAGGAGAGCAGTTTCCAGGCTCTCGGCCTTATGTGGAAAGGTGCTGGCTCAGGTAGTAGATGGCCATCAGCTGTGACTAGCTGGCCGTCAGCTGTTACCGTTCAGCCATTAGCCACTGATATAACTGCCGTGGCTGAGCTAGCAAGCGCAGATTGCAGGTAGCAGGTGGGGTCAGTTGGCAGAGAAGCGGACCACAGATTGCGGATCGTGTGGCTCCTGCTTCCTGTGTCTCCAACCCAGCCACCAGCGAGAATATAGTGGTGTGACCCCCCTACCTATGGCTCCGTGGGTGTTCCTTTTTGGCCTGACCATATCCTGCGTTCTTATGTGGGGAGCGGGAGCAGAGACCCTGCATGACACTCCCTGTCATCCTGACTTCTTTTCACGGTCACGCTTCCTGAACCAGCTACTGATACTCACTGTTTCTCCTTTGTCCCAATCCGTAGACCTGCCTGATCCTTTTCTTACCTAACTTCCTTGCAACATTTGACCCAGTAGACACCTCTTTCCAGAAACTCTTTTTTTGTCCAAGCACTGTGGCCAGGGCTTCTTAATCTCTTTTGCAGTGTGCTTTTCTCCTGTTACGGTCTGCGAGGCCAGTGACCCCAGCTCTGGCCTTGGACTCACCTCTCCCATAAGCAGGATCCACGTGGTCCCATCCACCACCCACTTAACTGCCTCTTATATGCTCCTGTGGAGGCTCAAGTCACTGTTCTGAGCTTTGGGCCCCTCAGGAGAAACTTAGGTGTCTCCTCAGTGTCCAGAATTCAACACTTACAAAACTGAACTCACCTTCTTCCCTGCAAATGTGAGTCCATTGCCTAAGCCAGGATGCTCCATTTCCCAGCGCCACCAGATCCAAGGTGGGCAGCACCTCTTCTTCAATGCCTCTCAAGGCCACTCTGTCCTTCCTGCCCCGCTGCTCTTGCTTGGGCACAGGACTCAGCACTTCTCCCTGGGGGTAAGACCACTGCTGTTGACCTTTCCATCTTCTCATCTATACCCAACACAGCTGCCAAAGAGATCTTTCCTAAATGCAATTAACCACACCTCCCTGCCCGGCTTGCCTCGAATCTTTCAGGAGATTCAGAACTTTCAAGATAACATTTCAAGCACGCAGGGCCTTTTGTCATTTAATATCATCTGTCGCCAGCTCCAAAGTCCAGCTTCTGCTCCATGTCTTCTGGGAAACTTGCTGGACCCCTGCTGCTGTCCCGTGTCTGACTGGGAAAACACTCTGCCACATGGCTGTGAACACGGGCTCCGCTGTCTGAGTTCCTGGAGGGCAGGCCGGCTCTAACCTGGCGTCATCTCTTTGCAATCTGGTGCATGGCAGGCATTCAATAAAGCCTGATTAAGAGGGTAGGGACATCTCAGCCGTCTCGGCTCATGATGTCCCAGTATAGACCTTGACAGTATGTGGGAGAGAGTGGCAGGGAGCCCTTCAAGGGAGCCACAGTGTGGCTGAGTGACTTCTGAGGGCAGCGGCTATTGGGGAGTGGGAAGCACAGCCTGTCCTCCTAATTGGGGAAGATGTGATTTGCATGGCTCTGTCTCTCCAGGACTCTGCCCAAGGAGGCTGCTGCCTGCAAGTGAAGGGACATCCATGGGCAGGGTCTGTCCTGCCGTGGGCATCACCAGCAGGTACTCAGACAGCATGAAAGTGCCACAAACATCTGTCAGTCGCACACAGAATGCATTTGGCTCTGCCTTGAGGCAAGGGCCAGGAGTGGCCCTTCAGCCCCATCATGCTTGAGTTAAGGAGACTCTGGCCCCCTCTTGGCTTACCTTCTCAGCGGAGGGGCCAAGCATGAAGCTGTGGTGGCAGCTGAAGGAGACAGGGTCTTTAGAATCTTCTTTGGTGAGGCCACCAGCCCTCTCACTGCCGGGCCACTTCTTACATGCCACTAATGTGACATGTAGATCAAATGCTCTCCAAATGCTTTGCCCAAATGCCCTTGGGCACTCCAGGTATAGATGTCACCAAGAGGGCATCTGCCCTAGTGCAACCCAACAGGCCGATTCCTCAAGACAAGGGACATGGGTGCCTGATATACCACAACAGGACAGAACCCTTGCCAAGTTCCCATTGAGAGAGGGGAGGCCACTTCAAAACCAAAATAAAGCTGGGTCTACAAGACATAGCATGACGAGCCTGCCATGGCTCTATGAAGCATCGATTCTAGTGGTGATAAGCTTGCAAAAATTCTATGAAAAACAGCTTTTAAAGGTATAGAAACCAAAGGGAAAGACAGCCGGGCACTACTGGCTTAGCCGCAGTGACTTGACTAGTCTACAGAGTCATTTAGCATTCACACTGGTAATCAAATTGAAAAATCAGGGAAGAACCACACTTGGCCTTATACATTAACAAAAATTAACATTTTAGCAACAACTTGCAATGTTGGCAAGGACATGGTAAAACTGCTATCTTCACCCATTGTTCTTGACAGTTTATATTTGTACGATCTCCCACGGAGAGCAATTTATCATTATGTGTCAAGAATTGCAAGAGTTCATGACCCTCTCTCCAAAGAAAATAATCCAGGATGTGGAGAATGTTTCATCAGAGTGTTCATTGTCATTTTGATAGACGTATCAAGTGCTCAAATTATAGTTGATGACAATGTTTTAATATTGTGTTACATACTGAGATGAGGACAGTGAGAACAATGCAGCAACGTGGAAGGGTGCTTGTGACACCAGCAGGACACAGCACTGTGGGGATATAAGGATGACAAATGAGTGCAATGACCTCACCAGGAGAGGGGAGCCCGAGTAAATCCACCAAAATGATAACTGTGGTTGTGTCTGGGTGTGCTGGAGGAGGGGCTTATTTTTCACTTTCAAATTTAGTATAATGTGACAATAAAAAATATATTTTTTAGAGACTTGAGGGTTCCCAGATGGAAATGAAAAGGGCAACTGGGACTCCTCCCAGGTGAGTGGCCTAACCTCCTAGGGCCTGGATTCTGCTCTGCTTTCTGGGCACAGAAGCAAGGACAGGCCTGCACTACAGCCTTTTCCTGGGATCCTAAGAAGTGGGGTAGCGATAAGGTGACCTTAAGTGGGGAAGGGCTGGAGACTTCCCAAAAGGCCTCTTTGGGAAGTCTTCTGGCTCTGAAACAAGTGATCTTTTGACTGCATCTGGAATGAGCACCTAGGAGCCTTAAGGGGAATCTGAGGAAGTCCTGGCATCAACTCTGAAGAGGCTCTGAGGCGCTGGGGAGGGAAGAGGCTCGAGAACAGGGTGTGGCGGGCTTTGAGGCCATCATAGGCCGTGACAGTCACAGTGCCTGGGCTTGGGGACCTGAACAAGGCATCCCAGTTCTCTAGCAGCAGGAAGATGGAGCGTGGTTTTGAGATGTGTTCACAATTGTATCTTCAGACTCAAGTTCAAGGGATCACTGGACCAGGAGTATAGGGCAGATGTGTAGTCAGAAGGTTGTGTAGTAAGAATTAGTGAATAAACGGACATATGTAGGCATGGATTCATGGAGGGAGGGATACGTGAGTGCATGAGGCTTTATGCCAAACACCGTGGTGCGATTACACGGTCTCAACTGGATCTGACACTGTCCCATCAGAACTCACTGTTCACCATGTGTCACTGCAACTAGCTCTTAGAAAATCAAGACATTTTTCCTACTGAGCAAATCCATCACTCAACCAGAAAGCCACAAATGGATGAGCTTTGAGCTCCTTAGAGCTAAGCCCGCTGGGGTGCAAAAGAAGCTGAGGCAGCTGTGCTCCTAGGGGGTACCCCGATTACTCCCATCCTCCCACCAATGGCCTTCTCCTGGGGTCTTGTCCCTACTCTACCACGGCCAATGCTACAAAATCAGGGGCATCAGATTCAAAATGGGCATGAGCAATAATCTGTTGGGCAACAGAGACGGGTCCATCTACCAGTGAGAAACACGTCTGAATGGAAATCAGGTGAAGGCAAGTATCTTTTCAGGTGAACAGCAGATAAGAAAATATGCAAAATCAAGGGGAAACCATTTCAGCTCCCTGACACATGGTCTGTACCCCCCTCTGCCCTGGGACAGACTGTAACTCACCAGTTTATTTGCACAGGGATAAAGACGAACCCAAAGCATTTTCATCATCTTAAAAGAGCAATTGGTCAGCTGAAAAGAACGTTCTTCCAGATAGAAATTCACGTGGTCAGCTGGCTCTAAGTTCCCAAGTTATGCTGGGCTGGGGTCCTGGCTTAGCCCCTCCAAGGAGCCCAGCCACTGCCCTGGGTTCACCAGGCCCCAAGGCCAGACTTCCCTATGGGGGCTGTTTCATGGCTTTCAGCTTTTGTTTTTTGTTTTTTTGTCCTTAAACAAATAGTATAATATTTATGTAAAATTGTGCATTTAGGTAAAAACCCTTTTTAAAGATCATGTCAGATCTTAAAACATGGGAAAGACTGGCATAATCTTGGAACCCAAAGAGAAAGGACCTTTCTTTTTATCTGGTTTTAGCTTCTGCTTCTAAACAGCTGCTTATTCTGTTTTATAAAGATCTCCAAGTAGAATGCTTAAGTACAAAGAGGAAGCAGAAGAGTAGGTGTACTATAAAGCCAGTCCTGTCCACACACACACACACACACACACACACACAAATCTGAAGGGCTTACTAAACCGAGGGCAGTGATCTCTAGGGCTGCGACTATGAACTCATTTCCTAAATTTTGCTTACCTCCAACATGCGATCATTTGCCATTGAGTTTTTATTACTTTTGCAACTAAAACCAATAAAGATCAAATGTTAAAGACAATCAGGAACACGAAAATGCCCTTTGTGAGGGAGGTTTTCCTTGTGATGAAATCTTCCTGGTCAAGCTATATCCTCTCTATGTCGCAGCAAGTTACTCTCTTTTCCTCCTTGTTTTTGTTTTAAATGAAAAAAATGGTCAGCACCCTCTCTAGGTCAGAGGGACTATGTGTGTGTTTCCACCTTTTACTGTGAAAATTTCAAACATACACACTGAACAGCAGAGTCTAATTAACCCTGTGTACCTCTCACCAGCTTCCATAATTATCCACTTTCTGCCATTCTGCTTTTATCTTTACTTCACCTACCTCCTACCCCCTCCTCAACCCAATTAATTTATAGACATTTCTTTTTGGTTTTGAGGTAAAATGTAAAGATCATGAAATACACAAATCTTAACATTAAATTTTTGAAAAACAGATATGCCTGTGTAACCCACACTCCATCAGGATACGAAGAAATTCCTATCATCCAAAACAAGTGCCCTGGTGCCCTTTGCAGCATCTCACTTCTCCTGAGGCAACCATTGTTCTGACTGTTCACCACAGTTAATTTAGTTGCCTGTCCTAGAACTTGTGTTTACTGTTTCTTTAATATAATATTTTATTAGGTTGGTGCAAAAGTAATTGCGGTTTTTGCAATTATTAACTTTTTAAACGCAATTACTTTTGCACCAACCTAATAAACTTATTTCCATTATAAAAGCTGTACATGTTAGAGAAAATAAACCTAGAAAAATAGAAAGAAAGTGGGTAATTAATAGTCCCACCATACAAAGGGAAAATAGTTAAAATTTCATTTCCTTTCGGTATCTTTCTAGGTATAAATTTGGGTTGTTTTACATATCTGTGATTGTTTATTAAATTCTGTAGCATACTTTTATCTTCATATTGACCCTATGATAATTTCTTATGATAAGCATATCTCCTATATTTTCAAAGGAAAAATAAATCTTTCAACCTAGAATTTAACCTAGAATTTAATAACAGAATTTAATACCCAACAAAAATATCTCTAAAAAATGCAGAGGAAATAAAGATTTTTGCAGACATACAAAAGTTGAAAGAATTCTTCAGCAGCAGATTCACACAACAAATGGTAAAGGAAGTCCTTCAGGCTGAAGGAAAATGACGTCAAGTGGAACTATGGATCTGCACAAAGAAAAAAAAAAGAGTACCGGAAATGGTAACCACTGGAGTAGATACACAGGAATTTTACCTTATTATTTAATATCTTTGAAAAATCATTGTGGACTTCCAGTTCCAGCAGACAAGGAGCAGCCCCATCCCTCCCAGGTCTTGTCTTCTTACAACTAAAAATTCCCGCACAGCAAACATAGGAAGACTTCGGAACGGGTAAAGAATAAAGCCAACTGCCTAAGACCGCAGGACTCGAGGAAGAACATGATAAGTTCTCTGTTTGATTTTTTTTAAATTTTGTTTGTTTGTGTCATCCCCTCCACATCACAGATGGGGTACCTATAACCCCAAACTGTCAACAGACACAGAGAAAAAAAACTCCAAGGGAAGCCTGCTTCCCCAGCAAAGAACCAGTAAAAGGTGACATAGTTACAGAAACTCATTTGATCACACTTGCCCTACTCAGCCAAAATGGATCCCATGGGAGTTTCTGCTCCCTTGGGAGTTTTTGTTCCCAGATGTGATCATCTCGACTTGCTTCCCTGTCTTTCCAATTTGTGGTGCAGTGGTTTGCCCTGTGACCTCACCTCTCTGACAGATCTCAAAAGAGTTGTTTATTTTTCAGTTTGTTCAGCTTTTTGCTTGCTGTTAGGACAAAGTAATAACATCCAAGTTCCTTATATGACAGACTGGAAGCAAAAAGTCAAATTATTCTTTAGGAATAAAGGATAGGCATTCTCAGATGAAGGGAAACTAAGAGAATATATTACCAGAAGGCCTGCTCTCAAGGAATGATTCAAGGAACTGCTCTAAGCAGAAAGGAATGATAACAGAAGACTTCAGCACCTCAGAAAGAAATAAGGAAAAGTAGGCATGACTATAAAACATGATATTTAAACAAAAATAATAATGATGGAGAATGATGTTTATAACATGTGCATAAGTATAACAAATGACAACAATATCAATGCCAGGAGAAGAGACGTGGAAATGTACTGTTGTAAGCTTCTTGTACTATATGTGAGTATAGACAATATCACTGGAAAGTAGGCTATGATAAGTTAAAGATGTATTCTGTAATCCCTAAGAAATATTAAAATAACACAACAAAGAGTTCTAGCACAAAAGGCAACAAAAGAGATCAAGTTTAGTTATAAAAATACTCAATCCAAAATTAGGCAAAGAAGAGAAAAATGAGTGCAAAGAACAGAAAGGATAATTTAAAAAAAGTAAGAGGACAGGATTAAACCTAATTATAGCAATAACTGCACTAAATGTAAAGGGTGTATAACACCTCCAATAAAAGGCAGAGTTTGTCAAATTGGATTTTTTTAAAAAAGCAGTTCCAACCATATGCTACTTATAAGAAATGTACTTTAAATATAAAGACAAAAATAGGTTAAAAGAAAAAAATGGTATATATACAATGTGAACATTAATAAAAAGAATCTGGAATGGCTATAGGAATATAAAAACAGATTTCAAGCAAAGAATATCATCAAGGATAAAGAAGGAAATTTCAAATGACAAACGGTCAGTTTATCAACAGAACATAAAAATCCTAAATATTTATGCATCTAATAACAGAGCTTCAAAACTCTAAAGCAGAAATTGATAGAACTGTAAGGAGAAATACACAGAGACATTTGTAGTTTTCAATACCTCTCTTTGAATAATTGATAGAACAAGTAAACAGAAAATCAGCAAGTAGGACCGGCCCGGTGGCTCAGGCGGTTAGAGCTCCGAGCTCCTAACTCTGAAGGCTGCCGGTTCGATTCCCACATGGGCCAGTGGGCTCTCACAACAACAACAACAAAAAAAAAAAAAATGAAGAAAATCAGCAAGTATGTAGAAGACTTAAATAATATTATTAATAAAATTTACCTACTTGGCATTTATAGGACACTTCACCCAGAAAGAGGAGAATACACATTTTTTTTTTCACAAAGGCACTTAGAACATTT
>NC_138058.1:2156200-2381130 GCF_964194185.1 Rhinolophus hipposideros | reverse complement strand
TTTTTCCCGCCTCTAATTTTTGTATCAAAACCTTTTTATCCAAAGAGAGCTCAACCAAATGAGACCTGCCTACAGTACCCACGCGCTTCCCATCTTCCCAGGACAGCGGTCCGCCACCCCCGCTGCCCTCGGCTTGGCTGGACCCCCGGCCCCAGGGAGGTTTCCAGGCGGTGGGTCGGGTCCGTTGCCCGCCAAGCAGGTGCAGCTGTGGGGACAGCATTGTTTAGCACCATCTGATCACAGGCTGCACGACGCTTGCCAGAAGCAGGTATTGAGCTGTACTTTCTGGTGGGGGTGAAACAAGCGTCCCAGCTGCGTTTCGATGGTCAAACCACGCATGCGTCAAGGGCAACCACACCTGTGTCAGACTCACTTCCCTTCCAGCTGCGGGAGGCGGGCGCGCGCCCGCACACAAAGGGGTGTCGGCTGCTTAGACTGTCAGGAGGTGACTGATGTGGCTCCTTCGCACCAGGTGTGGTTCTCAGCCTCCGGCACTTCGGACTTACCTGCAAAGCGTTCAGAACCCTGGCTTCCCGCTGCTTCTTCCGGGGACCTCCACTGAACGGGTTTGGTGCAGCCCTGGGCTGTAAAGCACTGGGCACTGGGCTGTAACACTCGCGTGTGGTTCCTATGAGCTGCCAGGTGACCCCCACCGGCTGTGTTTCAGTGGTGGCGATGCACACGGTACACGCGGACGGCGGCGCGCGTGGCAGAGACTTGCCCCGAGCTCCAGCCCGTCAGGCGCCCCTGGGGTGGAGGCTTAGAGACCCACGGCTGCGGGCAAACTGTGACTGCGGCGCCGGCCGGCTCTGCAGCCTGTGGGCCTGCAAACGGCGCGCGCCCCGCGCACTCACTGCGCCGCGCCGCGTGGTGTCGGTGCGCCCTGAGCCGCGCGTGTGCGGCCCACCTGTGAGCTTGGAAACCGCCCGGGGCAGTGGGCCGGAAGCTTGTAGGAGATAGGAAACAGGGGGAGTGGGAATAGGGCAGACGCGGGTGTGAACCGCTCCCCAAATCACCCCCTTCGCACTTAGTCCAAATCCACGTAGCCAGAATCACAGCTCTCTTCGGAGCGCACAGGCAGCACTCCATTTCTGGGACTCGGCAGGGCAGGGCTGCGACTCCACACACTGACGGGACCGCCAGGGGCCGGGACGCGGGCTCTGGTACAGTCCTGAATCCGCATGTGTCCTGATAATGAGATAAAACGTCCCTAAATCCCCTGACATTGGAGGAAGCACACCAAGGGCTGACGCGCCGCGGAACATGGAGCCAGCCCCGCGGGAGCTCCTCGCTGCCGCGCAGGCCCACGCGCACCCCCCAGACAGCGGGGTCACCCACAGGAATCGCTCTTCCTTCGCTCACTTAAAGTGAAGAGCAAAGAAGTAAACATGGTACATTTTAGGAACCTTGTGCAGGCCGCTGGCCACACAGATGCTAATTTCTTCCCCGTCACTGAAGCTGGGCTGAGGGTCACAGCTGACTCAAATGAATAGGAGAACCACAGGCTGTCTCTGGTGTGGCCTCTGGCACTGTGGCTGACAACCACTGCCTCAGGCCTCCTGCTTCCTGGTGCAGCCGTGGAAGTGGCTGCAAGTCAAGGCCACGTTGAGGGGACTGCGGTGGGCAGCCGCCCTGCTGTGGCTTCCAGCCTCCCTGCCTCCCAGCCTCCCTGTGGCTAGTGGACTGCAACCAATCTTCAGGCTGTGTTTGCTTCTGTCTTGTCTTTTAAAACCAAAAAAGAAAAAAAATATATTTTTTAAGTGTGTGTGCAGTAACCATGGAAACCCTTGGTGTGTGCTCTTGTATCTGTCTGGGCTCCCAGGGGAAAGGCAGTGTCCCAGAGAGGAGTCTGACAGAGGCGCCTGCCTTCCCCACACAGGTGGGGCCAAGGCTCCAGCTTCGCTATCTCAGGGAACCCAAAGTAGGCAGACAAAACTAAAGACACCCCCCCACCACCGACCCTGCTTTGGAGGACATGTGTGGTAAGCCGAGGCTTTGGTGCAGCCAGTCATTTCATCATGTAACAACACTCTGATGTCCCTTCCTCATTATCTCCATTTTATAGATGAGAAAATTGAAGCACAGGGGTCCAAGTAACACACCAACATGCCACAACTACTAAAGGTGCAGAAGCAGATGGAAACCCAGGCTGCAGAGCATCGGAGCCCAGGGTCGTACCCACTCTGCCAGACTGCTGCACTCCTGTGCTGGGTGGACCCAGGGTCCCTGGGAGATTTGACACATAGATGTCCACCCCCATTCCTCACCCCCACACACACCTGCTGAGTCAGCTTCTGGCAGGGTTTTGGGCCCACAAGTCTGCACTTCAATTCTCTAGGTGATTCAGCATTGGCAGGACCCCAGAAAGATATCCACCTTCTCGAGGACCTACTACCTGGTCCCACTTCTCCTGGACACAGACTCGCGCCTGAGAAGACTGGGTATAAAGCTGCTGTGCCCAGGGAAGCGAAGTCTGAACTGCAGTGTTTCCAGTCCCTCCTGGAGCTGGTTCTGGAGAGCTCAGCCCTGGAGGCCGGCACTTCCACCAGCACACTTGGCAGAGCCTTCCCAAGAGCAGGCAAATAGCAGGTCCTGCTCCATGAGCAGACAAGGCAGCTCCTTGGCTGGGCATGGAGCTCTGGGCACAGTGCCCAGCGCAGTGCCCTGCTGACGGTACAGCCAGTGGCCCGGCCAAGTCCTGGCTTTCCTCGTGCATGAGATGTAGGTGTTGATAACCACAGTGCTGGCCTGGTCTGCTTTGCAAAGTGGCAGGGAGATGGGCCCATTCTGCCATCATCATTAGACCTTCTCACTTCGCCTGCTCGGTGGTCCTGGGGCCAGAGGTCCCCATGTCCATGGTATGGAGAAGGCAGCTGAGGGTGAGCGCTGAGCTGTGGTCACACCTGAGTGTGCTGTGCACAGCATTTTCACTGTGCTGTTCCAGGTGGAACAGTAATGCTGATGGTGATGGGGTTGGGGTCTGCCCGAGGTGGGAGGTGCAGGTCTGTGGACTCTGGGTTGAGCCCCCTGGGGCTGGGGTGCAGAGGGGTCAGAGCAGGGTATGTATTTCTCATTTCCAGTGAATAAGGAAGAGAGAATGCAATGTACAAAGGACCCCCACATACACACAGACTTTTGTTAGTGCGTGTTGTGCATGTGAGCTGATGGTGGGGTCAACAGGCCACCCTGGTCAGACCCTGCTGCCTGCTTTCTCCCTGGCTCCACGTTTCTTCCAGGCTGGGGACCCCAGCAGGGCACAAGCCCCAGAGCTGTCCTCACCGGCCCTGTTCTCAGCGGCTCCAGGCTACCCTCCACTGTCAGCCAGCAAAGCCCATAGGTCCTGGGCACCATGGGCCCACTTTCTCCCTTTCTTGGTCTCTTCCTATCGTGGTCCCCACTTTGTCCTCCTGCCTTCCTTCTTTGCCCTGTTTCTCCCTCTCTCCATTTTGGGACAAAGTTTTGGAAGACACGGGCACACCCTCACTGTCTTGACTTCTCGTCCCCCCTGTCCTTTTGCCCACATGCTTTTCATTAGTTCACAGCTGCCTGTGCTCTCATCCTACATGTGTCTGACGTGGAGAGGAGGGCATGTCAGCAGCACTAGGCAATGAGCAACCAGTCCGCTAAATAAGTGGAAATGAGAATGATGCCAGCATGGGAGAAAGGTGCTTGTTTGGTTTGTGTGGGGGGCTCCTCCCCACCAAAGCTTGTCCACTGAGAGCTGGACAGGGAATGCATGGCTGCGTGGGGCAGGCTAGGGCGTCCCACCTTGATAGCTGCCCTAGCTGAACTGTCGAGGAGGGAGCAGCCCGGGCTGCATGGCGAGGCCAGAGCAGGACCTCCTGCCAGCAAGACTCTGGTGGGGGGCTGGGGTGGTGTCTGTTGGTGTCTGTATATTAGGGGGCCGGAGGAACTGAAAGAGCCTTTGGCTGGATTTATCTGAGGCTTAGACAGAAAATGTCAGTCTGGTTAATCCCTTCTCACCCACCAAGAGCCCGAGGCCATGCAGAACCCCCTCCTTGTACTCAGCTCTAGGGCAGTCTGGCCAGAGGGCCCTGACTGCTTGTTCTAGGCTTCTGTAGCCACCCCAGCCCAGATCTGACACACACACACACACACACACACACGCTGGTGGTGTCCAACTGCAGAGGCCGCCCGTGCTGGTGACACTCGAACACCCTAATGAGGGTGGTCAGCTCTGTCAGGAGTGAAGGCAGGCCCCGGGCTCTACCAGGCCAAGGGCAGAGCTTCCCGGTGGGCTCTCCCCTCCAGTTCTGCAGGGACAAGGAGGTTATACATAGACCCCAACATTCCCTTGCCACCATAGGCCTCCATTGTTGACACACACACCTCTGCACAGGGCACACGGGGACAGGATGTCCTGACTCTGCCTGGCTGGGCATGTCACCATGGCAGGGTGCCAGCCTTGCCCAGGCAGGCTTGGCTCAGAGGGGAACAGAGGGGACCTGTGCTCTGTTCCTCCACAGATTTTCTCTCCAAGCAAGCCAGCCAGCCCGCGTGAGGCCTGAAGAAAGGACCTCGAGCCCGGATTTCTCTGCCGCACTTGGGGAAAGGACTCCCAGAAGGCTCATGGTGGTTGGAATGGCTCAGTGATCCTGGGAACCAGCCAGGTGTTTTGGGGTCTTTGCTTTGAGTGTAGCCTGGGCCTTGGGGCCAAAGTCAGGAGAAGACCAGCCTGGGCCTGAAGGTGATAGAGGAAATGCCATTGGGAGGGAGAGAGTTAGTGTTTACAGTGGGGCTGCAGTGAGCCATTATTTCACTCAGCTTACCGTGTCATTGATGAGCCACACTCTGGAGACTAGGAGATGGCAGCTCCAAGAGGCCACACGCCCAGTCACACAACTGAGAAGGGACTGATTGGATCCCTGTCTGCTCCACTACACCACACATGCCTGGCACATGGCAGGCATTTAATGCACATGGTTGACGATATAAATAAGTGAATGAACAAATGAATGCATGAATGAATGAACTGATTAACTACATGTTCTTAAATTGGGCTTTAAGTGGACAGGGAGGGCAATTGAGTGCATTCCCTGCTGGGCACATGAGAAGCAGCACGCAGAACTGTGCCAGGCTGGAGGGAACAGTGCTGGCCAGAAGAGTGCCAAGGGGTGCCTCAGGCTGGGGAGCTGTGCTGAGCAGAGTCTGCCTCAGCGGGGTCCTGGGAGGGTCATCCCCCAGCAACCCTGCCTAGGGGCTGTCTCCTAGGCTGCGGCTTCACAATGCTCCCTGGGGAGGAAATGGGACTGACTGGGGAAGGGGTTACATATGCTCACCTAGTGCCTTTCCCCTGCAAGTGAACCCACTCGTTCCCTGTGGCTGGGTTGCCAAGGGGGGCGTGGGCCTCAGTGAGTCTGAGAATGGGAGCTAACTACCAAAGAATGTAGGGCCATCAGGCATCAGCGCCACCCCCACCACCCCCACTACCCCCACCGTCCCCGGCAGCTTTGTCATCACCACCATCTCTCGCATCCATGTCTGGTATTTTCACTGTAAGCATGTTTGCTGTGAACATCTTTGCCACAAGCATTTTCACAAAACAACTAACTAATTGGCTGTAAGGCAATTTCTCCATAAAAGATAAAAGAACAAAAAGTAGAAGAGGGACATTAAAAAGAACATACTGAAACCTGAAAAATTAATAATAAAATTCAAGACTTTATTGCAAGAATTAAAAAGTATTGTCTTCAAACTCTTTCATTTATAGTATTATGCATTTTGGTTTTTTACTTGTTGGTTTGTCTCTTTGTTCAGCATCGCACTTTTCCTTTTTCACAGCACTTTCCTCCGTCATGAAGAGCAGTATCAGCTTCTAAGGAAAGGGTCCGTATTAATGCTCTCCATGACGACTGTGCTTTAGGAGTTGCCTCCTTCACATAGCTCGGTGAACTTGGTGTGGACAGGTAGGAGGGAGGCTGTGCTCGTGAAGGGTCTGCAGGCTGAGATGTGACCGCTGCATCGCAGAGCCTGCGATCTGGCGTCACATGTCGCTTTGCAGTCTGCTCCACAGGCACTTGATGTCATTCATGATTTCACACCATTGTATCTGCTTGTAACTGTATAGAGCACTAATGATAGAAAAGTGGGGGAACTGCGAGGACCTCATCAATGGAGAAATGAAACCATACTGACAAAATACATGAAGTCTGCCAAACGTAAATTGAATTGTCAACCAGTCATTTTATCTTTTATAGCGAAATGGCCACATGGCCACTTAGCAGTGCAGTGAAAACGCTGGTGGCAGAGACGTTCACAGTAAACACGTGTACAGTGAAAACCCCGAGACCCTCTGCATTATCCTCGTCACCACCCTACCGCGCAGCTTGGCGGCTCAGTTTGGCCGGAGAAATCTCGCTGGGTCTCCAGCTGTCACTAACTGAGCTCGAGCACATTTTGTAACTTGCCTAAGCCTCGCTTTCCTCATGTATGAAATGGGGTAAGTCAAGAAGAGACTACATACGACATTCTTAGCATTTTGTCTGGCACTCGGTGTCAGTACAACTTAGCTATTGTTATCACTTTTCTTTTGATCACGAATCAGCCTTCTAAGTGGGTCGTCACCAAGTCTGATTTACAGAGTGGAAATGAGTCCTCCCCACACTTTTCAGATGACAAAGGGAAGATCTAAGAAGCAAAGGCTGTCGTCCAGGCCGCCTAGCTGGGGGGCCCGGGCAGCGGGTGCGGCACTCTGCGCAGCCGCTCCCTCCGTGTCGGCCTTTTTCAGTCTCCCTTTGGCACAGGCCCAGGACACTGACACGTTATCGTTGGTCTGTTTACTCCTAAAGACATAGATGCAAGCTTATCAAACAAAAGTCACACTCAGCCCTGATGTCTTGAGCGGTAAGTTTCACCATTATCTGTGCTCTTCAGCCCCCACAAAGAACATAGTTCCCATGGAGTTGGTGACGTGCTTCGAGGTGGACCTTTGCCATCACCAGCCTAGGCCGCGTCACAGGGCAGGTGGGGTGGGAGTGGGACAGGCAGGGACAAGCCCAGAGGTCCTGTCTACCAGCTGGACATCTCAGGTCAGTGTTTAAACATCTCTGGCCTCAATGTCCTCATCTGGACATAATGGTAGGGCCTCCGTACCTGCTAGTGACAAGAATTAATCAAATGACACGACAAAGCACTTAAGCCAGTGCCTGGCCTCTAAGAAAGGCTCAACATATTATAACCAAAGAAAGGTGCTGCTGGGTGTGTGTCCTCTGGGTTGGGCAGGAGACTGTCCAGCCCGTGCATGTGACATGGCACAGCCAGAGCTGGCCCAGGCTCGAGAGACACCAGGCTGGAGGTGGGAGGGCAGGTGGGGTGGCAGGCACTAAGAAGGAGGGAAATGGGGTCTGTGGCAAAGAAGCATAGCTGACACAGTATTCAGCTCCCATAAACTGTGTCCCAAAGTCCTCTATCAGCTCGGCTTTCCTGACAGCTGCAGCCAGGCCACTCACACCCCAGGACCATTCTCGGGGACAGGGAGATGGTTTCTGGGTCTGGACATGGGGCACTCGGTCATCCAGCAGCTGGGCCCAAGCTTTAGGCAGCACTTCGGGGAGGAGTGTGAGGTGACAAAAGCCCCTGGCCTTTTGAAACTGTGACTTACCTGGGGTGGTGGGCCTGAGGGATAGTCACTGCTGCCAGTGCTTCTGCACACTGCAGGACTACACCTCCTTCTCCCCAGGTTACATGTGGCCATGGTCTCACTTCAGCCTGTCAAATGGAAGCAGAAGGGACACACAGCACTTCTGGGTGTACACTTAAAGGGCCAATGACACGTGCCCTTCCACCACCCCAATGCCTGGCAACACTCCCATGAGACGATAGCCAGTTTCCCACCAACGATGGCTGACTTAGGTGCAAGGCCTGTCCCTTGCCTGCAATGTCCCCTGCTCAGTGTTAAGCCGCTGAGCACAGGGCTTTATTGGTTCCTGCAGCACAACCGAACCCACCCTGACCAGCTATTGAGCCAAAGCCAGTGTGTGGGAGACAAGTAGGGAAAGCAGACGGTAGGACATGCTTGAGCAGCTAGGGGCCCCGCAAAGGACTGGGGAAGCAGTCCTGGAGAGGGCATGGGTATAGGACTGAGGTGTCTCAAAATATGGAGCGTTGTCGTGATGGAGGATGATTTAGGGCACACTTTATAACTCACCTTCTCTCAACCGTAGCTCGCAGCTGACTGCACCGACCACGTGGAAACTTGTCCCACACTGTCACTAAGGCTCCACACGCCACTCCCCACATGGAAGACCCTGCCTTTCCCTTGGATGGCACTGGGCAGCAGCACTCACCGTAATTTTGATCACACCTCAGACAGAGCATTCTGATGGTTGCCAGATGGGGGTGGGTGAAAAGGGGAAGGAATTCAGAAGTACAAATTGGCTGTGACACAGCAGTCCTGGGGATGCAGAGGACAGCATGAGGATTACACTCAATTAACAATATGGTAGTAAGACTATGTAGGGTGCCAGGTGGGTACTAGATTTACCGGGGGAACACTTCATAAGTTATATAAATGTGTAACCACTATGCTGTGCACCTGAAACTAATGTAATTTTGAATGTCAACTGTAATTGAAAACCAAATTTTAAAAAATACACTCAAAAACAGAAGGAAAAAGAGAAATACTGCTAGGAACGATCAGATGTGCAAATGGCACAAGTACACACACGTCCATGACATGACAGACAACAGATGTCCAGAGCAGCCCCCAACATCACCAGGTGATGCCAGAAAGGGGAGGAGGTGTGTCCTCAACGTGCGTCCACAGTGAGGACAATGGGGACAGAGGCCCTGTCCGGCGCTTAGTAACTGGACAAGTGGGGGCTGCAGGCGTGTGATGAAGGAACGCAGGTCAGCGCCCGGTGGCTGCTGCTGTGCTGCCCCTGCCATTTCAGTCCCTCTCTGAGTCACGAGAAGTGGGGTTCCTACACTAAGTCTGCTCACACTGGGCAAGACGTCCTGCCATTTCGGGTGTTTTCAACTAGAAATCGTGGCAGGCTCAAGGAAAGTAACTTTCACAGAAAACATAAAAAACAGTCCCTGGAATTTGGGAACACGGGTAAAGGATTCTGTGTGCCTGAAATGGGTTGGATGCGATGTTCCTTGGAAACACTTGACTTACTTTGTGGAGCCCTTTAGCCCTTCAAAGGGTTCAAAATTAGATGGAAGAAAGCAGAGTCCTCCCTCCTCCCAAAATGATGCTACATCTCACACGCCCATTTCCTTCCTCCTCACGAGGTATATTTATAAACTCTGAAAAGTAACTTCAGGGGGAAAATGTGACCTTCGTCCAGTTTCATTAACAATGAAAGTGCTCTGCGCCTGCCTTGACGATGGATGACTTTTAAGTCGGTGTGGTGTTATTTGCACAGGCTGACATGCACGCCTCGTGGAGGCCAGAGCCCCTCAGATGTCACATGGGCTTCTTGGTGTAGATGCTCCAAGAAAGGGGCTTGCCGGCTGGGGACAATGTCCAGTTACTCGATCAGGGCTCCGGCCGCTGTCGCCCACCCAGGTGTTAGACCCTACCTGTGCCCGCCCTCCCTGGCCGCATACACCAGGTTTCAGCTATGGGGGGCAAGCGCCCTCTCCCACCTCAGCCTGTCTGCCTGTCTAAACTTTCCCAGTCCCGCTCAGTAGGGCAGTCCCATGGGCTGGACCCAGGCAGAGGCAGCAGGGCTGTGACCTGTGAGGGTGGCACAGAGCCCGGTCCTTCTGATGCTGTGAGAATAGCGCCCAGAGGCCTCTTGGCAGCCGCCTCAGGTAAGAGACGCAGTGCCCAGGGCTGCCCTGCCCGTCTGGTGGCTGAGGATTTTAAGCCTGATTTCTGCTGGAAGAGAAACTTCTGCCTGGGCACTCCCCATCTGTGCATAGTAGGGCCCCATATGCGGGGTCCCACAAACGGATGCTATTGGGGTCTGCAGGGGACGGGGAGCCTCCTCTCAGAACTTGTCCAGTTGCGAGGCGTGACCCAGCCTTGTGCGCAAACTATGTAATCCCAACCATGTTCCTTGAGCACCTACTAGGTGCTGGTGCTGGGGATGAAGGAATGGGGTCACACAGCCCTTGTTCTCACGGAGCACATGGCCCAGGCCTCCCCAATCACTGAGCCTGGGATTAGGACCTGAGTCCTTCCGATGGAAAGGGGACAGCAAGGCCACCATGCGGGAGTGTTCCGGAAAACGCCCACAGTTGGATTTATTTCCCCAAAGGGTCCTTTTTTGAGCACTAAGGAAAATAGTAGCTCACTTGCCCAAAATGCATGTGCCACCAAGTGGCAGGAGGCTGCCCCACCAAGGCGTTCGCAGCCACTGATCCTCTCGGGGGAACCTGTATCCTTGGTCAAAACTCAGCAAATGTACTTAGGATTTGTATGTTTTATTGTATGTAAATTTCATCTAAAAAATAAACGAAATGAACTCTAAACAATATGCATGCCACAGTATTTAGAGTAGGGCTGCTGACGACTACGATTTACTTTGAAATGCATCATTGCAAAGATGGATTAATGGGAGGGGTGACAGGTGACACAGCTGGTACCCTGAAATGTGACAGGTAGTCTGGGCAGAGGGTGAGTTGTGGTTTCTGTAAAATCCTGTAACTTTTCTGTATGTTTGCAAATCTTCATATGAAAACGTTGGGGGAGGAAAGGTGAGCAACAGACTGATGGAGAACTATTTCCAACATGTGTGGTATTTTTTTTACCCAGAATATATACAGAACTACCTGTCAACAGAAAAACTGAAAACCCCAATTGAAAATAATTGAAACCTTTGTACAAACAAACATCCCCCGCCCCGCCCACCCCAGAGAAAAGTCTGGAAAAATTCTATCTCCTGCCATGGAGAGGAAGTACGCTGGGAGCCAGACCACCTGAAGTAGGGTTTGAAATAAGAAATGTACACACACACGTGTTTAACTGCGTCCATATATGACTCGACTAATTTGAAACAGCAGAGCTCAGCTTGTGTTAGCTTTCCCCGCACTCACCTGAGAAGTGGTGAGCTACGTGATCACTCACTCACGTAGGGGTCTGTGGCCGGTAGCCCTGTGCCAGCCTTGAATTTGGTCCCACACACTCGGTGGCCTGCTCACACGCAGGGTGGCAGCCCCGAGGCTCTGAGCAGGTGCTGCGGACAAGCTCTTTCTAGAGCCACGCAGACTGCCCACTTCTGGGCTTTCCTGCGGGGATGAGCGGGTGACATGGCAGGGTCTCAGCCTTTGTCACTGATCAGCAGTTTGGAGCTGGCTCCCCACGCCCCAGCGGGTGCCAAGTCCTATCTGATCTTGTGGGTGGACACTCTGCCTTGGCCCGGCCAGCCACTGCAAACCTCTCAAGAGTGGAGTTCTTTCTATGCCGCACAGGGCCGTCTCCGGGCGAGAACTCAGAGAACCTGCCCGGGCCATCACCCACGCCGTGACCAACCCAGGGCGGACGGACGTGGGCACGTACAAATTGGAACACGACTGTCAGCTGTTCCACCACCATCTTGTGACACAAATCAAACAGCTCGCCAAAACTAGTTGAAAGTTTTATTTATATAAAATTCATTAAGAACATAAAAGATTGAGTTTCTTAAAAATCTGCAGGTATTTACAGCAGTATTGCACAATAAAGTGGCAATTACCCTGTCAAAATTCATCAGTGCAAAACACAAGTCAGCCAGGGGAATCGCAATACAAATGCTACATACGCTGGGTCCTCGGGACCGGGTGACGAGTCAGCACACACGGGTCAGTGCTCATTACGGTGAGTACCTGATGAGTTCCAATACAGTAACTAGTGGTCACAGGACCTGGACACAGACTGAGGGGCTTCAAAGGCTGGACATGCCCAGTGCAAGCGGTCAAGTTACTACGCCGGGAGCGTGGACGTGCTCCTTGCACACAGTGCTGGTGGGAGCGGCACACAAGCCACCCAGCTGGTTTGCGTCACGTGGGGACACCCCCCCCGCACAGGCACCAGGCTAAATCAGTATTGATGACAGAACCATGTGCCCGGGACCAAAGGAAGTCTCTCTAAGGCGTCCAAGTCTTAATACCCACTCCAGCGGGGCCCCCAGCCTCTCGTAGGTGATGGACAAGCAGGACACCAAATTGAACAAGCTGACAAGTGGTCTGGGGACCGAGGGCCTGGACAATTAGCTCCTAAAGACAATTTAGTCCACTCCTCAGAGCATAGGAAGCCACACAGCAGGTGGGGAAATGACACCGAGGGGTCAGTGGCGGGGAGGGGGGGTGTCCTAGAAGCAGGAGCAGCCACTCCCACCTGCCCCCTGCCCTCAAAGGTCCCAGGCAGCTCCTCCAGCAGAGGCATGATTTTATTTCTCTCAACACGGACTCGTCAGGGGTAAATTTTCAATGGAAACATCTGCCCCAACTGCCGATAATGCTTTTTGTAAAGACATGGCCTGGAGTTCCTGGGACATGCTTCCATGAGAAGCTAGCTGTTTGGGAACAAAGTCACTGGGTGCTTGCTGCAGAATTTTGTAGCCTGCCAGATTTATGGTCTCTCATTGGTGTCTAAACACGAGCTTCCTCATTCGGACAGCAAGCCTCAAGAATCGAAGCCCACTTGACCAGAAATACCAAAACCAGGGCTGGAGGGCCACCCCCGGAAGACGGCACGGCACGGCCTGCAGTGGGCTGAGGGTCACCACCTCAGAGTTAAAGCAACGGACGGGGGATGGCAGGGGTGGGGAGTGTCAGGGAGGTGAACACTTTCCAGAACTTAAGACATTAAATAAGCAGGAAATAAATATACAATATTTCTACAAGTTACAGCACTATGAACCAGTAGGACACATTACACAGAAAAACAATCTACAATATTTACAATTCTTAATTCTGAAAAAGTTTAGTAAAAACAGTGATTGTTTTGCTCATTCAGACTGTACAAAATTTTACAAGAAAGGTAAAGGAAACACAATTGCACAGACATTTGGCTCAGTTGATAAGGAAAATATGATCTCCTAACCTAATAAATAGTCAAAATATATACAATATTGAGAAGGGGAAGCAGGAGAAAGTTGTATTGGACTGTGTACATTTTTTGTTTAATCAGAAGGAATTTTTACCTGGTTTCTCAACAACCAAAAAACAATAACAATAATCTTCATGAACTCATGTCTAGGCAGGAGTACAGGTAACTTGAAGAATCACTCATGAAGTTATTTTGGGTGTGTTTATTGCATTTCTGTGATAATCACAGGTCACTTTCTATAAACCTCATGTGAGAAGAGGTGGTCAAGGCACAAAACCCGCATTTCATACGTCTTCCAAGAGGGAGCTAGTCATTTTTTTCTACAAGAAAATAAAAGCAGTAACAAATAAAAAGCCGAAGGTATACCCCGGGAGGCACCCTTCCTGCAGGAGGCATTTTGATAAACAGACACGTACAGTGCAGAGACATCTGGTCATCTCAAGTCCTGGAGTAACACCCTGTTCTGAGGACTGACAGCTCAGAAACCCCTACTTCCTCACGAGCCGCGGCGGCGGCCAGCAGCCAAGCCAGAGGTAAACTGGCGGGTGGCGCACCCCAGGCCCCAGAAGCAGGTAAAGTGCTCCAGTCCGAGGGACTGGCACGTGAGCACGGAGACCCTGGGAGGGGCGGGCCCAGAACCAAATACGTCTTTGGCGTGTATGTCCAGCAGGCCCACGGCTGCAATTCTACCGTGACCTTACAACCGTGTGGCCTCTGTGACCCGGCAAGGGGTTCCAGACCTGTCAAGAACACAAGCTGAGACTCAACACAGCTTTAAAGATATTCAAGACCCCAAAAAGATATTCGGGGAGAAGGAGATTTAATAAAAGAATATTTGGGCTCACCTCTACCTAAAGGAAGAAGTGTATATACACACATATCTATGTATACACATAAATTTACGTGAAATTATGAAGATACACACGAATTAATTTTTCACTTCATTTTAGCCTTCACGGGCCCAAACCAAATACAACAGTTGTTGGTACTGCTGACGCGTTTGAAAAAATCACATATTTCTTTCGAAAAGCTGCTTCCTGATCTGGTTTCCAAAACTGCAGGACGTACGGGGCTCACAGAATGGGCTGCACCTCCCCTCCGTCCTCGCTCCCTAACTTGTCTCTCTTGGGTCTCCCCCGTTGTTGAACTGCCTTCAGATGGCCCGCCACCCCACGGCCGGAATGGAGGGAGAAGTGGATGCACAAAGGGGGGCCTGACAAACCCAATTGTCCTAAGAGAAACGAACGAGTAAAACAGACATCTGCCAGAAGGGACCGTCTCAGACTTGTGCCCGTGGAGGTCTGGATGCCAGGGCTGAAAGCAGAATGAAGCCTGTATTTCAAACTGGATATGAGAGAGGTTGCCAAAGGTCAGAGGAACTCTGAGTTGGACAAAAAGCCAGGATGCCCAGGAAACAGCTGTCTAAAGCCCCACCCCTGGCCTGTGCCATTCCCTACCCCCCACCAGGGCTCAAGCCTGGACACCTGCAGCTCAATGCAGCTGCAGGTGGGCATGTCGGCCACCTGGGCCTCTTGCTGAGTGCATTCTGTGATGAGGGGAAAGCCTGCAACTGGAAGAGCCAACAGCGCCCAGGGGCCTAACACTGTGCTATTACGGCTATCACCCCTTCAGAATTTTGTGAAATCAAGCCCACCAAACCCCATGGAAACCAGCACCAAGCACTTCCCAGTTAGTAAGCGACCAACGCAGCGACTGCGCTGTGGATGACACAGGCCAGTGCTAAGTCACATCCTGACGCAGTCACACTTTATCACGAAGACACACTGGACCCAACTGCATCGGCCTCCAGACGGACGAGGAACGTCACTAAAGGAGATCAGGAAAAACACACAGAAAGAGACCAAACTTGTGCCACAGAAGCAACTGAATTTAAGGAGGAAGTAAATATTTACAAAACGGGAGTGGCATATTAATACAGGCTGACAAAGGACCCTCTGCCCCTTTCATCAGTTCCCTTTCTTAAGAACTTTTTGGTATTAATAGTAACAATTAAAAAAAAAACAGGTGGAAGAGGCAATGGCAGGGAGGGGCCATATCAAACCTCTCCCGTTGAAAAATTCTGTACAGTAGCCTCTAAAAATAAACTAAGGCAGCTTCAGAAATTAGCTGGCTCAGTTTCCACTGCAGTTTACATAATCCTCTGAGAATAGGCAATAGGTTCTTAAAATTTTAGTACAAAAATCATTCACGAGTTGGTTAAAAATTTCCATTTCCTTTTTGAAAAAACCTGTTCTTATTAAAGAAGGTGGAAAAAAACCACACCGCATGTAAACACCATTCTTGCATAAAATCCTGCTCCAGAAAGCCATGATTTGTATACTTTTTGAGCATCCTCTCGTTTACATTCACAACAAACTCCATCCGAGACGGCCGTGTGGTGAGGAACAGACAGGGCCAAGTCCGCACGCAGTGCCCTGCCGCCCGCGGCGGCGTGAGCGGCCCCTCCGGGAAAGAACCGGGGGCTGCGTGGCTACGGTGGCGATGGCGCCGGGAGGCTTGTTGGCTTGACCACGCGAAATGTCTGCACACACCTCTGCTTCGTGGGGACCCCGTCGTCACTGCATCCTCCACAATAGACGGAGGATGTAACGCAACAGCCGTACGACCGCCATCTGCGGGCGGGCTCCGGCTGCTCGGTAATTATTCAGGAAGACCTGCAACGACACAAGGAAAGCGCCTTACTTTCTGGGCCCTCACTGACGTGCACAACCACCCCTCTCGGCAGCCACCGGGAGGCACCGCTGACAAGCACCGCACCACGGAGCACTGCGCAGCTGGGGCCCGTCCTCCCTGGGACGTCCCCTGCAAAGGACAGTGTCACTCCGTCAAGGGCAGGCACGCCCAGTGACCTCCTCCCCTTTCCAAGGACAAGAGCAACCAAAAGAGTGTTTGGAAAACTCAGAGAGAATCCCCGTCGCGCTGTGAGCCCCTCTGAACACCACATGTCCTTGTCACAGACCACGCCATCAATGGTCTTCCGCCATCAGGAAAGCAGCAGACCACCAGCTCCGTACTGGAGAAATGCCACCCCAGCCACTGGAGCAGGTGTCCTGTGAAGAGGGGTGGGGTACAGGGAACAGAGAGGAAGGTGGGAACTTGTAGAGGCACTAAGTATGTTGCAGACCCCCAGGGGTCCATTTCCGGGGGCTGTGATTTGCTTGAGGAACCAGTAATTTGGGGTAATTTGCACCAGGAGGCCAAATAAAGTGGTGCCCTGATGCGTCACTGAGCCTTGGCTACTGGCACGTGCCCTCACTGGATAAACACTGTGACTGGCACCGTGCCCTTGGTCACAGACACAGGCAAGCCCCCCCCAGCCACCCCGCACCTGCTGTGGAGAACAGCTCAGAAAGGCCCCTCCAGCAGGCGAGCCCACGTTTACGACACGCTGAGAAATTGTGCAGAAGGGAGTTGACAGGCTGACAGGTCTGAGGCCACAGGTCTTCCCGAGGGGCCCACTCCCTCCAGTTCTAACCCACGTTGCGGGAAGTTCAAGGTGTAAATTTGAGCAGCCAGGGCGCTAACAGAGCACATCCGCCTCCACGCCAGCAGCTACGCCCCATGTCCCCCGTCAGCTCAGCAGGCCACCTGGTGGGCTCCTTAATAGGAGCCAGCAAGGAGAGCTGCGCTGTGCTTTGTGGGGAGGCTCCCAACGGCGCCAAGCACCGGCTCCTGTCAGCCCCCACACCGCCCACAGAGAGCGGCTGCCAGGACAGCTCCCTTCGAGACTGTTTCCACAAGCTCGGGTGCCTGTAGGACGCACAGGCCGTGGTACGACCGAGGCACTTCCCTTCTCCTTCCAGAACAGACCGGAGGAAACCAGCTCTCTGTCAGCGATTCCTGCAGCGGCTGTGACCACAGCCTGTGATTTTATCGCTGTCACACACCAGATTGCTTTGTTTTGATTTAACTTTCAAAATTACTTTGCTGCTTCTGTGTGAGGAGAATTTAGGGGAAGGTTAATTTTAGTTTAGACTAACATTAACAGGTTGAAAGAGGCTTATTCAAAATAAAACCACGACTTACTAAAATGAAGAAAGGGTGTCCAGTGCCGGGCTCGGCAATCACTTCGAGGTGGGAAATCTCTTGTCAACCACTCAGCAGGACCAGAGAACAGGGTCAAAAAGACACCAAGGAGGGGACGGGTCACATCAGGGACCGACCCCAACCGCTCCCTTAGCCAATTCTATGTTCCAGAACCGGCAGCGACTGAGACATCTTCCACCCCCCTTGGAGGGCAGCAGGCGCAAGGCGGTGGCTGTGACGGTGGAGAAGGGATAGCCGCCTCCCGAGAGAGGTCCGTCCCAAGTTGCAGAGCTCTGCTTCCATGCCAAAGGTCAGGGGCGTGGGGGGTGTCCACGGCGGCTGGGGAGGGGGCGGGTTGTGGCACATGGGGCACCCACCCAAACCCTGACAGGTGAGAAGCTGCCGCACCGTTTCAGCAGGGACGCAGGGGTGCCCGCCCGAGTAGAGGACACATGTGACAACACAGCATGTGCTTTTCGGCCAGCAAACGATTGCTTTTGGACAATATTCAGCAGAGGAAGCTGTTACCACCGAGTCCAAGAGCCGTGCCAGCCCAGAGGAGCCCCGACGGACACCTGTGCATACAGGCCTGCTGCCTTCCGTGGGCACGGCCAGGCGCAGCCACCGCGCCTGCTGGCACGCGATCGCAGCCTTCTGGCCTCCCGGACTGTGGGGACACACTCCCAGTGTTTGGGCCCCCTCAGGGATGACAGTCCAAGCTGACTCACACGCCCTCTCATTTAACTATCGCTCCAGGTCCTCCCTGTAAGTGAAAAACAGCACTTCTTAGGCCAGAGGTGCACAACACAGCTTTTGTGTAAATCACAAAAGTGCTTCAGAAAGATCTATCGTGATGACGCATTTGGGTGAAGATGGTTCTCACTGGAAGAGCTAAATAAGCGACTAAGCACAAGGACTGTGCATCACAGTTCCTTCCGCAGCTCACGCGTGGGCACGGGTGCCTGAGTGCGGGGCCCCAGCCGCGGGCGGTTTCATCTCCGTGGTCTAGGTCGGGGGCTGTTATGTCGGGAAGCTGACTGGCCAACCCATGTGTCCACAGCGGACCCCTTCACCATACAGCTTGTGTGTCCCTCCAGGAACCCATCCCTGCCCCGTGCTCCTCCAGCAGGGTGGGGGCTCCCGCAGGCCTGGGCCTGCCTGGGGGGTGGGGGAGCGGCTGCATCTCGGAAGTGTAGGCGTGTCCCACCAGGTCTGATGGCAGGTAATACCTGTGTCACCACAACGACGCTCTGCCCATCCTAAGGGCACCCGCAGTGCTGCCATCAGCGGGAATGGCTGTCGGAAGCCACTGCCGCTGCCTGTGTCGGGAGCCAGGAGGAAGCCTGTGCCAAGTTCCCACCTCAAGGACAGAAAAAGTCTACCCATTCCAGAGAAATACGGGCGGACGGCAAGGTGGGAGTCGGGGCCTGGAGGCTCCTTCCTGTCGAGGGAGCAACGCGACAGCACCTCCAGAACAGCGAGGGACGGCGCCAAACAAACAAGATCTGAAGAAGGCAGCGGAGGGAAAGCACATGATGGGGGGTTGCACGGCCAGAGGTGGGGGGGGGGGCGAGGGCCAGTCCCTACGCTGCATCCCCAAGGAGAAGAATCACTCAGAGATCATCCTAGGAGGAGGTGGGCTGAGTGGTGGCAGGACGGCCATGGAGCCCTGCACTGGGGGGACAGATAACCCAGTCAAAACCACGTGTTAGATGGAACAGTATTTGATTTCTCATAATAAACCATATGGAAAACATGCCAAATTCGGGGTGTTCACTCCAACAGCAGTCCCATAAGAGTAGGAAGATGGGGGTTGTGGGCTCCACGTTTCCCTGACATGAAAAGTGTCCTGGGAGACAGAGCCAGGAGTACAAGGCAGGGATGGCCACCACCCCAGAGACAGCCCACCTGAGGGGGCACACGCTGGAGTGGGTCCATGCTGACTCACCAGGGGCTGGGCGCAGCCAGCCAGGGGTCCACCACAGCCCCACCCTGCGTGCAGCAGCCAGGAGGCGGGGGGTGGGGGACTGCACACGGTGACCCCACAACTGAGGCTTCAGCACCAGGGCCACCAAGTTGCACCCCAAGTAATATGTCCCCACTTACATTAGGCAACCAAATGCTAGGGAACTTCATTACATGTTAATGCCAAAACAAGCACCCCAAACATGCCCTCTTGCCCAACCCAGCAAGGCAGGTGTGCAGGAAACCAGAGGCCATGACCACTCCTGTCGAGACGTATCCCGGGAACCAGCGTTGGGATCTACCACAGTCCAGGGAAGAGCTTCCTGGCAGTCAAGGTAAGGAGAGGAACAGGACACTGTATCCGTCAGCACAGCCGAGGTGGCTCAGTCCCAAATTGTGATGACCCAAACAGCAGGGCACACGCACCCAGAGAAGTCTGAGTCTCGGTACTTTTTGACCCATTCAAAATCTCCTTTGCTACAGAATTTCAACTCTAATGCCCCAGATGTCCTACACTTTTTTTTCTTTATAAATACTTGTATCTTTAAGTGGTGATGTCACAGAGACTGAATTCTGACGGTGAGATTAAAAGAAAACTGACAAAGAGGGGACGCTGCTGTAGGGCAAGTAAGATGCGGTGTCTGTGTCTGGAGTTTGCTCCCCAGGGCTGTCATGGCATTTTCCGGGGTAGAGCTGAGCTCTGTCGCCATAATCAGAGGTGACAAGGTGGGGCAGGGGACAGACTGCGACCCCAGTGGTCCTGATGGGAGACCACCGCTCCTCTACCCGCTCAGAACCCATCGATCTCAACACTGAGCGAGTGAGAGGTGGGAAGACCAGGGCCCCATGTGAAGAGCACAGCGTGGGGGCCTGTGGGGACGCCTGGTCTGCCTCCCGGAATCTCAGCCTTTACATGGCTGCTGCCCACTGCTGTCCTCAGGTACCAGGCCCATGCGGCTGCAAAGAGCTCAAACACCAAGTTCACTTCCCACTTGTCACCCAGGCCACATGGCATTTGCATAATTGTGCCCCACAGGCTCTGCCATCAGCACAGCTGTGGGCAGAGCGCGGGCGCCCCTCTGCCGGATGCGGGCTCCCGCGGACGCCAGGATGGAGCTTGCCCAGCACCCGCGGCTGACCTGCCACAGCAGCCATGCGACGTGCAGGTGTCAGAGCTAAACATTTGCAGGAATGCCACTTTCCTCCCGTTTTCAGTGCATCATTTCAGAGACACTTATAGTCAGGACCTTTTGTAGGATAATCACTCCTCCAGTTCATCTCCATTCGAGGCTGCCAGGCACTGGGCTTCGTTCACGCAACACCCGTGTCCACCTGCAGGTCACCGTCAGCCCCAGCCCAGGGCCACGCAGCTAGAGGGAAGGGTCTGGCCATCAGAGAACGAGGGCCAACGGATATGGCCCCGGCATGTCCTGTGTGGGCGCCATGGGACAAAGCAGGACATGCAGGGTGGGGAGAGTGCCCCCAAAAGCCCAGCCTCAGGGCACGCTGACGGGACGCACACTTACCCACAGCCCCCCTCTGGGATGTCTGCGAGGGCCCGGCCACTCAGTGAGTCATTTCCTCCCCCAGACATTAAACCCCAGGAGACCTCTCTGAATCCCCTCGGGGCACCTGCGTCTCCTAATGGCTACATGTTCATGGCCCACAACCCCCCAAAGTGAGGTGGCCATGCAGGTGTCCCCACCTGGCTGACTGAAGGAGCACTCGGTGTCATCAGCATGCCCCCACCCAGGTGTTCAGCACGCACCAGTGCTCAGCCTGCCACGCTGGCTCACCAGATGGACAGCAGGGGAGAGCGTACAGTGTGTCTACAGGTAGAGAACGTAAAAAAGAGACGGGGGAACAGTTATTGGCATCTGAAGACCAACTGAAACGTTTCGATTCCAGTTCAAAGTGACAGAAAACCACGCCATGGACAGCGGGTGGCAGCGCCTTCCAGCCCCATGTCTAAATGCTTTATTTACTTCAGCCTTCACTACACGTGCCCTTCAGCAGCGTCCCCTCTGTCAGTTCTCTTCTGGTCTCACTGTCAGAATTCAGTCTCTATGACATCACCACTTAAAGACATGCCTATTTATAAAAAAAGTGTAGAACATCTGGGGCATTCAGTGTTGAAATTCTGTGACAAAGGAATTTGTGAACGAGTTAAAATCTGCCCTGAGTGACAGGACTGCCCTGAGGGACCGAGTGACAACGGGGCTCCCACAGGGAGCTAAGGGAGTCAGGGTGCAGGTGTGACCCGAGGTCCCTGCACTTGGCCCTGAGCTGTGTCTTCCTACAAGGTCACACTTCATCCCCAACGCATCACAGAGAGCCTCACTCAGAAAACGTGTCATCCGCTGTCTGCATCACCCTCAGAGGTCCAACCCCAAGGAAGACACTTGAACCCAGGTGCCCAGCTGGGTCCACGGGAGCGACGTGTGGGACAACTGGTCTCCTGAGGCGGACAGACGTCTCCTTCCTCTCATCTCGGTAAGAACGCAGCTTATGTGGCTGGGCTCCACCACGCTGGGTCACGTCCTTTGTGCTGGCCGCACGGGCTGCGTACAGCACGCCCCCTGCACGTCACCTACAGGAGAATATCATTTATAAAACAGGAATCAGGCAGCACGGAAAGATGTCCGGGTCACACAGAGCACATGAAAACGCAAACGTGGGTACAAGCCAGCCAGAACCGTGGTGCGAGACCGTTTCTTCTCCGCTTCAATTCTAGGCACTTCTGTGTGGGACCCAAGTACGAAGTGGGCCTGGGGAAGGAAGGACACTCTGCTTCTCGTGGTCACACAACGAAAGCACCGTTACCCTGTTTCTGGCCCCCGCAGAGTCTGTCACAGCTCCGTGTGCTGCTGTCCACTGCAGTCCGACACCAGGACACCCGAGTCACTGCCACCAAGAGCAGGCAGCGTGGCAGTTACCTGCCCAGCCCGCGAGCCATCCATGCTGGCGAGACACCACGTGGGTGGGTCACTCAGCAACATGTCCCAGAGCTCCACCCCCTGTATGGTCCTGACACGCCATCCGCGGGCCACTACCGGCAGGTATGCTTAGGGACAGGCTGCAAATGCAGGGACAGCTGGCCCGGGCCCAGCTGGGACAACCGGAGCATCAGAGTAGGTACGAGTCATGTAGACTAACCCACGACTTAAGCTGATGAATGAGACCCACACTGGGAGCGGAGGGAGGCTCGGCTCCTCCCCCCATACCCCCCGGCACAAACAGCAAGGGGTCGATTCACCCACGGATACCGCCTTCAGCCAGAGTCCCGGCAATGGAACACACCGACACCTGTGCCTGCTGAGCAGATGCACTGAGAACATGGCGTCACACTGTGGGGACAAGCGGGAACAAGTGACGAAGGTGCAGATTACACAACACAACGGTGCCAGTGTTTGTTTCTGACTCTGAGGTTCAGGCTTGGGCTACAGCAGTGCTCCCGTCCTCAGGAGACACGCACGGCGTGTGTAAGAGTAAAGGAGTGTCACAGGCACGCCTGTAGTTCATTTCCAAATCATTCAGAAAAGAACGTGCACACACGTGTAAAGAGGGAAAGCTGGAGCCAATGTGGCAAAACGGTGCCAGTGGGAGTGGCAGTGGCAGCTACAAGGGGGTTCTCCATACCTTTCTCACAACTTCTGTGTAAGTCTGAAATTATTTCCAAAGAAAAAAAGTTATAAAAACTCCCCCAACGTGGAGTGATGAGGCTACTGTCAGATGGGGGTCATTCCGCCCTGACGGGTTGTCTGGGGCAGTTACAGCGAGTCACGGGGAAGGGGACATGCCGTGAGCTCAGGCTCACCTGGGCCTCTGGCCCTGCGTCCGGGATTCCAGAGTCCAGCCCCGTCTCACACGCTGCCCCATGGCCTGACACATGACAACTACACGACGACCTCCTCTACTGCCCGAACTGTGACAACGGGAGCATATCTGGTCAGGCTGCATCAGGCTCGTGGCAATCAGAAAGGGTACTTTCTGGCATCACACAAATTTTTACAGTACTACAACCCGTCATAAAGCAGTGCAGGTGGCAAGGCACACACTCACCGAGGTGACAGCTCCTGCGTGGGGCCAGCGCGTCACTGAAGGGAGGCATGACTTCCTGGTTTCCTGCCAGACGTCCACCCCAGCAGTCGGCTATGGACCATCAGTCTGACTGCAGATAAGGGACTGACTGTCTAACCTAACAACTGGCAATGCCTGTGACTTCGGGCCACTGTGTCACTACCCTGAGTCTCAGTCTGCTGTTCTGAATTGGCTACTTGTAAAATCTGGAGAATATATCTGCGTCCATTTTAGAAAAATCAGTTTATAACCTGGAATCTGTCCCTATGCCCCTCCTCCCCCACAATATCCCAGTGACTTAGAACGTGAGTCCCTTAAATTATTAGCAGTTGCTTTTCACACAGGTTCATTTTTTTAAGAGATGCAAAGTAAGGTTTACAATTAGAAAATACAGCAAAATACTGCAATGAGACTTACAGTTCCTTTACCGAGAACAAACAGACTACATTTCCTCGGAAAAGGCAGAGCTGACTGACGGTTGTTACCCCAGATCAGCACTGGGAGAAGTGGAGAGTGGACGTTGTCACGTCCCCTTCACTGGAGAGGCGAGTGAGGCAGACAACCCGATGGCCCATGTCTCATCTGCACGTGACAACCGCTTGCCACCTCGACAGCCTACATGAGGGGATGGCTGTCTGTGCTCCAAACTCCATGCCACCCCAGGCCCGTGTCCTGTCACTGACCATGTAAAGCCCCATGGAGGGGCGTCAAGTAGACCCGTGTGGGAAGGCTCAGGGGAACACTTGGTAGAGCCACTGATACTTCACGTGAGGTTAGAGAAAAACATTTACAGAATGTCCTTAAACACACGCAGCTCTGTGGGCAAAGGCTCTGATGCGTCCCTGGAATGGAGCTGTGCAGACCCGAAGGCACCCGGGCAGCTCCACCCACGTCACATCTGACCCCGAGGCTATCGACAAAGCCCCTTGAGCCAGGGAAGGAGGCAGGCCCAGCCTGGCAGTCAGTTCCTTACCTAGACTCACCCTGAGAAGCCACCCTGCCCATCAGTGACCTCTTCATGCAGGATTATGAGCACGATCCCAGGACCAGGTCTTGGATATATTCAGCTCCCCCTCTTGAAGGGAAGTGTGGCCCCACCTCAGCATGGGGACTGACACCTATCTATCCTGGGGCCCTGTCGCTGATGAGTCCCTCCTAGTCCAACCATGTACGTAACACTGAAACTCCTTCAGAAAAACCAAAGCACAGGAACTGGGGGAAACGGTGACTTCAGCAGCACCTTACAAAACCATCAACCTTGCAAAACACAAGTGCCTTTCAGATCTAGGCCGAGAAGGAAGTTACGTTCTGTGAACCGGTCCGTGTCAGGTATAGGCTGCCAGGCAGTCTGCCAACTGAAGACAGTATTACAAATCCCTAAGCCCATTCAACAAACTGTCCACATAACATTTCCCATCAAATGCCCACACCCCCGCCCCACTGAAGGTATAAAGAGGAGCCAATGTGTCTTTTCTGAAAGTCCCCAACCCCCGATGGAGATTCTGCACTGAAGAAATGATAGACCAGGCAATGGGGAACTGTCTCTGTGTGTGTTTAAGGAAAGCTTGGAAGGCACTGTAGACACAGGAAAAAAGAACGACTGAAAGCAATTAGCCATTTCCTTAGCGGCAGCGCTGACACTGCGGCAGGGCAGCGCCATGCGGGTGTCCTAAGCACGACCTCCTTCTAGAAGCAAAAAGAGATTAAAACAGTATCTCTGAGACACAGAGGAAACAACAGTGTGCGGAAAGAAAGGGGCCAGAAGGGAAGGGACACAATAAGAAAGACTGATATGAACAGCTACTTTCTACAAAATAAGATTTAAGTGTCTTCCTTTGGAATTCCAAGAGAATTGTCTTTGCACAGGGTTTACTGAAAAAATGGAACCAGCCCGGAACGGCGCGGTGTCACAGTGGCTAGTGCGCCCCGCCCAGCACGTCACCACACATGCTCGCGAGAGCCCCACTTATGTCCCAGAGTTCAAGCCCACACATTTCACATGTCTTTGTGGGAAACAGGTGTCTGAATGGTAATATACCGACACTGGACAACACACACCGTGTCTACAGAACAAGACATGGGGCTGAATTAAAAACAATCCGTAGCACGCCTCAGTCATTTAGGCCGCAGTCCATGTGGGGTGTCAGTTTCAGGCTGTTAACAAGTGGCCTCTGGATACATTTCAATAACTGAAACGTCCCAGGGCAGCCGTGGGGCCGAGGGACAAGTCCCTGCTCGGATCCAGGAGCAGGCACATCGCCACACGCCCTCAGAGTTGGTGCCGGTGTCGCTCCCTCTGATGAGCGAAAGTTAAACATTTCTTGAACTTGGACCCAAACTGCCCAAGAGGGTGCAGACGCGCCCCACAGGGGCCGAGAACCATGCTCACAGTCATGCGGGACAGCTGTGAGGCACAGCAACAGCTCGCTTTCCACACGATGGCTTACGGCTCGTGCTCACGACCCCTGGGGCCACCTCACAGTGGGTCCTGCTGAGTGGCCATGACTTCCATTCAGCCATAAAGCAGATGGGAAACAGGAAGGGAGCGGGCAAGTCACCCGGGCAGGACCCGTCAGGGTCTCTGGGCTTGGGAGCGGGGGGGCGGGCAGGCAGGGGTAGGGGAGAAAACCTCATACCCTCCGTGGGTAACAGGCGTTGAACTCGTCCCCGATCCGCCGAAGCTCCTGTGCAATCCAGATCTCCGGGCGCAGGTCCGCGGGGAGGGCCTGGGGCTGCCGCAGGGAGGCTGCACCAGAACAGACAGACACAGTCACCGCCATTCCAGGGACCGCTCGGCCACCGGCAGCAAGCCCCCCACAAGCCCAGGCCTGCAGTCCGCATCTCTGAGGTGGCAGAAGCTGCTGCCCCCTGGGCCTTCAGCCAGGGGTGCTGGGCCATTTCCCTTCCCCATGCTGGACACTCGGAGCCGCAGAATTCAAAGGCATCCTGGCCGAGTCATCACAGGCACACCCACACCCCAAGGATACACTGGCCTGTCACTCGAACGCACAACACAGAAAGTGAGGTTGTCGGTGGAGTAACTGATCCTACAAGGTCAAATTCCCAGGGAAATTCCAGTATCACAGAGGACCATGGGATGAACTACTCGTCCCGTTCAAAGCAAAACAGGCAAAAACCCTGCAAAATGAGCACAGCCGACCTGAGTGACTTCGTTTCTATGCAGGTGGGAGCAGTGACACAGGGTCCTCAGAAGTGCACACAGGACCCAATTCAAGCGAGACTGCACGTGGTCTCAATACTAACGCAGCCAACGAGGACGGGTTCAAGGCTGCACCCTGTCCAGACAAGCAAAGGCACTGGCATTAAGGTGTCTCCAATGTTCACACCCATTCAGTAGAAGCCATGAAAGCCGCATGGCAGCCAGAAATGAGGGGGAACAAAAACGAGTCATCGAAGCCCCCACCACGCGTAGGAAGAGGCTGTGCACTCAGCGAGCAGCACAGACACGTGCGTGGCCCAGGAAGCGCTGAGGCTCGTGGGCTGCAAGAGCCCTCCCGCATGACACGGCCACTGACTGTTCAGCCAGGCACGCTGAGCTCGTGACTCAGCTCCCGCCTCCCACTCTGGCCACCGCGGAGTATTGAAACACCTACGATAGTTGGGTCTCGCAACATAGGAATGTCGCTTTCTGTTTTGTATTTCTGTTGAAAGGGTTTTGGTTTTTTTTGTATTGTATTTATTGTTATAAATAAAATGATGTCAAGTCATAGCTTCTATCAAAGCACTTGAAAGGGAACTCTTGGAAGAGTTTTTATCAAAGTCTTCTCAGAACTCCCGCCCCATCTTCTCTGCCCTCAGCCACCGCCCAAGGGAATTCCACCACGGCCCCCGCAATATAGCACCCCAGAGGGGCAAGGCAACCTGTGTGGGGTGAGCACGGGGACGTGTGAACTAGGACGACACATGGACCCTTTCCAGAAGTGTCTGCAGTCTGACTGAGCTAGAGGCACACAGGCTGGTGTGGGGATACTTTAGGATAAGCCAGGCATGTGACCTGAACACACATCTGACCATAAAAAAATCGCTTTGACCGAACCAAAGCGATTTGTCACGCAAACATTTGTAGCATTACTCTGTAAAAGTCTATTCAATTTCCATTTTAAGTGCCTAAGCTGACAGGACATAAAAGTGCAGGGCAGCTGTGATGGCAGGTGGCAATGTGCTGCCCGGGTCCCTCTGCCCAGGTTCGCAGCCCTGAGGAGCAACCGCATCATAGGTTGCTATGTCATAGGCACGAGTCGCCACGCTCCTTTTACACCCTCAGCCTGAGATCAGGCGCTGTCCTGACTCCAGAAGCTTTTCAAGGGAACTCAACTCATCCAAAGGAAGGACAGCATCTTCTCTCAGAAGGCCCAGACGCACCACAGTCTGCAGACTGCGTCCCATGTGGTACCTCGCAACCCTGCTGAGGGCCTCGCAGGGACGCACCTGCCCCCATGTGCAGGTGACCAGGCCAGCCAGCAGATGCCCCTCGGCCGCTCAGAGCCACCCCCACCACCTCTCCAGAGGAACTTGCTTTCAAGCTTAGACTGACTCAAAAACAAAGAAAATGCCAGCGATCCAAAGAAAACTGGGAAATACAAAGGTGTCAGGCTGGCGGGAACCGCTGCCTGGCACCTGGTGCTGCATGAGTGAAGCGCCCCCGGCTGGCCCGGTGATGACAGGCACCCGTGTGCAGGCATCGCTGCGGGTGCCCGGGCACAGCCCAGGGACCACCCCTGGCCCACGGAGTGTGCACTCCTGTGAATGAAAGGCTACATTTTAACTAAATGTTGGGTTTCTCCTGGACAAGGATATTTATAAGTACAACTGACTTGTAAAGAAACAAAACTGATCCCCTGGGTCCCTTCCCCAGAGGCAGTGGAAACCTCGCGGATCTCATCAACACCCCAACATGGCCGCGTGGGTCGTAGGGATTCTGACTCACGCTGGGTCTGGCAACCAGTGCACCATCAAGGGAGCCAGTCCAGGCGGAAGTCAGCTTGTCAAGACTAGCATCCAGGGAACACGTCATTCTCGCCAAATCATGGAAGCTTGGTGGCCAGATCCAACCGACCCTCTTAGAGATAAGGGCCCAGCTGTTTGGGGGAAGGAGGTGAAGGAGATAAAGCAGACGTGTCTTCTACAGGAAAGAAAAGTTCAGAGGGCTAAATAAGCTCCATTACCATAAATAAACACACAGAAACACATCCCCGAAGTGAAGCAGAGTGACACGAAGGGGACTGACCTGTCCGAGTTACTCTAACAGCACCCATCACCGCTTGGCTTTTTAAAGAACTGGGTTTATGTTTTGGAGAGGCAAATACTGTTGTTGTTCCTTGAATCTGTAAACCTAGAATTAACCACCAACAGTCACCCTACAATAAAACCTAGTGAGTATGGACACAGAATATGGTTATAAAATAAGAGTGTAACACAAAAATTCTGTTTTGAGTATTTTAAACGACCTCCTATTCCTGTATTTTAAAAGGGTCGTCTCAATCTCAGTTAATGAATGCAGGGCATTTTTCAATATAAAGTTGAAAGACTATTTAGAAAGCGACAAAAGACCTTGTGTTTTTGAGGGTGGGGGGAGGTTTTCCTTAACTTCACCACTAGTTTAATCTAGTGACTGTCCTATGGGGCTCACATCACTTGAGAACACACCGCAAAAGAAGCACGCTAGAGAGTAGACTGTCAGCCCCCCGGTGGTGCTGGTCAGACCAGCACTGAGCTTGCTCACGTCTGTCCCACCACCAGGGACCGTGACGGAGTGTACTTCCGGACGTGTGCCCAGCACCAGTGGGGTCCACCTCCCCCCAAACCCTATCTATAGTCCACCTGTCAAAAGAGAACTTCTGTTTCCATTTCTAGCCTGTAGGAAAGCCAGGCATCCAGCATAATCACTTTCCTTATTTATCTGCAAGGTGCCCAGTGATCAAAAGTGCTGATCAATAAAACAAGTCTTTATTTGAAACAAACGCTCTTATTTCTATGTAAGAAGACCAAATTTTTAACTTCTAAGGCAATTTTAGGTGGCCATAAAATCTTCTTCAGAGGAAAAGTTCGGATAAATGTCTTTACCCACAGAAAATGCAGTTTCCGCATTGAAGAAAGCGTTTTATTCCGTCAACCTGGCACCGCTAACAAACAAAAAGGTACGATGAAATATGAACTGATCTTAATGTAAAGCCACCCAGGGGCTGTCACCTGAAGTCTCACAAGGCTTGCTCCGTGGGGTGCTGTGAAAAGCCACCTCGTGGGGCGTGCCACGTCACCCCTCGGCCTCGCGTGAGGAACGGGACCAGGTCACCTCACTGCTGACGGGCGGCAGGGTTCCTACCGCATCCCTGCTCGAGTGTCAAGTGCGGAACCAGAAACCAAATTAAGATTCACGGAAAGACTCCAGATGCTCAGTAATCTACAAATGCTGGGCTAGACTCCAGATTCGGTTTTAGAGGAATCAACGGGGATCAAGCTCCAAATCAACACGACTCAGAACTGAGACAGGCTTTCTGTCCCCACAGAGACACGGACCATAGGGCTGGGACAGACAGAAGGCACTTGGGGCGAGGAAGTGCGCTCACAGCCGGTACTGAGGGGCTGCCCACCTTCCCCCCTGCGCAGAGTCGGGTTTGCCCAAAGCTGTGGAGGACTCTAGGGACCAGCTCTGCAGGCGCGGAGAGAAGCCAGCGCTAAGCCAATTTACAGGAGCTACTCTAAAAACATTTGGAGGAAACGCTACCTCTGCAGTTCCCGTAGAGAGGCACCAATCCTGAGGTGTCTGTTCCACCCAACAGCCTACGTACTTAGGTGACGAAAACCTTGAGAAACATCTATCTATTCAGAGCTATAGACAGCTTACAAATGACCAGCCAGCCCGCTTCCATGGCCCTTGGGAAACCCTCCTAAAGGGCTGGGCCGTGTTGCCACCCCCATCCCAGGAAGTTTTGCTGCAGACAAGCCCAGAGCAGCCAGGTTTCCGACATCGGTGAGCAAGGACCCCGTTTCACACACACACCTTCCTCCCTTTGGGTCTAATTCTCACTGTCCTTTTATTTTTGGATAAATCCTCTATCAAGTCCACCAAGCCAATAGATGACTAGAAGTGAATAAAGTGACGGCAGTTACCACGGGTGCCCACGTCTTCCCCGGCACATGGTGTCAGGTCGAGGCAGTCCATGAGCTCAGACCGCGCATGACAGCTGCGAGGATGGAACCGCACAATAAGGCTCTGACACAACGCCACAGTCTCTACACCTAACTGTTGTGACAGGCTCACCCATTGTTCTTACGTGGCCAGGAGTTAGAAAGTGAAAACACGAGGCTCTGACCAATTTCCAGGCTGACCACTGGGAAAATGCCAGCAAACCAAAGCCCAAGTGTAGGACGGAAGCCTGGAACTGAGCATGTGGGTGTCCCCCCTCCCACTGCCACCTGTCTCCTGCAAGAATCCAGAGGCATCACCACCAAGGTGCTCACCTGCTACTCAGCAGAAGAAGACCTAGGTATCTACTTCGTGCACGGCCCCCACACACGTGACATACGTGCTAGAAGCCAGTGACGTGCCAGGAGCAAACCCAGACCCCGAGGACATACCCGGCTAAGTCCCGGTCACAGTAAGAGACCAGCGCCTCACCTGCCCCACCCCACCCCCGCAGGAGCCTCTGCGCCCCGCCACGTGGTGGCTCGGCCTGGGTGCCCACTTCCCGGGACGGGCACACTTCTTCCTGAAGCACCCAAGTCCTTGCCAAAGGGTATCGGATGCCACGGAGTTCTTCCCCACAAGGGAAGGAATCGTTCCCTTCTGACCCCTGGGGCTGCAAAGGCAGCCTAGAATCTCTCTCAACCGTTATTCCTCTTTGCAGTCAACGAAGCGGCCACTGCAAACCTGCTCCTTCCATGTGCCCTTCACGAAGAGCCGTGGGAAGACCCCTCAGCACGCTGGTCCCCTAGGCGCGCTCCAGAAGCGTGCTGCTCCAGACGGCGCGTCAGGGACACAGGACACAACTCTGTCCTCCCCACTGACCGGTCCCACTGGGTTCCCAGGACAGCCGCCTTTCTACTCCTATAATCTCCGATTCCTGTCACAGGCCTACACAGGCCCTGACCACTGTCCCACCTTATTTTAAAAAACAAACAAAAATAACCGCCGTCAAATGAAGACCAACCCTGAACTTGCTTTAACACACAAACCCCACCCCCTTCTACTGACAGTGCAGGCAAAGTCCTATCCCGACAACTCACTCACTTCACACTTACTCCAGCAAAACTGTAAAAACAAATGCTTTGTAGCAATCTCGTAAAGATGGAGCTCCACACGTTAACTCATCTAAGTCCATTCCTTGGAAATGAAGTGTTAAAACATCGGAAGCTAGAAGCTTTTGGTAACTGTACACTGCTCAAAGCCAAAAAAGCAGGTCTTGGGGAGGAAACGAGAATTTTTTGTTTTTTATTAAATTTATTGGGGTGACAATTGTTAGTAAATTTACATAGATTTCAGGTGTACAATTCTGTATTACATCATCTATAAATCCCATTGTGTGTTCACCACCCAGAGTCAGTTCTCCTTCCATCACCATGTATTTGATCCCCCTTACCCTCATCTCCCTCCCCCCACCCCCTTACTCTCTGGTAACCACTAAACTATTGTCTGTGTCTATGAGTTTTTCTTTCGGAAATGAGAATTTAAAACTACAAATGTCAAAATTCCTGACTACAGAGCAAGTGTGGCTTCCGCTACAAAATGTAGCAGTAGGAAAACAGGTGACAAAAAGCTCTCCTAGATTCACACTAAGGTCTTCTCATATGTGAACACACTTCGTCTCAGTGACAGTGAAGACCAAGGTATAGGGTACACACAGAACCCTCAAAAACTACGCCACGAACAGGTTTTAAATTACGTCTACGTCTACCCAATCTATTTGTGCAGAACGTGAGGCACTCGTGTGTGAGGACATGCGTGGTCAACACCTTTTAGTAACACACTGGCAGGATGAGATGTAGCGAAATCTTCCCTCTTAAACACTTACAACTGGACAAACCCACTGCCTCTTTTTACCCCAAATTGAAGAAAAGAGAAACTTTACACCTCAATTCCAGGCAGAATCACAAACACATAATCACTTTTCTATTTGGACACTTAATGGTTTAAATGTTTGTCCCAAAGGCATATGTCAGGCCCATCTAGCTGTCTGGCCTGGGGCAGGGGAGGGGGAGGAACAGACGGAAGACCTGGCAGACCGCAGACCTTAGGCGCCTGCGAGTGCCATAGCCCCCACTCTTTCCGTGTGGGGGACGGGGCAACGTCACATACACGACATTTTGCGGTCTGCAGACTGGGCCTAGGATCCTCCCTGAGAGCTGCCACCCTGAGCGGAGGTGAGACGGCGGCCTGGCTGTGAGCACGGGCTGGTCAGTGGTGTTAGGACCTGGGCCCCAGGCACCCTCCTGGTCGACCTTGCAGGGAACCACCCAGGTGTTGTTCTGTGGCGGCTTCCTGTTTCCCCCTTCTTATGACTGTGTTCCCTGGGTTTCCTTTGGTCCCCACTTTCAGCATAACTATGCTCCATCAGGACGCACAAGCTTTGCAAGTATTCTAGGAGCCAGATAGCTCCACGGGGACAAGGGGCTGCTGGCCCAGCTCGCACGGGGCCAAGAGGACCAAGGAGCCCACTATGCAAACAGATGAGATGGGCTGTTTCCCTACAGTGCTCTGACCATGACGGTATCAGGTCAGGACACTGGGCCCCAGACGGGTGGAGGGACTTGCCCCCAGACTCTAACCGGTCACTGGAAGGACCAAGAGTGGACAGGGTGACCTGCTGGAACTTTCCAAGCCCACAATCGCACCAAGGTACCAGGGGAGGGGCTGGAGAGAAGGCAGAGCCGGCCTACTGTGTGCACCAGGCTTTCCTCACAGAGAAGACCCCGCTCCGTGAGCCCATGCCAAAAGCCAGTGCAGGGACGGGCTGTGGGCACTCGGCTGCCTTAGATGTCACCCCAATTCTCATTAAACTTACAAAGGTCTGTGCTCCTGCCATGGACCAAACCAGTCTCCCAAGCTGGTGAGCTACTGTGACGAGCTTAGAAATACAGGGGCTCAGGGCCAGTAAAACTGACATCTCCATTCAAATGCAGCCCCACGGAGCACATCCCATCGTGCAGTGTA
Source organism: Rhinolophus hipposideros (assembly GCF_964194185.1). Classification (NCBI taxonomy): domain Eukaryota; kingdom Metazoa; phylum Chordata; class Mammalia; order Chiroptera; family Rhinolophidae; genus Rhinolophus; species Rhinolophus hipposideros. Next base: position 2,347,867 of record NC_138058.1, on the reverse strand, counting down.
AACCCAGATCTGCGCTTTGTGTGAAGAAACTTGTCAAGGGATGAGAAACAGACAGATAAACAAAAGAAACCTCTTGGTCTTTTCTCCAGCACTCTTCTCCCACAAACAAATAACTCAGTCAGCAAACAGGACGTCAAGCGTGGCTCACACGATACCCCTTCACACACACATTCATGACGGAGAAACAGGCCTTCACTTAAGCAAGCTTCTTTCACAAAGTCTCAAACTATTCATCCAATCTACACATTGCTTATGTTCAGGTGTTTCAGGAACTGGAATGGGCAGCACGCCCAGAAATGTGACATATTTTCTGGGGGGGAGGTCCCAGAGTGACTCAGATTGTCCACAATGTAGTGGAATCTGTCAGCGTTAACACACACCCCCTCAGACTGAAATGGTGGATTCCGTTTTTTTGTTTTTAAATTTCAGCTTCCAAACCATTTTCACTCCTGAGGAAGGGCTACAAAGCCTGAGCCAAAGCACTGTGGTTTGTGCAGAGAGAACAAGGGCCCGTCAAGTCCCACTGCAACACCAGCTGTGGGCCATTTGCACCAGGTTGTTTCCTCACCCTGACAATGGTACAAAGCCCCCACTCTCAGGTTTGCAGCTACATCCTGTGCAGTCTACTGGCCTGTGCCCACAGTGACAGACGTCGGAGGAAGGGGACACGCTGACCAGCAGCCCTCACCCTCAGCCCGGTGCTCAGGGCTGGCTCCCATCACTGCCAAGCCACGACTGCTCATGAGCCACGCATGTGGTCCAGGGCAGAGAGGGAAATGCAGAGTGAACCTGGTTTTCCCACGGGAAACAGAAGACGCCAACTCATCCTAAGCAAATACTTCAAGCCACAAAGGCCCCGCCACTTACAAACGGGGGGTTAGCTTGCCCACAGGTAATGGCGTCAGTACTGACAGGGGACACCCTCCAGTCACGTGATGAAAAGTTCCCAGGAAAAATGGGCGATCCGCTCACCCAGAAGTAAAAACCATAATTTAAGTTACCGATGGCCAGAGTGTAACTCCCTCGGGGAAAAGCTGTTTTTAAATTCTTGATTCTATTCAGGCAAAGACTGTTTCTAATGTAAAATCCACAGCGACAATCTGCCTCAATTATGGAGGCAGCTGCATTTCTTCTGATGGCAGGAAAAAGCAGTTCAGCTTGTGTCTTAAGTATCCAGACCTCTTCTTCAAATACGAGTTTTGAACTGGAGTCAAGTTGCTGCCAGAACAAGTGGGCCGAGGTGCCCCGCCGGGGCCCCCCAAGGTTCCCACTGGAACACCCCACAAAGGCCCTGCCATGACACCCCACAGCACCCCAACAGGGGCTGAATGCAGACAGGCGGGTGGGGTGAAAATTTCCAGGCGCCTCCACAGCCTGAAATTTCCCACTGAAGCCAAGGTTCTGCTCAGGGTCACTGGCAGGTTAGGGGTGACTGGGACCTCCTCTCCCCACCATGCCAGTTTCTAGAAAAGACTTTTTCTTTCTTTTTGCTTTTTGTTTTGGGACCTGAAGGTTAGAATAAAGGTAGCATTTCCAGACAAATTCCCTTCCCCATGGACCTCCCGTACTCCTGGCATGACAGCTCCTTCCAGTGGGAAGCAGGAGAGAACAATCCATCAGTGTCACCCGGACTGACCCACCATGGCTGGGACAGGTCAAGAGCAAGGAGAAATGAGTGACTGAGTTCCTACCAGACCCTTTCCATCCATCAGCTCATGCGAAAGCTCCCCGTGCCCCTCGGAGGTGGGCACTTGTGCCCTTCACTTGGTGCAGGAGGACATGGGAGCTCAGACACTAGCATATCTGCCCAGGTGGCTCGCCAGGCTGCAGGGACGGCCGGGATCCCATCCAGACTCTGCTCTGGACCAGCCACAGCCCCGGTGCTGAATCCACCTGGGACCCCTGTGAATGAAGGCACTTCTGTAAAATGTCCACTTTGCTAAAATAAAAACAGACCCCCAAAGAGGAGACTAAGGGCTAATGTCCATCTGGAATACTAGTGATGGGCCCCAAAGCTGGACCTCACCAGGGTGAAATCTCTACCAACATAAAGGCTGTGGCCGTTAATACTGAGTCACACAAATGAGACACAGGTACCATATTGACCCCGCTGGGCATGTCATAAGGGATCAATGCAAAAATTTAAAAAGCAAAAATTAAAGTAGGCAGTTTTCATTAATTTGTTCTATTATAAATGCTAGTTATGACAATTTTGCAAATACAAAAAGGCACACAGAAAAAAATCACCTGTAACTCGAAGGCCAAAAGATCCACTATTCACGCTGTCATGTATTTTCCGTCTAATCTTTTTGTTCGGCTCATGAACTTACTGAACACCAAGCAGTTACAGACTAGATGTCTATGCCCCTAGGAGTCATCCGCTAAACTCCTGGGAGGACAGGCGGAGGTGGGACCTTTGGGGTGATCAGGTCATGAGGATGGGGCCCCCATGAAGGGGTTGGCGACGTGGTAAGACGTGATCGGAGAGCCAGCCTGCTCTTTCCATCCTGTGAGGACACAGTGAGAAGGAGGCGGCCGTCACCAGAACCTGACATGGTGGCACTCTGACCTCAGACTCCAGCTTCCAGATGTGTGGGGCAGACGCTGTCTAAGCCTCCAGTTATGGTAATTCTGTTATAGCATAAATGGACTAAGACCTTAGGTCCCAACAACTTTGAAACCTTTTAAATGTAACATTATAACAGGAGCATTTCCCCCGTCACTATTCTCTTTAACAGCATTAAGAAGATGGCACCAGTCTGTCAAAGCAGGAGTAGTAATTTAGAGGTTTTCCCAGACCAGGAGAGCTGCCAATAGTTGTTTGGCTGGTACAGTCCCTGCTGGGATGACACAGATGCCACCATTTTCTGCAGAAGGGCCATCAGGCCTGTGCTCTGTGCCCGCAGAGCAGGTCTGAGGGCAGTGGGGCACGATGCCTACAGCCCAGGACCCGGTATGTGAGGTCTTAAAAAACACACACTGGGTTTGTGCCGTCAGGAGCCCCCCATAGAAGGGATGTAAGCTTTGGCCACGTGTCCCAGCCTAAGTCTCACCAGGGAGGAAGCAAAATGACCAGAGGACAGAAACCAGAGGAGGAAAGGGCTGGACATTTTGTCACATGAGGATTATGCCAAGAAACTGAGGGTGACCCACCAAAGAATGGAGACATCCAAGTTCTGGTGGGGGGTGGCCAGCGGCGACAGGGAGACGGGGTGGTCCTCGGGGAGTATTGGCAAACACAGGCACCATGACACACACCAGGGTATGAGGAGACTCTAGTCCCAGGTGACAGCGCCAAGCCTGAGGCTTTAAAGGTGGGCAGGGAGCAGGGCGGCAGGGAGCAAGGTGGCAGGGAGCAGGGAGCAGGGCGGCAGGGAGCAGGGCGGCAGGGAGCAGGGCGGCAGGCTAGCAATCACCTGCATTTGCACGTCCGCAAGTCTAACCCCGCACGTCCCTACGCAGAAAACTACAGACCCAGGGGTGTGCAGGCCAATCACACAGCACGGGACCTACTGTTCGCTTTAGTAAGATGTCCCGCACACATGCGCGCTAGCGTGAGCTACCCAGACGTTTTCTGGGGCTACTTTTGTGAGTAGCACAGCACACGCCCCGGGGGCCATACACAGGGTTACACACAGCTCACCGCGGTAGGTGCTGCGGTCAGCAGCTGCAAAGGGCGCCCAGATGATGGCTGTAGCTCTTCCCAATGTTAGGGGCACGTCATTCCTAATACAGAGTAAAAACAGGGTGAAAGAGATGAAGCCTAAAATTCTGGGCAGTACTCTGCAGCCAGAGTCACTGCCAGTCAAAAAAGCCCCGTTACAAGAAAACGGACATTTCTCATCGCACTCAACCCCCCTTACTGCTAAAGCCCCCCCCTCACTACTAAAACCCTGGCCCAAACACAAGAAACAAGAAACAATGACAGGGCAATGAGGACAGTGGGCTGCTGGGGACCCAGGGCTGGGCCCCCGGTGTCCTCATCACCGGCCACATGACCGGGACAGGGCTGTGGGGGCCTCGAATGAGAGCCCCAATGGGCGGCCCAGGGGTAGCCTGCTCTTCCAGCAGAAGGACCAGGGGAAGGTGTCCTTTTTGGGCAGACACGCCTGACTCCAGAATCCCATACCTGCGGCTCCAGCGTGGTGAGTGGGCAGCTGACCTTCCAGCGGCCCCCAGCTCAGGTCCTGGGACTCCGACCCCACGGCCAGGTCACCAGCAGGCTAAGCAGGGTGCTGGTTTCCCAGCCCTGCCAGAAAAGTGCTGTGGGTTGCTGCTCTCCATCCCCAGCCAAGGGCGCAATGATACCCCGATTCCCCTTCCAGGGTTGCAGGAGTGGGTCCCCCGACCCCAGCACCACCCTAAGCCTGTACCCCGACCAGCATTAAGGAGAATGGCGAAGCCCAGCCCAGCATCCGTGAAGGGAATAGAGTGCTGGGAGGGGGGCTGACTGGTGTAAACAGGGAGCAGAGGGGAGTCGAGTGTGCACCCCAGCTGGACGATGAAGCCATGTGGGTCGGTGCCTGCCTTTTGCTGGGAAGCACCAGCAAGGCCTGGGGCCACGGGGTGGGGGCGGTCGGAACCTGCACCTCACCTGGCAGAAGCAGGCACAAGTTTTAGAATTGAAAAGTACAATTAAAAGAAGGAAACCTCACCGGATATGCTAAGAGTGGGCGTGACAGGACAGAGGAGTGGGCGTGTCCTGAAGGCAGACTGATAGGATTTACTCCCTCTGAAGAGACGGAAAATACAATGAAAATGAGCAGAATCCTGGGGCCTGAAAGATTTTTAAAAAGTCTCCAAAGAGAAAGGAAGGGACTGAAAAGTGTTCAAAGACACAAAGGCTGAAAACTTCCCAAATTCGGCACAAAACATAAACCTACAGATTCAAGAAGCTGAGCGAACCTTGAAAAGGATAAGCCCAAAGAAATCCAACACGAGACATATATCATAATTAAACTTCTGGAAACTAAAAGACAAAGAAAAAAATTGAAAGCAGCTGGAATGAAATGACATTATTTATAGGGGAGCAACTGGTAAAACAGCATATTCTTATCTGAAACCCTGAAGGTTAGAGGAAGTGGCATGTTTCTCAAGCACTGAAAAAACAAACAAACAAACAAACAGCCAATGATGAACTCTATATCCAGTGAAAATATCCTCTGGAACAAAGGAGAAATGAAGACATTCTCACAAATGAGAACTAAGAGGGTTGCTGCCAGCAAGCCTGTCACTAAAAAAATGACCAAAGAAAGTTCTCCAAGCAGAAATGGTGACAGAAGGCTTAGGACTCCAGAAAGGAAAGAATACTGGAATAGAGAAAAAAGGGACTAAACAGATACAACAAACTGGCCTACTTCTCATGAGTTTAACTTACATTTGATGGTTGAAGCAAAACAATGTACCACCAGCTGACATGGTGGCTCAATGTATTTGGGGAAAATATTTAAGGCAATTGTATTTGAGAAGTGGGGCAGGTAAGAAGAGGTCCTGGTGGAAAGTGAGGTGACTACACTGAGAGGAAGTCATAAAATGCTGGCATCGTTCACTCTGGTGGACTACAGTAAGTGACATCTGGATATTGTAACACCCGGAACGACCACCGAAAAAGCTATAAAGAGCAGTATGTTAAAAACACTATACATAAAGATGGTATCCTAAAAAATGTTCAAACAAAAATGAAAGCACAAACACATCATCAATTACTTAAATGTAAATGGTCTAAATACACCATTTAAAAGACACATTTGGCGGAGTAAATAGAGTGTCATCGGATGGTAGATACACTGCTATAAAAACCTACTTCAAATACAGGTTGGAAGTGAGAGGGTGCAAAAAGACACACCCACGGAAACACTAACACACTAATTGTGTCCTACAGAAAACAAGAGTGCCTATATTACTATCAGATAAAATGGACTTCACAGCAACGATAAAAGGATCAATCCAACAGGAAGACAGAACAATTCTAAGCACCAAACAACAGTGTCTCGAAAAACATGAAGCACAATCTGACAGATTTCACGGGGAAAACAGACCAATGCACCATCACAGTTGGGGATTTCAACTCCACACTGTCAGCAACCAACAGACCTGCCAGAACAAGTCAGCAAGGAAGGGCTGGGCTGGATGCAGGAGGAGTGAAAACTGGTGGAAGAAATATCAATAAACGACACCCAATTCACTGGCAGAAAGTTGCAAGGATCTGAAGTAACTTCTGATGAAAGGGGAAAAAGAAAGGGCCCAAGCAGGGCTGCATGTGAACATCAAGAGGACAAGAATGATGATTAGAGAAGAAACACACAACTTTATCAGGCAAAAAAGATACTGCACTTGTTAAAGATTTTACTGGTTCTGTCACCGATTCCATGAGATGCAGCCAAGAAGTCACGAGGAGGCTGAGACTGGGAAGGGCAGCAATGGAAGAACTAGGAAAGGTCACCAAGAGCACAGGTGTGTCATTAGGACCAAGGCCAAGACCAGCCACCCCCTCGTGTTCCCAATTCCTACGCACGAAATTTCGTGAAAGGTGGACAGTGCAGAGGCTGAGAGGAATAAAATGATTCATTTGAAATTCGTGCTGGGGGAGAGCTCTGCGGACCCCCTGGACCTCCAGAAAGACGCACCAGTGGGTCAGAGCAAACAAACTAAGCCACCACTGGAGGAACACCACTGGAGGCAAAGGGACAAGATGAAGCTGTCCTACTTCGGACACATCGTGACAAGGCCGGGTTCTCCAGGAAGACAAGAATGCTGGGAAAATAGGAGGCAGAGGGGAGACGAAGGCCAAACGTGAGATGGACTGACTCCATAAAAGCCAGAGACTGAGTCTCCAGGAGCTGAGTGGGGCTGTTGGGGACAGGACACTGTGGACGTCACTCATTAGTGGGGTCATCAGGAGGCACAGCCGACTCAATGGCACATCAGACACACACACAATGCGTGAAAAGAACTATCCTCTGACCAAGCAGGATTTATTCGAAGCACGTGAGGTAATAACACTGAAAAATCAATCAATGTAACACAGCTTAATCAATATTTCACGTTAACTCACATGACTATATCAGCTCACGTCGAATAAACATTTTGTAAAATCCAACACCCCTTCCATCCATGATAACAACTCTCAGCAATGTAGAAATAAAGAGAAACCACATCTTTTTAAAGAGCATCTACAAAATACCTACAGCTGACGTGCTTAGTAATGGTTCAAGACAGAAAGCTTTTCCCCCAAGAATGGCAAGGACATCTGCCTTCACCAATCTCACTCAACACAGCACTAGAAGTTCCAGACAGTGCAATAGGGCAAGAAAAAAAAAGAAAATGCACACCGATCAGAAAGGAAGAAATAAAATCGTCCCTGTTTGCAGACTACATGACTGTCTGGATTGGACTCCCAAGGAATTTACAAAAAACTTGAGAATTAATGAGTTCAGCAAGGATGCAGGATACAAGACCAACAGGCAGGAATGAGCTGCATTTCTATGTACTAAAGATGAACACATGGAACTGGAAATTAGACATACAATCCTACTGACAATTGCTCCAAAGTAAATGAGATCTAGCAAAAAACAGGTATAATATCTGTGTGCTGAAAGTCACCAAACGTAAAGATGTAAACACTCGAAGAGACCTAGCTGTTTATGGAATGGAGGACACACCAGTGAAGCTGCATCTTCCCCTCCAAGTTGGCCTATAGGTTTAATACTATTCTTATAAAAATCCCGAGAGTTTTTTTTTTTTTGAAGGCACAGACAAGCTTATTCTAAAATTCCTGTGAAAAGGCACCGGGCGCGGCTAAAACAACTTTGAAAAAAACAAAAAGCCTAAGATCTGGAATCACTGCATCCCTATCACAGCCTGGCATACAACCAGTCATGTTGGCGGTGTGGTGTTGGCAGAGGGGCACACACCTAGTTCAGGGGGACACAAAACAGAACCGGAAATAGACCCAAACATGCCCACTGATTTTTGACCAAAGTACCAAAAGCAGTTACCTGGAAAGAGGGACACCTTTTCAACAGATGGTACTGGAAAGACTAAACACTGATCTGAACCTCAGCCCTTACGCACGAATTCACAGTGTGAATCACAGATCTAAGGTCACACGCAAATCGGTACAACTTTTAGAAGGAAAAACGAGGCGAAAGTGTCTGGGACCTACGGCTTGATGGAGAGTACCTAGACACTAAGCATGTGGTCCAGGAAAGGAAAAACGCACAAACTGGCCTTCATCCAAAGTGGAAACTTCTGCTCTATGAAGAGGATTCAGACAAGCTACAGACGGGGGATGTGACAAAGGCCTCGACTCCAGAGGACACGAAAGCTCTCAAAATTTAAGAGTGCAAAATCCAAACAACCAAATCAAATGATGAGCAACAGGCATGAATGGCCATTTCACCGAGGGGGGGTACAGATTCAAACAAACGCATGAAAAATAGTCATTGTTAGCCATGGGGAAGTGCAAATTAAAACTACAATAGGCGCCACTCCCGTGTGTCAGAATGGCTACCATAAACACTGGTGGTGACACCCAGTGCTGGTTGTGGAGAAGCTGATGTTGCACACTGCTGGGAATATGAATGGGACAGCCACGTTGGCAAACACCTCAGCAGTTTATTAAAGAACGCGTCACCCTATGACCCAACAATCACAATTCTGGGTATCTGTCCCAAAGAAGCGACAATGCATACTCACACAACAGGCCTATTCACGCATCAGCTCAGTGCCCTGGTGAATCCAAGGTGGCCGGTCACCGATGGGGGGCCTCACGAGGGAAGTAAGTCTGCTCTCGGCCTCGACTGACTGGCAGCTGCCCGAAGACAGAACAGGAGCCAACAGATGACACGCAGCGAGGGCCGGCAAACCCTCCCCGAGGGCCAGCTGTACAGGTCTCTGCCAGAGCCCGCAAGCAATCCAGATGTCCTTCGATGGGTCAACTGTGACACCGTGGTGCAGCCGCGTGCAGTGGTACTCAGCAATAAGCACCGTGCAACTCCTGGCACACACACGCCACGGGTGGGTCACCAAAAATCATGCTGAGTGAACACAGCCAATCCCAAAAGGTCACACATGGTCCGATGCTACTTGTCCAGTGAGCATGAAATGACAAGTGTGACAGTACAACCAGAGATGGCTGTCAGGGGTCATGGTGGTGGCTGTTAAGAGGCAGCGTGAGACATGCTTGGGACAGGGCTCTTCTGTTTGACTGTGTGGTGGTGACACAGACCTGTGCACGTGGCAAACAGCACAGAAGGAAACACACACACGTGTGTGCACACGAAGTGAGTGTGGAACTGGTGAATTCTGAAGAAGGGAGCTGAACACTATCAACACCGTTTGCTGGTTGTGACATTACACTGCTCGGCACGGTGCTGTCACGGTGGGAAACTGGGGACAAGGTACACAGCACCTGTCCACTGTTCTTACAAATGCACGTGAGTGCATACTCAGCTTGATATAGTGTTTGGTGAAAACATATAAAATTAAAACAGTCTAGACAGCTCTCGGTCACCGAAGTTTGTTTGGAACCAGTGAAATGTCCTTTTTCTTGTCACCCACTATCCTCACTCAGGACCTACAAGGTGACTGGTCTGCCCTGGTGTCCACACTAGTGACAGCCAGGGTCCTCACCAACGACACCAGGGTGGCCTCGAGGCGCCCGAGGCAGCACACCACCCACCTTCCACCTTTCCAAGGCCGCGTGTGCCCAGAGATTAAAGAGGTGAGACACACTTGAGGCTCACACGTGCCTGGAGAATGCAGCCCCTACAAAGCTCGCGGTGTTTGCTGCTCGGACGTTCACTCTCCAAGTCAACCACAGCCACCAAAGGACTAAGTTCCACGGAAATGGTGGGTTTTGAGGAGGAAGAATCAGGTCTGGCTGCTAAACAACGCCAGCAACAAACCTCATTTGACATTTTTCTAGTAGCCACACTTTAAAAAGTAGAAATAAACAGGTACAATGAACACCAAAAACGTATGTGATTTAACGGACGACACATACATGCAAAGATAACCCACACAATGACCCCCAGGGAAACGCCTGTGAAAACCAGGAAGATGCAGCGCAGCCCCTCAGGCGGCTGCTGCCAAAAAGAAAACACACACAGTGCTGGCGCGGACGTGGGAAAAGGGGAACCCCGTGCAGCTGGTGGGAATGCGCGGGGTTGCGGCTCTGCGCTGAACAGAACGGAGGAGCCTTAGAAAACTAAAAGGACAACCACGACAGGATCCAGCACTCCTACTCCCGAGTTATGCACCCAAAAGAAACGAAGCAGGATCTCACAGACATCTGTACCCCCACCTTCGTAGACAGTGGCATTATGCATGATGGCCACGAGATGGACGCAACCCAAGTGTCCAACAGCAGACGAATGACTAAAGAAGTGGTCCATACACAGTGGGATATTATTCAGCCTTAGAAAAGGACATTCTGACACCTGGATGGTCCTCGATAGCATCGTGCTCAGTGAAATAAGCCGGGCACAAAGGACAAATACTACAGGGTTCCATTTCTCTGAGGTCCACAGAACAGTCAAAATCTCAGACACAGATTAACTGCCAGGACCTGGGAGGAGCGGCTACCGGGAGCTGGTGCCTGACAGGGTGTAGTTTGGGTTTTAGGAGATGAGAAAGTTTGGAAATCGGCTGCACGATGACATGAGTGCACTTCACACCACTGAAACGTGCACTTAGAAATGGTTAAGATGGTCAATTTTATGTTACAAGTTTTTCTTCACCATAATAAAAAAAATATATATCTTTATTTTACCCAATATATTGAAACTACCCCAACATATGATCAGTACGAAAATGACCAGCGGGACACTGACACTCTTCTTCCTGGACTAAGGCTTCGATTCCCATATGAACTGACACTGACAGCACATTTATGTTAATGAGTCCCACCTGAAGGCTCAATGACACCTGTGACTTCCCTACAAAGCCTGTGCTCAGCTAGACCTGACCGGTCACCCCTACGTGACAAGTTATAGCTAGATCCAAATAACAAACTAGTAGGGGAGGGCTACCAGACATTTTTCTGGCTACCAGACATTTTTGGAAATGTGTCCTCAGGCAGCTCTCTGGAAGTCTCTGGAAGGGCTAATGGGCAGAGCTCCCAGCATCAGGTCCTCACGGGGATTTGCAGGACGTCCCCTCAGAGGGCTGACAACCTAAGGACCAGCTCCAAGGGGAGCAACGCAGGAGACAAGGAGGGACACGGAGAACACTATTAACCCCCACCTGGGAATTCCCATGTGCCAGGGACAAGTACAAAGTTCAAGTCACTTACCGAAATGACACATGGGAGTAAACAACGAGCACGCACCCATCCTGACCTTCCTCAACCCCTACTCGTAATGGCATCGACTGCACCTTCAAATGAGACTTTGCACAGCGTTTCATGCAGTTTCTTTAAAAACACACCCAACGTAAGCACCTCACCAGAAAAGGCACTCAGCCAACCAAGTCCCATGTGATCTCGATGACAATCACCAGGTCTTCACTGAGAGAGCATTCGTCCACTCCATCCTCCCAGGTGCAAGGGCGCTGAAGCCTAGTCACATGGACAGATGACCATGTCTCACTGACACACACAACATCCCTGAGCACATCGGCACAGAAGTCGGGGGTGTGGAGGAAAAGAGAAGGCATGCTAGTGGGACACCTAGCTGCTGTGACTCCCACACAGGGCGACTTTTCTCAGCAGGACGAAGATGCCAGACGATACTGACATACGCTGTTCTCTACCACGAGTCGCCGGGCAGGATGTTTGTGGACAAAGGTGCTCCTGGGTTAAGGGGAACCCCTTCCAAACCTCACGTCTGCACCCCATTGCTGGGAAACCATCACAAAGACTGCTTTGTGAAAAGCGAATTCTGCAATAAATTATCAAAAGCTTCATTGACGATCTTAATGGATGTGGTTGAGTAAGGAACACTGAACACGGCCAAAAAGAGAACAGAACCAAATCTGCCAAGTCAGCACATTTCAAGGGCCTTCAGGCACCGAGCTATTGTCACGTCAACCAGGGAGAACGGGATGGACCACAAAGTCTGCAAACTTCCTCTCTTCTCCACGCCCACATCTGACTATCCTGTCCCCACCAGCCTGCCTGGGGCCCCCACCCCAGCATAGCCCCTCCCCACCAATCTCCCAAGAACTAATCCTGAAACTTAACTTGATGCGTTAACTCCAGACATGCTCCTCACACAACTTATCATTTAATCCAACATGCTCAGTTATCACACCCACCCACTGAAACATACTTAATGCGATAAAAATCACACCTCGGGACCCATCACTGTACTTTGCAGGCACAACTATAACTGTGCCTAATAATTTACATTGTGATTTCTAAAGCTCTTCATCTGTTGTCTCAAGTAACGGTGCTTACACCTTAAAATTAGCTGGTTACAGAGTATGTCACCTGCCCTTCCATTAGAAAACACGCTAACTCACGCACTGCTCTACTCACAGGGCAGGAGGGGCCATTTCTATGCGGTAAGCCACCACCTACAGAGAGTGGCTCGTTGGCCAGCAGTGAAAAACACACTTCCGAAGGCCCCTTAGACATCTGGTTTACACATACCGTTAACACTGAGCCCTGCCCGCGCACTTAGGGAGCAAGACCAGTGTGGGTTCACACACTTGGTGGCATTTCCATGGGCAGAGGAACGTGTCCTTTTAAGGCACCAGGGACTTCCAAGGCTGAACTGAGTCCAGGAGCAGCGCCAACAGCAACAACTAAGATCATCCTACTGATAACACCTCCAGCTCCTTTCCCTAAGGAGGGGTCCCAGGAAAGCGCAGCTGCAGCTCGGTGTCCTGGGGGATTGGTTCCAGGACCTCCAGGGACACCCAAATCCGCGGTGCTCAAGTCTCTTCTATAAAATGGTGTGGAACCTGTACAGCACACAGGGGACAGCAGGGCGTGCCTGCGTGTCACCTCATGTGCATGGACCCCGCTCAGGGCTCGGCACGTGGCAAGTCCAAGCTTTGCTTTTTGGGGACTTGATGTTTTACCCCCAAGTATTTTTGATGCACAGGTGGTTGACCCCTCGGGGGCGAAAGCTATGAAGACGGAGGGCCGACTGCATCTCTCAGCATTTACTAGGAGACGCGCAGCCAACACATGCTGCTGTTGCTGTTTTCGTCATGTGTTCCTACCACGTCCCAGGGGTGCCCAGCCTCTGACAAGTGACCGACCCTCTGAGGTTCTCTCTCTGTGTGACACAGGGACAGACCTGCACGGCTGTCACCTCACTGAAGGTTATGGAGACAGAGCCCTACAGAATTTGCAAATGCAAGATTTGTCATTGTGTTCCGGCAGTTAGGTGTCTCCTCGGTGACTTTGTGTCACCTACATTTTAATAGAATCGATACTGGATTTCTTAATCGATAATGCTGCTTGTCCACTTGCTGTTATCTTGTTCACACAGGAGGTGCTAGTCTGGACCAGTGGTGAATGAGAACCTGGTGGGTCCTTTCCAATTAGGTGAGAACGGCGACTTGACCCACATGCTTACCCCTTTACTGCCCACACTCAGTCACATGCCGCAAGGTCAAGCGTCTAATGAAGACAGCAGATGTTTTTATCTGGCTTGCACAGTGTATTCAAAGTTCTAAGTCAGTTGCCAATGTTTAAACATCAGGACTTTTGGCACCAGAATCTGCATTTTTGGATTATCTTGCAATATAAGAAAACCTAGCACTGAGCCCACATACCCTCAGGACCACCCCGGGGGCCGCCCTAACTCCGGCAAATGCTCTGCAGTTTACCCCAATCCCACCAGGTCAGCCCCCTCACTGACTGCACTGCCAGGCTTTTCTGAGCACTGACTTTTGCCACTTCTGATTCATTCAGACCCCAAAACTGCCTTTAATCCCTGAAATAAAAACCTACAATCTGATCTCATTAGGACTGCCCAAACTCTCTAACAAAATAAACCCAAAGAAGAATCTGAATAGAAAACAAACCATGTTCATGGTTCTCTGCCGGCACTGCCTGTATGAAAGAGTTCATTTTTTTTAAATGTCATTTTTTTTTAATTGATTAACTTGTCTCATCTCCACGCTTTTGGTTATGTTATCTGCTGTAACTGACCGATGCCCTTCCAGGTGGAATGTCATCAATAAGTAAGAACACGCCATGTCATACACTTACAAGACAACAGGGTTCCAGCTTTGCAGCCCAATAACCTGATGCTTGGACCTCACCTCATCGTGTCCACAAAACGTGATAATTTTTTAAAAATGGGGGTTTGCTGTTTTATTGGACACAATCTCCATTCCTATCCAAACATGGACGATAGCAGGAGAACGATTCTAAAGGGTCTATAAATGCTACATGCAGCCTTTCAGCAGATATTTAAACAACCACACGTCCACAGTCCCTTACCCAGAGGGGCTTACCCATTGCACTGAGATAATGGTTGAAGGCCTGGCAAGGAGGACTCGGCGTTTGTGTTGATTTGTCACAACTCATGGGTGCTGGGCTCCTGTCTGTGTCAAAAGAGAAATACCCACTGGAGGAGCGGGACAGCAGGGAGGATCTTCTCACAAAGATGAAGAGCGGGGATCTGGTGGCAAAAGGCCCGGGGCTGGCAGGCGGGGCCAGCGGGCCCTGAGGGCTGCCGTGGGGGCAGCGGTCCCCTTCACCTTCAGGATTACCTTGCCGCTCTATCTGTACAGAGGTGGGAGCCCCAGGCCTGAGCTGAGGAGGTCTCTCAGCAGGCTGCAATTGTCCACCTTCTCTGTCACACTCAGAACTTGCATCGGAAGGTTGCTTTGCCATTTGGTCTTTTTTTCTGCAAGTAAAATAAAACTAAGATTACCTTAGGCAAAATAATAATCACGAGTAACTCAATCAGTGACCTTTCACCTACTCGTTAAAAAGTAATACCAAACACTTTAACTTCGTTAAGGTAACTTCATCACATCGTATACGTCTGACAATCCTCTGAGAATAAAAATACACTGAAAATAACAAAAGTATCGTTTTCTGTGTTGGGGGTGGGAGGGCTAAACTTCTGGCCACCCAACAAAACAGCGAGAACGCCAACGACTCGTGGGACTGCTGCGGGGACACACACGGTTTAGGGCAGGCAGCGCGTCCGAGTCAACCCCGGGGCTCCGCTCCGAGCGGCTGGACTCGGCCACAAGCCCGGCGGGCGGGTTCCCGGGGCCCGAAGCCGCGCTGGGGCTCAGGAGCGCGCACGGAGGCCGCGACTGCAGGCGGCTGGCCGCGTTCCCCGCTCCGGCCCCATTGTTCTGCCGAAAGTGCTGAGGGCAGCAAGTCTGGGGAGGTTTGGCAAGGGCCGTCCGTCGTAGTAAGTGCGTCACAATAGAGTTTGTAACTCCGCGCCCGCCCGGCCCGCTCCCGCCCGCGGTCCCCCCGGCGGGGGCAGCGCGGCGCACCCCGCGGCCAAACTTCCCCAGGTCCACGGTCATCTGCACACCTCCAAATGCGGCCCGAGACCGGCCCGCGGGCCCTGTAAGTCCACGGCAACCGCGCGCGACAGGCGACCCCGGGCGCGCGTCGCCTTCACCCCGTAGACCCTCCCTCTGCAGGCCGAAACTCACGTCCGCCCCTTCACTTCCGAGCGTCGCGCCCGGGCCCGCGCCCCGCGGCGTCCGGCCCGCGCCTTTCGCCGAACCGGAGCCCCCAGACCGTCACCGCGAAGGCGGCTCGCAAGACAAAGCCCGGGACCCGCGCTCAGAGCCCGCGGGGCGGCGCAGAGCCCGCAGCTGGCCGCGCGCCCGCCGCCGCGCTCCGCCGGGCCGCCCAGGGCTCCGCGCGCCGGGAACATCCTCCCTCGGCCGCTCCTCCCCTCGCGCTCTGCGCCGGCCGCCGCCGGCTCCGCCGCCTCCCAGCGCCTCTGGCGCCGGTGCCTTCGCTCCCGATTGGCCCGTGCGCGCTCGCTCCCCACCCCAGCCAATCGCCGACCACGGAGGGGGCGGCGCCTACCGGCCAGGCCGCCAGAGGCGACGCGATTGTTGACAAACTCGCCTCCGAGCGCCGCGCGGCCAGTGGCAGCGGCGGCGTCCGGGCCTCCGGGCCCCGGCTGCTCAGCCACCCCGCCCGCTCCTCGGCCCATCCCGACTCCCGCGCGCGCCTCGGCGGCTCCCGCCGCCGGGAGGAGCCGGCCAGCTGGAAACAAAGCAGGAGCCGCAGGCCGACTTCAGACCCCCGTCCTGGTCGCCTGCCGCCGCCCCCTGCCCAGGCCCTCCGCAGAAAGCGCACCAGAGGCCTCCCTCCCCAGCTGCAGCACCCATCCTTCCCAACTTCCTCCCTCTTCCTTCCCGTGTGCCGCGGCCACGCACCAAAGCCGAGCGGCCCCGGGCGCGCATATTCGCGCGCATCGTGACCACGGCAGACAACCAGCACATCCCCACCCCCAAGCCCGTCGTCCCAGCGCCAACCCCGAGGCATCGCACCGCCGTCCGCCCCGGTCATCAGCAAACGGTCGGGCTGCGCTCGGGCACGCCCAGGTCGCCAAAACCGCCGGGCCCCACGAACGAAGCAGGTCCACGCTCGTCCACCGCTCGGCCCCGGCGGTAGAGGAGGCCTTGCGTCCCTCGCTGTCCGTGACTCGTGCGCCCGGCATCGTCGCAGGGCGCCCACGGACGGGACAGGGCCCCGGGACACGTCCGAGAGGTTGGACGCAGCGGCTGCCTGGACCCCTCGGCCTGCGTGTGCACAAGGTAAAGCCGACTCTCGTCTGCGAATCCCCAGCAATTCCGCAAATCCTCCGCACTCAGCCCGCACACCCGAGACCAGCTCGTACTGCGCGGCCGGGCGCGCGGCTCACAAGGAGAGTGGCCTCAGCTCCCGGGCCGACGCCGAGAGCGCGCGCTGCCTTTGCAGCGGCCCGAGACGCCGCACCACCCCACGCGCCTCATCCCGGCCCGCGCCGCACTTCCACTAAGCGCTTACGGCCTCTGGGAGCACGACTCCTCCCCTAGTGGAACTGCCTGGGGCGGGCGAGACCCGACCCGCTCCGATCGCCGCCTGCCGCCGGTCGACAAGCGGGACGGGGACGAGTGTCTAGCCCAGCACGTGCGCGGGGAGCGGGCAGGAGGTGCAGCGCGTGGCTCCAGCGCGTCTTCCACCCGTCCCGGATCCGGAGAGATTTTACCTTGCGTTTCTCAGTCCGAGAGTCAGAGTCAGACATTGGGGGAGCGCGGTCCAGGGGAAGGCGCCAAGGCGGTGGCGGCAAAAGCGGGGCGAACCGAGCAGCCCGAGGCGATGCTGACCGCAGTGGGCAGGACTCGCCCGGCTGCTGCGGGGACGCGGCGGCGTCGGCGACACGGGCCGGACCGATCGGAAGAGCTCGAGACCTGGAGACGGCGCGGAACGAAGTGAAACCTGCGCGACCCTGCAGCCCAGCTCCAGCCCGCGGCCCCGCGCCCGCGCCCAATCACCGTGGGCCCCGCCCCCGCCAAGGCCCGCCCCGCGCTGGCCAACCCCGCCCCTTCGTGCCGCGGCCCCGGCGCGTGCGGGCCGCAGCAGGTAAAGGCGGGGCTGCCTGCAGGGTTCCCGCTGCGCGCGCCGCCCGCCCTGCCCCGCCCGGCGTGTTTACCGAGCGAGTGCCCTAGGCTGCCGGCAGCCGGGTGCGCGCCCATCCCCCACCCCGATAGGCAACCTCGCCGCTCCCCCAGCCGGCGGCGGCGCCCGCCGCGGCAAGCGCGTGGAACAGAGGGGGCGCTCCGGGCACACTGAGCGTGCCGGGCCGCTGCCGCCCGCGGAGCCTCCGGAGGCGCCGCTGAGCTCTGGACCGGCTGCGGGAGTTTGTCAGCCGCCCTGGGGCAGACGCCAGGACCGTCGGTCCCCAAGAACGCGCGGTTAAAAAGTGTAGCAGGGGGCGTCCGCGCAGTCCCCCTCCGAGAGTCCGGGCTCCCGGCCGGCCCCAGGTGCAGGCCGCTCGCCGTCCCCGCCCCAGCCCGCGCGGCCGTCTGGGGCGCCCCGCTCACGGCACTGCGAGGGCACCCAGCTTGTCCCCCGCGCCGCACCTCCGCTGATTGGCGGAGCCCTCGCGGGGAGAGCCCAGAGTAGGGCGCGGAGCAACCCCCAAGGCCTCTGTCTGCGGCTCGGGAGTCAGGCGGGACGCCAGCGCGCACGGAGCAGGTAAAACAGGGAAATGAAAAAGGAACTCGGGGGAAAAATGCTTTTAAGAAAAAAAGAAAGGACCGAGCAGAGCCGCTGCCTCCAGGTGGGGCCGAGGGCGGTGGCTCGGCTGGATGGGGATCCTCGAGGTTTGTTGGGCGCCGAGGCCCGCCCAGGAACCCTCCGCGGGCGAGCTGGGGCCGGTCGGGCCCGCGGGTCGGCCCCGCGTGGGGAGCGCTGTGGGGTGCGGTGCGCCCACCTCCGCCCGCGCTTCCACCGCCTCCGCCAGGAGATCCGCACCCACCTGTCCTCCCCGTGCGCGTCCTGCGGTCCCCGGGCTTTGAGACACCGAGGGGCGGGAGTTGGGGCGAGGCCGGGGCAGACGGGACATTTTGTCGCCGGGGAGCCCAGGCCGGACAGCTTAAAGAAAGTCGATTTAGGTGCCGCCGTCATCGGCGCCCCGAAACAGAAGGAAAGGTCCCCAGTGTTGCCCGGCCACCTTGGTCCGTTCGTGTTGGTCAGCAGCCACACGGCGCCGTGGTGGCACGGCCCGACTAGTGTCGGCGCGCGCTGCGCGAGTCCTGCGCGAGCCGCGGCGGTTCCTGCAGGGCACGTCGCTGCAGGGGCGGACGGCCGGGGCCGTGCGAGCGGCCGGAGGGCCGTCCTACGCGGCTTCGGGCGTTCGCCCGCGACCACAGCTGGCGGCTGCAGGCCAGCTCCGCTCGGTAGCCGCCCGGCGTGGCGCCCGGAACCAGCGCGGCGCCGACTGCACCTGCTGGGAGCCCCAACCCGCCGCGCTCCGTGGGGCTGTGCGAGGCCGCAGGGGCCGGAGAAGAAACGCGCGGAAGCCCTGGTGGCGCGGTCTGCTCCGCTGCTGCTCTGTCGCCCCCGCGCCGCCCGCTCCAGCGACCGGTGAACCCCAGAAAACAGGCGTCGGCGAAGCCCGCGGCGAAGGCTCTTACCCGCCCTGGCCACACAGGGGACCCGCACCGGGGACCGCGAGCCCTTCCCGCCCCGCCCCAGGAGCCTTCCCGCAGCGTCCGGCCGGCCTCCCGAACCCCGGCCCGGAGCCCGCAGGTAGGAGCGGCGTAAGAAGGGCAGCGGGCAGCAGGGCTCGGCGCCGGCCCAGATGGCGCCTCCCCACGACACGTGGAGCGGGGCTCTGAGGATGGCTGGAGCCCGAAGGGCCCGGGACCCGAGGCACGGAAAGTCCGCGGCCCCGCCGGGCGCGCGGGCGCCGCGGGCTGGTGTCTCCGCGCCCTCGGCAAACCGCGGAGCGCCTTCGCGTGGCGTCACTTCTGTAGTAAACGCGGTGTGTGCGCTCTGCTCGGGAGCAGCACAGTCGCGCCTGGTGAAGACGCTTCTCGCGCGCTGTCCTGCGGCCGGGAAGCCCAGCCGAGCTGGCGCCGTGCGGAGCCTGGCCGGGCGCGCTTCCTCGCAGAGCCGGGGAGGTTGTGACTCACCGCGGCCGTGTCGCTCCCAGAGCTGAACCTCTGCCCGCGGGCGTTGATTTCTGTGCTCCGATTTTTTTTTTTTCACCCAACACCACAGTTTTTCAAAATCACTGGGAATGTGAGTCACCGCTGCCAGCGGGAGCCCTTGGGCGGCACGGGCCGGACGCTCGCAGAGGACCCATTCTGTGGAGGGGATCCGCCGAAGCCAGAGAGCCGGCGCCGGCGGGAGGGTTCCAGGGACAGGGCGCAGCGCGCTCGCACTCCCTCCCCGACAGCTCCGCGCACCTCGCGAGCCTCGGCGGGACCCACATCGCAGCCACGCGCGCCAGCCGGGCCTCAGCTCCAGCTCGGGTCGCAGAGAAGCGACTTGCTGGCAGCTGCGGGCGGGCCACCACCCTGCTGCC
The DNA here is from genome assembly GCF_964194185.1 of Rhinolophus hipposideros. Lineage (NCBI taxonomy): Eukaryota > Metazoa > Chordata > Mammalia > Chiroptera > Rhinolophidae > Rhinolophus > Rhinolophus hipposideros. The sequence goes on along the minus strand of NC_138058.1, from coordinate 2,327,897 downwards.
ATCCCGTCTATAACTTGGCTCCAGGTTTGGCCCGCGGAGAGCGCGCCCCTTCACCGGCCCCGGGCTGCGGCGGCGCGGGGTAGAAGGCCCCGGCGGCCCGCGGGTTGGTGATCCCGGCGAGCGGCGCGTGTAGGGAGGTGTGCGGGACGTTCAAGGCGGCGGTCACCCTCGGGGCATCATCCTGCACCGAGTCACACAAATCCAGCAACTGCAAAACATGACACAAAGGGATGGTCAGATGCCATATCACTCACAGGGGCTGGACAGCCAGCCCCAGGCACCCGCACACCCAGAGGCCGGATTTCCTGGGACCAGGAGGGTCGAGGCCATTGTTCATGAATAACCCTAGCAAGCCTTTTTCATCTTAGGAATTCCTGGGTCTGGGGCACTTAGCCTGGCAGGAGCCTGCTTATTCCGTAAAGAGGTGGGTGGGCTCCAAATCCCCTGCGAGATCCGGACCTGAGCCTGAGAAGTGATCAGCTCCCCACCCCTTGCGGTGCTCGCCCTCCCGCCGCGCCCCTTCGAATGCCTGGGGTGCCACCCTCTGGCGCTCACAGGCAAGTGACCCGGCAGAGCGTCGGAGCAGGTGGACAGCGGGACCTGCTGGGTGCCAGGTTCTCCCCACGTCCGTGGTGGGACTGGGTGGGGGCCAGCGATTGACACCTTTGTCCATCTTCCACCCGGCTGCTGCAGGAAGTCACCTGCAGTTAACACCAAGGAACCCCCCCCCCCCAACACACACACACACCCCAGCCCTGCCTGTTCTGATAACCATTGGAAAGCAGGACAAAGCATCTGGCAGAGGGCAGGGAGATGCATCCAGTGATTTGGGAGGTGCTGCATTGGGTATATTTTATTTCATTTTCCATGGTTTAGGTGCCAGTGCATTGTTTTTTGTTTGTTTGTTTGTTTTTGTTTTTTATTCCCAGGAATAAAAAGCTAGCAAAAAACAACCCAGCAAGGACTGGGCAGAGGGACTGCTGTCCTTTGCAAAAACCAACTACACACTACATTCCCCCGTTTTTCAAGTTTTCAGTCAGCCATAAATTTCGTCCACTCACAAGTTACAGTCAGCCCCAGGTTTTCATGGTTTATGTTTATGGTTTTTAAACACATCACTTAACCAGCCCTACCTTTCCCCTCATGGGGGTGGTCATCCCTGGGCTACACGAAAATGCTGTTGAGACCACAGTCCCTTTGCAGAGGTTCAAAATGCCATTTCAGGTGTTCAGAGACAGTGTGTGTGGGGGGGGGGCAAGAAAGGGGCAGGGGCACCGTGGGCAAAGAGCAAGAATTTTAATAGTCCAACAATATCTCCTCCTTTCAAATGTGTTCTATTACATCAGAACTTCTAATGAAAACCTTCATTCTTTATGCACTGTGGTTAAGCACCATCAAATCAGTACTGAAAAGACTTTGATCATATTGCAAGATGCACTGTGATGAACTTTCACCAACCAAGATGTCAAAGTTTGTAACTAATACTCTTGACAGATTACTCAGGAATCTGTCAACCGTCAGAGTCTAACCACAACCCCGAACCCTGAGGTGCTGTACGGGCCCCATACTGGAGCCTCCTCATTCGAGGTACTGTTTCCTTTGGGTTTGTGTTAGGAAACACATTCATCTTTGTCAGACATTCAACAATGGGGGAAATTCCATTATTTGAATGAGTGTTGTGTGGACAAGAGTATGGGCTTGGTTCCAAACACAGAAGAAGGAGCCAAGGAAAAAATTACAGGAGGCAGATTTCTATTCAGTATTTTTACAACTTTAAAAATAAGAATCAAATAGCCTTATTAAAAAAAAAAAGGAATCATGGAGTATTACGCAGCCATAAACAAAAAAAATCTTACCATTTGCAACAACATGGATGGACCTAGAGGGTATTACACTAAGTGAAATAAGTCAGACAGAGAAAGACAAGTACCATATGATCTCACTTATATGCAGAATCTAAAGAAGAGAATAAGTGAATGAACTAATCAGAAACAGTTTTGGAGACAAAGAGGAAAAACAGGGTTGTTAGATGGGCAGGGGGGCAGAAGGTTGTTAGGGTGGTGGGGATAAGGGGGTAGGTGAGGGGATTAGAAAACAGTCGGTAACCACAAGATGGCCACGGGGTTTTGAAAATTAATTTGGGGAATGTAATCAATAATGTAAAGATTTTGTAGGGTATTCGATGGACACGTCTCCCATTAGGGAGACCACCTCAGGGAAGATGTAGATGCCTGATCACTGCAATGTACACCTGAAGCTGAACAATAATGACTGCCAACTATAATTTTATACGTATATGTATATATATGTATGTATATACTTACAAGAGGCGGAGTATAGCATTGGGAGTGGAGACAGTGGAAATGTGATGGCTCGGCGCGATGTCAGAGAGATAATGGATGGGGGGACGGGGGTCCACAGTGTGAAGGACATAAATGATAAACGTCTAAGTAGTACTTTGTTTTGTGCACCTGAAACTAATAAAATATATATATAAAGAAAGAATCAGATGGCTGGTACAGAGGAGGGCTTCCTTTCTGGCATGTGTCCTGGGAGTGACCCTGCAATGGCACTCTGAAGAGGAATGACTTGTTGACTGGAAGGCCAGATGTTGACAGCTAAGATTTTTTCTACATCTAAATTGTGGGGCTGACTAAAATACTCCTCCTCTGGCTTTCCCCATCTGTCACAGATGGCAACAGGTACTCTGAAACGATTAGGGTCTAGATAGAAGGAGCAGGCATCATTCCTCTCACACCATCTTTGACTCTGATCCCAGGTATTTTCCCACCTCTGCTTGTATGATAACAAGAATGACCATCCTTTCACTTACAAGTATGCACTGGGGTCCACACTGCGTTAGGGACGGAGCCGGGCACTGGAGGCTCAGTGGCGTGCACTGGGGGACTTTTCAAAAATATATTAATACAAAATAAACTGAAGTAGCTGACGGAGCACAGCCTATTAGACAGTTACAGAAGTTTTTATTACCAGGGAGCCCTTCAGGGCTAAGCAAAGTACTACAAAAGTTTACTTTTCTTACCAAACAGACGCTTCTATATTATAAGCGTAAAAATGGAACATATTATGGGGCCCCCTGTCCTTCTGGTATATGACCCACTGTCTCTTTACAAAGAAAATTATTCATCAGCTTTTGAAAACAAGTCAACAAAGAGGTACCCTTTCAAAATAAAAGAACATGAACAAGTTATAAATTCTTGCAGAAAATTTTTAAAAGGACAGATCCAAAGCAGAGGCAGCATTGCTCTACAAACAGTAAGAACATAAGAGCCGCTGGAACTTTGTTTCCAGGGAGTGGGTTTGAGAATATCTAAACAAAGCGAAAACACGCAGCCCACAGGGGGCACTACTGGACATGGATTTTCCCGGGGTGGGGGTGGGGGTGGGGGGATAATCCTATCAGTTTGGCTTCCCACTCCTACTGAGTTGCAGTAGGTTCTTTTCCTCCTCTATTTGGCTCTCCCTGCATTTTCCTTGTTCTTGTGGGGAGAGTAGGATGGCCCAGGATGGGTGATGACTAAGCTTGGCAGCCATCTAAGCAAATCCTACTTCTCCACGGTGCCAGTGTAAATGACACAGCAGACGCTTAGGGCACACTTGCAGCAACTTCCCCGCTATTCCTAGGACTCGGACACGGGTCTCCCTCCTTCCATTCCCTCTCCCCCATTCTGTTTGTGTAAAGTCCCTTTCCTCAACTTGAAATGGTGCCCAATCAGCCCTTTCTTGTTCAGGCACTGGGATAGTCTTTTCTCCACCCCCTGCACCCTACTGCCTGTGACTTGCCTTGACCAATAGAATGTGGAGAAAGCAACACTGTGCAAGTTCCAAAGATGGGATCTTCAGAGGCCCTGCAACAGCCACCTCGCTCTCCTGTGACCCCAAGACCCCCTGCTGGACAGAAGCCTGGTCCAGCCTGCAGGAGGATGACAGACCATCTGGAGATGGACCAAGGGCCTCAGCCAACAGCCAGGCCCACTGCCAGATAGGTCAGTGAAGTCATCATTTTGGCCTCCCAGTTGTGCTGAAGTCAAACAACCACAGCCACAGTGTAACCACGCAACCTGGTCCTATCCTGGTTCTAGCATGAACCAGAACCAGTTTCAACACTGGCTACACCACTCACGAGCAGCACTTATGAAACACCACTCACAGGTAACATATGTGAACCCCTTAAAACCCTGCCCTGAATCCTGGAGCAGGAGAGACACCTGAGCCTCACTTCCTGGGTCCTTGCCAGTCGACTCCCAAATAAAGCTCCTTTCTCCTCTCAAAAGCTGGTATCAGGCTAGTATGTGAACTGGGCAGTGGACCCTTGTTCGCTAACAGGAGTGATCCAACCTAAGACCAGCCAGAGAACTGCAACACATAAACAATAGTTACTCGGTGCCACTAAGTTTCAGGGCACTATGTGCCAGCAATCCGTGACTGAAACGGATGGTACCCCACGATGCTACCTTCCAATTGCCATCAATGGGGCCATCGTCAGCTGCGTTCTACCTCTTAATTGTCAGGACGATTCTATAATCATACAACTAAAGCAGTTGATAGTGAAGGGTAGCTGACAGCCTTAACTGTAAGACAGAATTTGGTCTTATAAAGCCAAATGAGAGTCCAGTTGGTGGGGGACTTGGGAGAGAACCTCAGCACGGGCTGGAAGAGTCCCTGCAGGCCACCTTTCACCCCACATCCCTAATGCGATCGAGAAGGCAAATCACAGGGCGTGCCCTGCAGCCGTCTGCCAGTCCTTTGGTCTCTGAGGGGCTTTAACCTCCAACAAAAACACTCAGTGAAAACCAAGTAACAAGGATGAGAAAGAAGGCAGAAAGTGCTTGTACCCAGGGATGGAGTCTGGCAAATGCTTAGGTTCTCCTGACCGTTAGTGGCCCCACCAGAGCCAGCTGATGTGATGGACGGACTGGCACCTCTTGGTCACCTGACTTCATGGGGCTGCAGTGTTTCCCTACACCCAGGGATTTCCTTAACAAGGGTAGCCAATAGGGGTTCATCTCCAAGGCCTGGGGTCTGTCTGCTGTACCGTGTGGGTAAGAAGTCTGACCTCAGAGGTGGTTGGAGGGTAGAGATGTAATTATGTAAAGGCCACACTGTATACTACAAAAGGTAGCAAAACGAAGCATTGTCAACTCATTTTCCCCAAAATACCATCATCAAGGCCTTAAAAGGTTCCCAAGAAACTCATATCCAGTAAGTTCCACCAGGAATCAGGGTGTTTAGACAGAAACTTGGGGGTCAGTGTGACGGGATGTGGAGGCAGGCACGTGTATGTACGTGGGTGTGACTGGCCACTTCTATCCAGATGAATATTCTGACTATTCTATGACACAGGTATTTCTCATTTAAAACAGCTGCGAGGAGCGTCCCCCTTAAGGAGAACGTGCAGGACACATGACCACACAGGCGCTCATCAGCGGAGCTGGGGGCCTCTGCTTGTGATGCAATGACAGCCTGAAAACGACACCAGGGACCAGTAGCAAGAGCCTCCTCATTTGATGGCCAGACGCTTCTATGTGTCTGAACCTTTCACGATGACTGTGTGTGTGAATGCCGCCTTCTCCAGCTGGTTGCTAACCAATGGTGCCAGACAGAAGGGCCACCTGCCTCTGTCCCTCGGGCATACGGTTCACAGTCCTCCTCAAGAGGAAGGTTGATGTGTGTTCATCATCCGTGAAGGCACCCCGAGTTTCTCTGCTCTGCTGTTCTTATACCAGAATCTGGTGTGAGACCCCCACCACTCCCTTGCTAGCCCCCTTACTCAGGCCCTCCCCAGGGCCTTTAGATTCTCCCCCAGCCAGGTTACCTCCCCCAGTGTGGCTTTGACCTGCCCACTCTTTCCCCAAAGCCCGGACTCTCTTCCACTTGCTTCTCAGGTTGGGGCAAAACCGCAGACTTGAACTCAGTGCTTCCACAGCACTTGACTGATGGGGTGGCCATCACCAGGGCCTCGTCCACCACTCAGCACAAGCTGCTTGTCCATGGGGGCCAAGGAATGCATGCTCCCTCACTCGACACTGTAACTGAATCAGCTTTCTTCCAAGCTTTCAGGGCTTCCTTACGGGTTTACTACCCTCCCCCGCCCCACCCCCCAAAAGCCATCGCAAAACAGTCCCAGTGAAAGAATACAGGCAGGTCATTGAGCTTTCCCAAGCCTCCGTGCCTTCATCTGTACAAAGGGGATATTCTCTCTCTTAGGGTTTTGTCAGGATTAAATGAAATGATAAATGTGTAATAATATGTTCATGCTATGTGATAACTGTAACACTAATAAAGCATTTAGCACTCCCGACCCATTTGTTCTCCCTATCACTTTTCTTTTTCCTGAACTCCAGTTCCTATCTGTATATTTATATATGACTAGTCTATGTTTATATAAATGTATATATGCATGTATATTGTTTTCAGTTTGAAAATTGCCATTTGGCTCCGCATTATAGTTTCAGTTTCTTTGCTGAGACTTCCTATTTTTTTATTTGTTTTGCGTGTGTTCCTATTTGCTCACTGAAGCCCTTTTATGGTGGCTGCTTTAAAATCACCAAATAATTCGAAGATCTTTCACCTTAGTGCTACCTACTGAGTATCCCTTTTCATTCAGTTTGAGGTGTCCCTCATTCTTGCTATGATGAGTTGTAGTGACTACGCTGGGAACCTGGACCTTTGGGGCTGTTACGTTATGAGACTGGTTCTTATTTAAATCTTGGGTCAGCTGACCTCCAGTGCTCTCCTGTGTTGGACAGAAAAAGAATGTATCTCTCCAGGTGTTTTTTAAGCACCTCCAAACTCTCTCTCGGGTCCACAGGGCGATGTCAGGCCACAGGAGAACACACTATCTCGGGAGGTGGCATGTCACCGTTCGGGCTGCTGGACTGCCTGCCAAGGGACAGCAACGGCAGAGCGCCTGACCCTGCACTTGAGACCTTCTGGCTTTGGCTGCCTGAAGGTGCCACCCATCACCTTTACCCACAGTCTGAGGGTGGCCTCCTGTGTCTAAGCTGTCCTTGGGGAGAGGACAAACTGCCTGACAAAAAGGTGCTAAACCCACTGGGAAAGTAGTAATTTTAAAGAGTGAGATTTTGGAGCACCTCATTCAGGGGGTCCCGACTGGATCAAACGAAAGCGTAATACCTGCTCTTCCGTATCTCACACGCCATGGTACCACACAGGTAAGTCCCTCCAATGGCAGAGCCAGGCACACAGGTCCGCATGTACTGTGGGGGTGACAGAGGAAACATCCCTAGGGAGCTGACCCCAGGTGCCTGGGAAGCCAGGGGTGCAGAGGGCTCCCTCACAGACGCTCCCCAGGGAGACAGGCTGGGGCTGTGGCCAGCACCCTTCCCCCACCTGCTCCCTCCACGTGCAGGGACAGAATGTGTGTCCCAGGCGACTGTGCCCTGCCTGGTCCTCATCACGATGGCTGCTTCATGCACAGAAATGAAGACTTTGTGGCTACAAATGCTCTAAGGCCTGAATTATGCCTATTGTTTCGGAGGAATCTGTGTGGCCGACTATTACTTTCTAAGGGATATTAACGTTGGTGGCTAGTCGTGCAATTTTCTGCCCATTCTTATGCAACTGACTTGATTTTGAATTAACTAGATATTGAGCCACAAACTTTACAAGAAGGAGAGCCTTAAAACAACCAACAAATAGTTTTTCATCTGAAAGCTGTGATGAGGGGATAAGATTGAAGTGACTGGAGAAACGAGGTTTTGTATTCCTTGTGGCTGTCATGCCTGGCTTTCTGTGACAGGTAACAGAGTTTGCCAGGTACCTCAGCCACCTCTGCCTGCCTTTCTCTCCCTTTCCCCATCCCCGTGTCATTCCATGCTTGTGTTGGACAACTCTAGCACTCAGGAGTCGTGCCGCAGATCGGTCCCCCAGCCAATAATCTGTCTCTCCCATTCAGTGTCTGTCCGTCCCACCACAGCCTGTGCCAGATGGTGGGGCGTGAGGAGGCCACAGGGTACGAAGGGAACCACTGGGCTGCCCGGCCTGGCAGCCTACCTGCAAAGCCCAGCATCCCTATCACTGCATCTTGCAGCAACACACAGGCCTTTACACATGTCATTCAGCTCTCTGTGCCCTGCTCCCTGCTGCGCGGGAGGGCCCTTCGCTGCACACCTACTGTGTGCCCAGTGACAGAGGAGATCTTTATGTTAACCGCCTCACGCAGTCCTCACAACTCCGTCAGGTGTCACCCCATCTTACAGATGAGCAAGACAAGGCTGCAGCAACCGGTGGGCCTGGTGCTCCCCTAAGTCCAATGAACGTCCCGTGTGTGCTGGAGTGGAGAACGTGGGTCTGCCCAGCCACACAGACCCTCCAGGAGGACTAGGGCAGCAGTGGGGTCCCAGGGGGCCCCGAGGAAGTGGCCACAGGAGGGAGGGGCCGCGGACTCTGGCTTCAGACCCAACTGCCATGACGAGGAAGGGCCAGCCTGATGGTCTGGCCCTTCAGGAAGGTCAGATAGGAGGGCATTCAAGGGACAACAGACTCTGCCCTGTGGCTGGAAGGCCACTCCCCCACACACTCCCCTTTGGGAGGTAGATGAGCCCTCCTGCCCAATCCTCAGTCCACACCTTAAGTCACCAAACAATTCAGATCCCTTCCCAAGATCAACGTGCTGTCACACAATGGTTGGGGACAATAGCCACGATCAAGCAATTTACCTGCTGCTATCACCACTCCTTGTGAAGACTGCCAAATTCACTGCACACACAGACTTCATATTACTTCTCTCCCACCCGCCAGCTCTCCCAAAGGTTTTGCTACCTCTGCACACACTCAGTCTCTAAGGGGTCAGAGTGGCAGGTCTGTAACAGCTAATTAGCCCCCAATGTCTGGCTGGTGGTCAACAGAGAAAAACACACCGGAAACAGTCCCATGAGGCACGACTGCACTCTGTCTGCTGTCATTCTAGCTCTCTCCATTTACCCAGCAAGCACTGGGGAAGGGCGCCCTGCTCCCGGACTACTGAGCACAAAGCAGCGCCAGACAGTAGCTGGTTGGGCCTCCTGGTCCTAAGAACACATACATTCTCACAGTTCTAGAGCCAAGTTTCATTAGCATGCAGTGCAGCTCCAGGGTTCTGTGAAATCAGGACTCCAGCTCCATATTTTCTCTTAACTGGCATAAATTACATTTTACTGGATTAGCTCTTCAGCTGATAAAATATTTAGCATAATCTGAGATGTTAGAATGGAGAAATGTCTTTCTTTACCAAATAACAAACCCCTTCATTTAGCCTAATAAGTGAGTTTATTTTGAGAAGAGACAAATTTGCCTTCAAAGTGTTCTTCCTATTGCCATATTTACACACACACACACACACACACACACACACACACAATTCTGTTATTTGCTAAGTATTACTAAAAATGCCCATTTAACTAAACGAGTGGGACCTTGAACCCTGATGTCATCTCCAAGCCATGATATCTTCTTCACCTCTAAAATGTAAGGATTAAATGCATTTGACACAGAGTGTTTATAAATATTATTATTATTATTGTGTGTTCTTCAGTTAGTAATGAAAATAATTTCTTTATAAGTCTGGTATTTTCCATTACAAAGTCTGCTTAGTCATCATCACCTAAAACAAAGATGCTGAGACAGAGGCATCCATTTTACCACTTAATAAGAACTTCTGACATGTATTCACACTGCTACTGATTCATAAGAGAAGTTTAAAAAGAAGACGAGGGCATATAGCCTTCCCTTTAGAATACAGGAAACCATATAAAAGTATTGGCAATGGAATTAAAGTAACCACAATGCCGCTCTTGGTAGCATTTTGTACAAAGACATTGACATGAAACGAGACAGAATGTGAAATTAGGTGTCGGCAATAAAGCTTCACGATCAGCTTCATATCTTTTCATACAAAAGAATATGGTCTTTTCATCAACTGATAGTTCAGCCTTGTAAGCACAGACTCAAAGAAATGTGAACATGCCCAAGAACGGATCATTTTTAGTCAATTTCTTTTTTTTTTTTCAAGAAGCACAAGCCCCACATATGCCAGAACTAAATATACAGTAAGAGTCCAAAGTTATTCTGGAGAAATTCTGCATCACTGCATCCAGCCATTTTGAATTTCATGGACCCAAATGATTTCAAAAGCAATTTGAAAGGACTTCTACTTGAGGTTAGGATGTGGAAAGGTTCGAGAGAACCTCGTTCCCATGGTAATAACCAGATGTTGAACCCAAAGATGAATCAAAGATTTCTGAGACTCTGGTCCAACATCATCCCAGTTCAACTTCTGAGAGGACCAGAAAGGCAGAATGGGAGTAGGGGTGGGGCTGGGCTTAGCGCCCTGAGCTCAGTCTAATTAAAGCAACCTCCAGTCAATTTGACTCAGGTGGAATCGTAACTCTCCGCCCCTCACCCTAACCATAGACAAAAGAGAATGCAATAAACAAAACAAAATAAAATCTGTTATGCACGATGTCTGGAGTACAATAAAAACTTATGATATCAGCAAAGCAGGAAAATGTCACCCAAAAGTGTCACCACAATGGGGAAAGCACAATCGGAAAAGCAGACTTACAGATGACCAGCCATTAGAATTAATGGGCAAGGATTTTAAAACCATTATTAGCAATGTATTCAAGAATTTGTAAGAAAAAAACGGAATATAATGGATTAAAATGGGATAATTCATGAGATAAACAAAACCTCTAAAAAAAATGAAAGGAAAATTCTAGAACTGAAAAATGGAATAGTTGAGATAAAAATTCACTGATGAATGTAACAGCAGAATGGACATTGTAGAACAAAGATCAGTGAACTTGAAACCAGAAAAGTAGAGATTATTCTAAGTGGGGCAGAGAAAAAAGAGAAAAGAAGAGAGCGTCACACCCTGTGAGATTACATTGGCAACCTTACCTCCATGCAGCTGGCATTCCAGAAGTCAGAGCAAATGAAAAACAAAATTCTAGGAGATGTAATAGTTGAAATACTCCCAAATTTGATATAAAACATCCTCTACATAACAAAAAATGTGGATTGATAAACTGGACTTCATCAAAGCTAAGAACTTTCACTCTCTAAAGCACTGTATTGAGAGGATGAAAGGACAGGCTACAGCCTGGGGGAAAAAATTTGCAAACTGTGTAGTCACAAAGGACTAACATCTAGAGTATACAAAGAACTCTAAATATTCAACATTAAAAAAATCCAATTACAACATGGGCAAAAAGACGTGAACAGACATTTCACCAATGAGGACACATAGATGGCACACAAACACATGAAAAGATGGTCAACATTACTAGCAATTAGGGAAATGAAAATTAAAACCACAGTGAAATATTACTACATACCCATCAGAGCGGCTAACACAAAAAATAGTGACACCACCAAACGCTGGGGGGTGTAAAATGGTACACCATTCTGAGAAATGGTTTGGCAGTTTCAACATGCACCCACCACATGACCCAGCAATGATATTTCTGGACATTCGGTCTAGAGAAATTCCTGCACGTGAGTGTTTATAACAGCTTTATTCCTAATAGTCAAAAACTGGAAGAAAACCAGATGTCTTTTTAATGAGTGAATGGCTAAACTGTGGCACTACTCAGCAATGAAAAAGAAACAGACTATGAAACAAGCTGGGAAAATCCCCCCAAAATTCTGCTGAGTGGAAAAAGCCAGTCCCCAGAGTTGCATATTGTGTGATCCTCTTTACACTACATTCTTAAAATGACAAAATTACACAAATAAGTAATACATTAGTGGCTGCGAAGGATTAAAGGGAAGGTGGGGGCGGGCAAGGGTGTGGCTATAAAAAGAGCCACAAGAGGACGCCTGTGGTGACAAAGAATCTCTGTGCCCACTGTGTCCACCGGGAAATGCTACAGTAACAGTGGTGCTACAGCTATGCAGATGCTGCCACTGGAAAATCGAGGAGAAAAGGGGATACAAAGTCTCTGTATTGTTTCTTACAACTGCACATGGCTCTGTGATTCTCTCCAAAGGAACAGGGTGACTTACCATGAGAAAAAAGAAAAGCAACTACAAACACATTTTGTTTTATATATATAAAAAATTGATTTCTAGCTAGAATATTAATTTCTACCAAAACGGATGGAGTAGGGATCGTTTCTGCTTCAAGCTCCACAATTCACTTACATTTTATTATTATGGAATCATAATAAAACCCACCTTGCCCTTAACTGTGACTGGAGTCTGACCTGCCTGCTTAGACACAGCTGAATTTCATCACCTGAGAGGTCGTGGTTATGTAACACAGCTACTCTTAGGAACAAATGCCACCAGTGGGAAATTCTCACCGAGCGTCCTGGAGAAGGGGATGAACCCCAGACTCTCATGGAGGAAGCTCCAGGGCAGAACAGCTGCCCGGAGAACGGGGCTGGAGCTCAGCACAGCAGGCACTCTCTCGGAGCTTGGACCGAGTTATCCTTGAGTGAGCGGGTGCATGCCCATGGACACAAAGCCGCACTATGGGGCAAAGCCCGGGGGTCGACCAGGTGGCCGCCACGCGGAAACCAGCACTGCAGGGGTGGTGACCTTCGGGTCTCTTTTACTGGCCAGACTGAAGAAACCAAGCCCCACTTGTATTTTCTTAACCTCACTTGAATGGCCTGCATTTATGGGTTCAACCATGTATTTTATGGCACTGAGAGCAGGGGAGAAGGGGGGGAGGGAGACGCGATCCCCCCTCCAAGGGCGGCAATCTGTCTGTACTGATCCTTTCCTGCCTCTGGTGGGTCCCTGGCTCAGGGAAGAGAAGGTGGACCAGGGTACACTCATATTCCAGATGGTGCCTGCTGTCTCCTGGAGGTAAGGTAGGGGTCCCACAGAGGTGACAGGAGGAGGAAGCCACTTCTGGGGTGCTTTCAAATCAAAGATTTTAAAATTCCCTTCAGCTGCGTCCCCTGGGTGACCACTCCATTGCGATGTCATTTCAGTAATACTCCTAGCCTCCTGACCCTGGAGCAGTGAGCAGCTGTCTGGCCCCCCCACCCCACCCCTCACGGGAGGGTGCCTATGCTTGCACCTCACAGCAGCTTGCCCACTCAGCCTGCGGGACACAGCCACGTTCTCACAATGTCACCACTTGCTCGTAGCCAAGCCAGACCAGGGTGGGGGCAGGGGTGGGGGCTCTTTTCTCGAATTCCTTACAAAGACAAAAAAAGTAAGTGTGTGTGGGTAGTAGGCGAGGCCAAGGGACGAGAAACCCCACGTCCCTTCCCCAGTGCACTGAGTATTGTCAACATCCTGTGCCCAAAACATTAGTTCACGTGCCTTTTGATTCCGGCATCTGAATGTCTGCTGAGCTGCCACCGTCCAGGTGGTTGGGGGAAGGGAGCTAGAAGGTTGGGAAATCAGAATGTCCACTTCCCTCAGCATGGGAAACAGCCACCGTTCCCCCTGTAGAAAGTGAAGGGCCCCGTTCCAAAGCCTCACGGGTATGGGCTGTGTATTCCTGAAGTGAAGATGTGAGAAGAGGCTAACGTTCCAGCACCACCTTCCCGGCTTGGAATGCTTCCCTCCGCTCCCCCTGTTGTGTTTCTTCCACCCCAAAGGCAATGACTGCACTTATATTCTACACTTAGTTCGAAATAGTAAATGAGTGTAATTCACCTTCTAAATTTGAGGCAGCCAACTAGTGTCCTGGCTTTTGGGGTCTGGAGTCTCCACACTTCTGCACATCCTTACTCCAAAGCCATATTTCCTAAGAATAAACCACTGTGTCAGGGGCCATGGCTGCTTGCACGCCCCCCCCCCCAGTGGGCTTGTCCTCGTTCCCCTCAATGACTCCACCATTTGACTAACAACTGACAGCAAAACCCAAACCTTAGTGGTTATTTTAGACTTAAGCAGATACAGCCTACGAGACAAAGTCACTTGCCATTGACAGGCTCCCATGGCCTCCTGGCGGCAGCTGGGTCCCTGAGCGGCCCCCACTCAGGGAGAAAAGGGACTGTCCCTTTCTAGGTGCGGGGCCCTCGCCTGTGCCCTCTTGCCCGGCAAGGGTGCAAACAGACCTTGGGCTGTGCTGGCTTCATGCTGACATGAACCCAGCCTCAGGGACGTGGGGGCACAACTCAGGGGGATGACACAGCCGTCACCTCCTGCTCCAACAGAAGCAGCACTCAGGAAGAAACTGACAGGTCACAACACAAACCACAGGACATCGAGACAATGTGTGGGGGAAGGGATAATAGGTGTGGGTATAAAGTGACCACATATCAGAGGGATGTCAAGACAGCTTGGATGTGGTCGTGATCTGTGCTCATTTCCTCTCCTCCTGAATGAGTTTTCCGTTTTTTAACACTGTTACTCTTACAGGCAGTCCCATGACCCGAGGGAGGAGGAGCGGTAAGCCCTCCTGGTTGCTGCTGGCTTACACAGCCCCCACCTCCCCTCCCTGCAGGACCTTTACAAGCTGCCTTCTCACGCAGTTCCACTATTTGGGTTCCGGGCAGGAAGTAGAACCTGATTCAGGATTTCACTAAGTATTATTTCCACCACAGTGAAGAGGGTCTTTTTTGATCTATAACCCACAGCAGGGCTGTGGTTCTTTCAACACATAGACTGAAAAGCTCCCTTCTGTGTTGAGTTCTTAGTGTGAGCTGACCACATGTCCACATGAATTTGCTGCTTCTCCACACGTCGCCGGGAGCCACTGTCGCAAGATGGGCGCTGACAGAGCCGGACAGCTGTGCCCAGGAATTCAGGAAGCAAGCACGCCGATGAGAAAAAATGAGGCTACTCTATTTAAAATTTAAGTTTACTTTAAGGGCTGGTGTGAAATACAGTAGAGAACTCGGAGCAAATATTAATTGGCATTAAAATATGCCATTTTAAGAAGCTGCAATACTTGTTTCGTCTTTTTTTTTAAAGCAAAACAAAGTTGGTTTTCGTGGAGATGCACCATTGTTAACTGTTAGGCTATTTTGAAAGGCTTTCCTCCCTCAAAAGAGCCTCAGTTGATTATTACTCCCTAATGCTGGTAATTATTTAAAGCCAAATAAACACAAACGTCCAGGTTAATGAAGAGTGAAACAGGATAATGCCTGGACACTCAATTTTCCAGAAACAAAGCACGCAATTGTTCTGTATGGCCCTGCAAAGGTCTTAATGGGAAGGGCAGAGCTGGTATGATGGAGAGGGGAGGGAGGGGGCACCGCCACCAGAACGCCTTGGAACCAGGATCCTCCAGCTAGGACAGTCCAGGCCTGGGGACAGGAAAACGGCGGGAACCCAAGCACAGAAGTCCCACCTCCAGCACTCAGAAATCAGCAGCTTCCCACTCCACAAAGTGGATTAGCAGCAATTCACACACAGGGTACTCAGTGTGGACCAGCACTGTCAACACTGAAGTTCAGACAAAAGACCAGAGTTAGTTATCATAGCCAAGAAAGAAAGGCTGGCTCTAGGGGATTGGCTTGAATTGAAAAAAGAAACAAAACCCAGCCCAAGCCCCTCTCTTGTGGGCCTCAGTTGGACCACTGGGCACTCCCACTGCTTCCTGGATACGTGGGATGGTTTCACCCACTCTGGGAGGGCAGGTGAGCCCTCGTGAAGCTTTGGAACCCGAGCCTTCCACACGCCAGGACCCATGCAGACAGGTAGGGCCACAAATGGAGCTGCCTCCTCTTAATCCACTGTCATCTGGGATTAGTTCTGGTTTCTGGCTCAGCTAGAATCCTGGGCAGTCGTGTAACTTCCCTCTTTCTCACTTTTACTCATTTGTTGCGTGGAGATTACTCGGCCTCACTGTCCTTGAAGAGCTCTTTGAGAATGAAGTGAGATGTTTTTAAGTGTAAATATGTGCATTGCTGACTGTCATTGGACTGTACATAACTCCTTGGCGTTCTGAAACATTTTATTGTCTAGAATCAGCCCAGGCTGAAAGCTATTTTCGGATTCTGACTTTCTATTTTTTTAAATAAATTTCTTCTTTTTGGAATACTTTGAGATTTACAGAAAAGTTCCAACAGAAAGCGCTCATTTGCCTTCACCCAGTTTCTCCTAATGTCAACATCGTATTTACCTATGATCTGTTGTAAAACCTAAGAAGCCAATGTTAGTACATTCATGTTAACAAACTACAGACCATTCAGATTTTCCCAGTTTATCGGGTAATGTCCTATTTCTGTTCCGGGACTCAACCCAGGACACCACATTGCATTCAGTCACCACGTCACCCTGGTGTCCTTAGGTTTGCAGTGGCCCTCAGCCTTTCCTTATCTTTCATCCATTGACAGTTTGAGGCCAGGTATTATGTAGACCATCCCTCAGTTTGGTTTTGTCTGACGTTTTTTCTCATGAGTGGACTGGGGCTGTGGGTTTTGAGGGAGAGTGAAGTGCTGTTCTCAACACATCAGACCGGATCAACATGACTTATTACTGATGCTATTAACCTTAATCACTTGGTTACAATGGGCCGACCAGATTTGTCCACTGTGAAGTGACTATGTTCCCTTTCCATCCTCTATTCTTTAAAATACAAGGAGGTCACTTAGTCCAACCCACACCCAAGAGAAGGGGACTTGAAGTTGACTGCTGAAGGGGGCGTATCTACCTCTACTATTTGGAATTCTTTGTAAGACAGACTTGTCTCCATCACTCCATTAATCATTTATTTATACCATTAAGGACTTGTGTTTATTTTATACTTTGGGTTATAATCCAATACTACGTTATTTATTTTCTTGCTCAGATCGTTCTGGCTTTGGCCATTAGAACTTCTTTCAGTTACGCCTTCCAGTGTCCCCTTGACATGCCCTCATAACTGTTGTGTGGTTTTTTTGATGTTGTTGCTTGTTTGTATGTTTTGAGCACTTTCTGACTTCCTGGTTCTATAAGATGCTCCAGGTTCAT
Organism: Rhinolophus hipposideros; assembly: GCF_964194185.1. NCBI lineage: Eukaryota > Metazoa > Chordata > Mammalia > Chiroptera > Rhinolophidae > Rhinolophus > Rhinolophus hipposideros. Next base: position 2,311,007 of record NC_138058.1, on the reverse strand, counting down.
CTTAGATATTCATTGTCCCAGCCCTAGAATCAGTCATTTCTCCAAGGACCCTGGTTCCTTTTACTGGAAAACGGTATGAGAAACCAAGAACTGAGCACTGGGTGTGCTTGTTGTTATTGACTGATGCTGCTTTTTATCCAAGTAAGTGAAATATTCAGTGTTAGAGAGGTATAGGTTTTTACTAGCTATGTTACTTTGGGCAAGTTACTCCATCCTGTTGGGTCTATTTCCTCATTCATGTGTAAGGATAATGAAAATAACTCAAAGGGTTGTTGTGGGGTCAAGAGGGACAATATTGAAGGAACTTTCTGTTTCTGATACCAGAGGGCTAGATATTTTTTTCTTTACATCTTCAAAGCATCAGTGACCTGACAAAACAATAACATCAAAAATGATAGAAAAATGGGAACCAAGAGAAATAAACAAGTAAGAAGATTGCATTTGCCCTGAAGGCATTCGCTGTTTCCAGCAAATTTGAATTTTCATTTGGAGAGCCTCATGAAGGTTGAGGTGGGGTAGAGAGTGAAGATAGTCAAAACCAGGGCCAGCACGAGGCAAGAAATTTAACAGACAATAATCTGGATGCCAAACAGCTATACCCTGGTGCACTCTCCTAGTCTGCCATGAAACCTCAAGCCTTGAATTTAGTCTAAGGTGTGTCTCAAACTGACAGCATCTTCAGATGCTTTGCAAGGTGAAGGACAAGGTACCTTCCATTTGGCCTTTATATACATCTTACAAATCATTTTTCAATAACAATGACTATCACACATTAAAAGATTAACTAGACACATAGCAGAAGCAATGGACAGCAGTAAACCTGTAAAGACTTATAATACTGGAATTATTAGCTACAGACTATAAAACAACTATGCTTCAATGCATAAAGAAATTAAAGACAAAATTGAACATATCTTTGGGGAACAGAAAACTGAAAAGTGACATGGATGATACGAAAAAGAAAACAAAAAAATTTTTTTTAATAAAAATCTTAACAAGTGGGATTAAAAAATTATGGGATGAACTAAGAAGCACATTACATGCCCCTAAAGAAAGAATTAGTGAACCTGAAGCATTACCATGTGAAAGCAGCCAGTTTCAGTAATGAGTCATCCTGGCTCCTTTTTACCCCTTCACTCCTATTTAGCACCTCTGATTGACCGAGGGTCCCAGGCATTTTAGTGAAGAGAAGCTGCTAGTAATATTTCTGAAACCTTGAGATTCTGGCAAAGGGGTATGGTGAAATGGGAAAGGAAGCATCTGTGCCAGCTACATGACCCTCTTCTGGGAATTCCAGGAATGGCCAGAGAAGGGGGAGTGCTCATGGCTGGCCGCTCAGTCTGCAGAAGGCGGCCTCGGGATGTCACACAGGCCAGAGCAGCCCAGACTAGCCCCACAGAGGAAGCTTGTTCCCAAGTGGCTGGCTGCTCCTTGCTCTCCTCCCAGGCAACTATGAAGATTCAGAATGAAACGTGTAGAAGGCATGTTGCACTCTAAGAATACAAAAGCACTACAATGCTTTACGTAAAGCTGATTTCTTTTACTCATCGTTCTTCTGATGTATTACTTATCTAATTCGATATCACTGAAATAGCTGGTTGCATGGATTTAAGGTCTTCCCTTGTGTCTTTTTTTTTGTTTTCAATATTAAGAAGTATTCTGTCCTCCTTCCAAAGTGGGCATTTTCTTTGTGGAGGGTATTCTCCAAAGATAGCTGCCATCGGTTCTTTTCTTCCCTAGATGTCTATGCTGTTCCTCACAGTGACAGGTGAGCTCTCCCTGCAGCAGGAGTCTGTGCTGGCCTGGTGACTTCCTCTGGCCGACGGAATGCAGCTGACCTTTCTGGGCCCAGCCTTTATGATGACTGGCATCTCCCACTTTCTCCGTGGATGCCAGCCATCGTGGGAAACATTCGGCCACCACGAGCCTGCCATGCTGTGAAGAAGCCCACGCTAGGCCACACAGAGGACAGTGGCCCAGGAGCCCCAGCTGTGCCTGCTGCCCCAGCTGAGGAGACCGCCATGAGAGTGAGAAGCCATTCTGAGCACGCAGCCCCCGCCAACCCCACGTGGAGCAGAAAAGCCATCTGGCTGAGCCTGTCCAGACCACAGAATCATGAGAAATAATAAATGGTTGGTATTTCAAGCTACTAATTTTGGGGGTCATTTATTATGTAGCATAAATAACTGGACATCTTTACATACCCTTTTCGTTAGTCTCTGTTCTCTTGAAAAGGAAAAAGATTCTTCAAGGTTCCTGAGGGCCCGTGATTGCCTAGCTCCTGCAGACCCCTCAGGTTTTTCTGTCACTAGATTTCAGTTACTTAGTGTGTATGTCCTACGTGCTCCCATTTCTATGATTCTGCTCATGTCACCAACCCTGTCTGAAGGCTCAGCTGCATCACCCCCTTCTCAATGGAACCACCACCTCCTCTTTGAATTGTCCCCTCTTCAAGGTCTAGTACAAGAATCACATTCACTCCTAGTGACGTCTGTCCTGTGAGCTCTGAGCTCATTCTTGTGGCCCAGGTCTGCTCCCTCGTGTTGTCCTTTGTGTCTTGGAAGTCAGTTTTGTGTCCCTGAAGACACTGAGCTCCCTCGGATGCAGAGGCTGAGTGTACACTTCCTGTTGCTACCACTGACATAAAAATACCACAAGTCTTTTTTCTGAATACGAAGAATGAGTTAATAGGTTTTGGTAAGAAGTGGGAAAATGAAAATCACTTGATACTTTTTTTTTTTTTTTTGCCAAGACAAGGAAAACACTTTTGATTCCCTTCTCTTCTTCTCATGTCAGAAAGTTCACGCACAGTGAATCATTTCTTTGTCACTTAAACTCTGACGTGTAATATGATCGTTCCAGGCAATGAAAACACATATGTAAGTCCCAGAGGCGTAAAAATCCATGGGTGGAAACTGAAAAAAGATTGGCAGGCTTGTTTTCTAAGAAAGCCAAGCACTGACAGCTCGTCCACAAAAGTTCCTTCTGCACATCAGACCACTTACCTGAGTCCTCATCCTCGTGCTGGCCTCAGGAGTCAAATATTTATGTTCCAGATACCAGGCTCGCTCCTCGAACACCAGTTTGGTTCCATACAGCAGACAAAACTAAGGGTGGGGGAGAGGAGAGACACAGACACATCGCAACATATTAGAAAATGCAGACTCTAGGGGGGTGAAGGAGAAAGCATGTTGTTACAGTCCACACAATCATAAAAGCTGATACTTCTGTGATGTCTTACATCACAGATTGCTCACGTTTTGGACATGCAGTATGTGTTTTATTTTTCTTAAATCTTCCTATGGAGCATTGAAAGCATATATAAAAGTAGAAGGAAGCACAGCCAACTCCCCATGTCTCCATCCTCCCAATTCAGCACACGGTAACTCATGGCCAGGCTTGTTTCACCTGTAACCTCACTTAGTCCCCCCCCACACACGGGTTATTTAAAAGCAAAGGCCACCCATAAGGTATTTGAAAACATAAATTAGTATTTCTGTCTGCTTTCCTTCTCAGTTCAAGATGGTATTATTCGGAAAGTGCATTTAGAGGATAGTTTCATGAATGAAAAAGCAGGCAAACATTTGAGCACGTTTTCATCAAACTTTCATAAAAATAGCATCTCATTTACATTTTGTTTCCATGTGTTTTTCCTATGACAGCTCTGAAAGCTACACAGCGAACTCCTTTGTGACTCCTCAGTGGCATCAGGCAATACTGAAGGAGTTTTCCCGGATCAGCCAGGAACTCGGAAACTAAGTATCCATTTAGCATGTAATAGTTAATAATGCCGAAATGACACAGAAGTAGAGGGGATGGTATAATGTACCTCCAAGGCTTCAGCGGCCATCACCTCGTGGCCGGTCTTGTTTCGTTTCTACTCCCCCGTTGCCCTCTGTGTTATCCTGAAGCACATCTCAGTCATACGTGTCATTTCACGCACGCGCGTTTCCGCATGTCACTGTGTATCTCTAAAAGATAATGACTGTGGAAGGAAGGTGACCTCCAGGTCTACCCAGGCCACAGCAACAAAGTCCTCTTACTCAGAGTCACATGGAGATGGTTGCCACATCAGGAGAAAGACCCTATGTCCTCAGTGGGTCCCCAGACTCAGAAATTACGCAGCTTGTAATCATGCGGACAATTCAGGCACTTCTTTCCTTCCCTGAGGTTCTGGGGCATCCTGGAAACAGCACCATTATGAAGACCCTGAACTCTTCAGTCTTCCCCGAAAGGGTCACAGTGCGGGTTAGCAGCTGGTCTATGAAGTATGTTTACGATTAATTACAGCCCATTTCTGACCTTGCCCAAGTTCTGGGCAGCAGTTGCTTGGCCAGCGTAAGGGTCCTTTGGCTCTTTTCTATAATAAAGGTGTTAACATGAAAGATGTGAGCTGACCCTGCAGATCTGGTGAGAGCCGCTGTAAGACTGCAGCACATCCTGAAAACAGGCATCGGATAAAAGTAACACAGTGAGAGCACATGGTGAAACTGAATCACAACTCTCTGATGAACTTCCTACAAAAATCTTTACTGTGGATTCCTAGGTGCAGAAAGCTAATCCTCATTCCTCTTGGGGATACAAGAGAAAGGCCAATGACAAGGAATCCAGAGCCACAGAAGTACAAGTAAGCTTTTCTTCTCTTAAAAATCATCTAGTTCACCTTCTGCTCAATATAGACTCCTGTGTCTGCCAAGGTCCAACCAAGAAATGGATGGCACTTTCACATTGGGATGATTCCAGAAGAGCTTAGTAATTATTTTATTACGGTGTTGGAGAGCCATGCAGAGCTAGTGACTCCGCACCTGCCACCACGGCTAGGTTTGGAATGAGGGGGCAGGGAGTGGCCCCTGGACCTAGAAGAGAGCTGTGTAGACAGGGACAGTTTAAGACAGCTGTGATCTTCAGCCCAGGAACACAGAAACCCAAGGTGATCCCACAGGAAGGTAGGCAGGGGGCAGGGAGATCACACCTCATTCTCCCCTCTCTAGCTGCAGCTTCCTGTTCAGAATCCAACTGGATCCAGAGTGCAAGGATTCCACTGATGCAAGTACATGGGTCAACTTCCTGGGCCCAGAGCAGGGTAGAGAAGGGCGGAGAGTAGAGCTAGACAGGCAGGTAGAGGATGGCCTGCACAATCCCATCTCAAACATCCGGTACAAACGGTACAAACATCCGGTACAAACGGTACAAACATCCAGTCATCTGGCTTTTAGTCCAGTCCATCTGACTCAAGCCCAAGCCCACTTGGCCCCACAGAGACCCCAAGGAGCCCCTGACCACTGACACCATTTCCAGGCTTCATTCCCAACTGCTGGCTTTAACCAGGCTTATGCCAATTTACAATGAGCAAAAGATTTCACAGACCTCATTCATTACAGAGAATATACACGTGAAAAGATGTTTCAATATAGTTAGCCATTAGGGGAATGCAAATTAAAACCATGATGAGACACCCTTCCTACATCCCTCTTGGAATAGCACAAAATAAAAACTGCTGACAGCACCAAGTGTTAGTGAGTATACTGGATCTCTCAGACGCTGGGAATATAGAGTGTCTGATAAAGTTAAACTCACATTTACCCCGTGACACAGTCAATTCACTCGTAGGCATTTACCCCAGAGCAGTGGTTCTCAATTGTGGATTTGTGTCCCTCAACAGACACTGGCAATGTCTGCAGGCATCTGGTTTGCCGGGACTGGGAGAATTCTGTGGGCATCTAGTAAGCAGAGGCCAGGGACATAGCTAAAAACACCCTACAAGCCACAAGGCAGCCCAATAATGAAGAAGTATCTGGGCCAAAATGCCAACAGTGCCAGCTGAGAAACACCCTACAGAAAGAAAACCTATGTTTTCATAATACAATAAGCTGTGCGTGCATATGTATAGCACTGTCCTCACAATCACCATAAACTGGAAACCACCTGACTCTCCTTCAGTGGTGAGGGGATAAACAGCTGTGGCCCGCTCACCACAGGGAGCACTCCTCAGCGGTGAGAATGAACCGCTGTTGGTGCGTGTGACAACTTGGCCAGATCTCAAAGACGCGAGTAGAGGATGTTAACATCCAAAGATTCCATACTCTATGAACCCATTTGTAAACATTCTCAAAAAGACGAAGCTATAGTGACGGACAAGTCACTGATTGCCAGGGATTACTGGAAGGGGGAGAGGATGGTTCTAAGAAACAATTTTAGGACAGTCAAATTGTTCTGTATCTTGACTGGGGTGGTGGTCACAGGGTCCTACTCATGTGCGAAAATTCATAGAACTGTATACCCCTACACGAGGTCATTTTGCTGTGTAACAATGAAAAAGTATCATCTTGCTGTGTCCACACTCCACCTTTTTGGTCCTAGCAAATTCCAGCTGAAATGGCTACATTCCCTAAGGGTTCCTGGTATTGAAACGTTGTCCACGGAACCCCTCCCTCATCTCCCACTGAAAGTTGCCCCTAACCTTCCTGGCTTCCCAATGCAGCGTGTGTTTCTCCCTGTGGCATGTTCTGCCTCTTGGTGTAATTATGTGTCCATGTGACCTTCTCACTGGCCACCGTGTGCTCAGAAGGAAGGACCTGTGGCTCGTGCACCCCGGAATGACTGTATTGCCCAGCCGGCACCAGGGATCAAGGTGCATTTGTGGGACTGTGTTGCTCAGAGGCCTGGGTTCCCAGGAGCAGAAGCCCACTGGGACCAAGAACAGACAAAAGGGACGTTGCCAGCGATTTATGACAAGTAGGCAGCCCATACATGGTCCAGGCTGCATAATAAGCAAGAAACGGAAGCAAAAGGACCGAGTTGGACCTCTAGTGTCAGACAAGATGAACAAAGCTTATTAATGCAGGGGAATACCAGCGTGATATCGGAACAGCTTCCCCAGCAACAACCCAGTTCTCTCACTGTGATGAAGTGCTCTGCCTTCCGCCTCAGACGTGAGCCCCGTGGGATCTGCCTTACTGCCTGGGAAAATTGATGGGCAGTGGCATCATCTCTTAGTTTAAGGAAATTCTGCCGACATTAGCAAAAAGCATTGGCTGTGCAATTTCTAAGGGCATCTCTTGCAGTAGGAAAGCAATGAAAACTAGGACCAGACAGGCACGATGCCCATTCCTAATGCATATAGTTCACCTGCCCAATCTCCTCCAGGTGTGAGCTCGTCACCTTCCACAGGTGAGGAACTCTTATTTATGCTTCATTGGACAAGGAGAGTGTCCTTTTTTTTGTTCACCCAAGGAAGTTGTTCAGGTCAGTTTCTTTTCCTTCCAAACTGCCTGAGTTGTTAATTTTTTTTTTTTTTTTTTTTTTTGCCCAATCTGCTCAATATTTCTTTAGGCTCCTTAAAAGCCTCTCTTCTTGAGAAAGGTGACAGGCGTGGCAGCTGGCTCTTTCTGGTGGCTCCGAGTGCTCTGGGAAGGGACGGTCAGGATGAAGGTGACCAGTGCTTGGACACTGAGGGGTCTTCACGCCACATCCTGTGTCAGAGGAACCTCTTTTCATGGGGGGTGAGTACCCCAGCGAAGTGATGGTGGGGCTTGTGCTGGTGTCATGGCAGATCAAAGTGGAGGGCATGGTAGGCGGCAGGGATGGGCCACAGAGAGGGCCAGACCCAAAGCACGTCCTATTTTATGCCTCGTTGGAAAAGCCTAGACATACCTACTCGTGTATCCTGGCCTCCCCAGATGTCAGGAAATAAAACATGCAGAAAATTCATCTGCAGGAAACAAAAACTCAGCAAGCCAAAAAGGAGACCAAAGGGAAAGCTCTGCAGGAGGTAGCCTGAGACATCCTTCAGCAGCCTGCTGAATGCACAGGAGAGAGGGGAGACCAGAGCTCGCTGCTCCTGAATCCTGAGGGCAGACCAACAGGGAAATACTTTCCCTTCTATCTGGGGATGACAGCTGGCTGCAGAACCCAAGCTGTCCTACAATCCCGTACTCTGGCAAACCCACCTTCTGTCATCCCATGGCCCGTGGGAGGGGGTTCAGAAAGCACAGCTTTGCAGGCAGAGACAGGCTCTTCCCTCCTTACACAATCCACTCAGCAGACTTGCTCTGAGCACACCCCACTTTATGCAGGCAGCCTAGGCAGCTTGTTAGGAACCAATTCTGCTAATCTTCGGGCGTCTCTCTGACTTGTTTTAACCCAGAATCGACCCCAACTTCCTGCCACTCCCAAGTTCCCACCTGCCCTTGGCTTTGCAACCCTCACCACCAGCCATCTCCAGAACTTCCGTCATCTTGAAAAACTGAAACTCTGTACCCATTCACTAACTTCCCATTCTCCCCTTTCCCAGATCCCTGGTACCCCCATTCTAATTTCTGTCTCTATGAATTTGATAACTCTGCATACTTCATATAAGTGGAGTCGTACAATATTTGTCCTTTTGTGACTGGCTGATGTCATTTAGTATAATGTCTTCAAGGTTCATCCATGCTGTAGCATGTGTCAGAATTTTCTTCCTTTTTAAGGCTGAATAATATTTCATTGTATGTATATACCACATTTTGTTTATCCATTCATCCATCAGTGGACACTTGGGTTGCTTCCACCTTTGGGAAATTGTGAATAGTGCTGCTATGAACATGGGTCTACAGATAAGTGTTTGACTTCCTGCTTTCATTTTTTGGGATATATTCCCAGCAGTGGGATTGCTGTATCACATGGTAATTCTATGTTTAATTTTTTCAGGCATCAGCCTTCTGTTCACCATAGTGGCTGCATCATTTCACATTTCCACCAGCAGCATTCCAAGGTTCCAGTTTCTCCAGATCCTCTCCAACACTTGCTATTTTTTTTTTTGATAGCAGTCATCCCAATGGGTGTGAAGTGCTATTTCCTTGTGGTTGTGATCTGCATTTCTCTAATGATTAGTGATGTTGAGCATATTTTCATGTGCTTATTGGCCATTTGTATATCTTCTTTGGAGAAATATTTATTCAAGTTCTTTGCCTATTTTTGAACTTGGTTTTTTGTTTTTGTTGTTAAGTTTTAGGAGTTCTCCATATATTCTGGATATTGCTCTCTTATCAGATTTGTGATGGGTCAATATTTTCTCTCATTCTGAGGGTTGCCTTTTTAACGGTGTCATTTGATTCACAAAAGTTTTAAATTCTGATGAATTCCAATGTGTTTGTTTTTGTTGTTGCCTGTGCTTTTGATGTCATATGAAGAACTTATCGGAAACCAATGTCATGAGGACTCCCCCATGTCTTCTTCTGAAAGTTTTGTAGTTTTAGCTCTTATATGTAAGTCTTCGGTCTATTCTGAGTTAATTTTTTTATATCGTTTTAGGTAAGGGTCCAACGTCATTCTTTTGCAGGTGGATATCCAATTCTGCCAGCACCGTTTGATGCAAAGCACCATGGCATGATCTTGGTGCCCTTGTCCAAACTCATTTGCCCACATATGCAAGCGTTTATTTCTGGGCTCTGGATGATATACTATCTGTTTATATGTCAGTCTTTATGCCAGTACCACACTGTCTTGATTACTTTAGCTTTGTAGTAAATCAAATCAGAAAGTATGAGACCTTCAACTTTTCTTCTTTTTTTCAAGATTGTTTTGGCTATTCAGGGACCCTTGAGATTCCATTTGAATTTTAGGATGGATTTATCTATTTCTGAAGAAAAAAAAAGTCATTGGTATTTTGAAAGGGATTACGTTGAAACTGTAGATTGCTTTAGGTAATATCCTAAAAACATTGTCTTTCAATCCATGAACACATGATTTCTTTCCATTTGTTTATGTCTTCTTTAATTTCTTTCAGCAGCATTGTATGGTTTTCAGGGTACAAGTCTTTCACCTCCTTGGTTAATTTCATTTCTAAGTATGTTATTGTTTTTAATGCTATTGTAAATGGAATTGTTTTCTTTTTTTTTTAACTTTTATTTATTTGTGTTTTTCCAGGACCCATCAGCTCCAAGTCAAGTAGTTGTTTCAATCTAGTTGTGGAAGGCACCGCTCCCAGGGCCCATGTGGAGAGCCGACCGGCGACGTTGTGGTTAAGAGCACTGCGCTCTAACCAACTGAGCTAACCGGCCGCTCCTGGAATTGTTTTCTTAACTCCTTTTTTGGATTGTTCATCATCAGTGTATAAAAATGCAACTGATTTCTGCATGTTGATTTTTGTATCCTATAATTTGAATTAATCAGTTTATTAGTTAAGTGTGTGTGTGTGTGTGTAAGTTTTAGAGTCTTTATGTATAAGATCACATCACCTGTGAATAGAGATAACTTCACTTCTTCCTTTCCAGTTTGGATGCCTTTTATTTCTTTTTCTTGCCTAATTACCCTGGTTATACCTTCTAATACTATACTGAATAAAAGTGGTGAAAGTTTTGTTTCTGATACAGGGAAAACTTTCGTTCTTTCACCATTGAGTGTAATGTTAGTTGTGGGGTTTTCATATATGGAATTTATTATACTGATGTAGTTTTCTTCTATTCCGAGTTTGCTGAGTGGTTTTTTTGGTTGTTGTTATTGTTGTTTATAATATGAGTAATGGTGCTGAATTTTGTCAAATGCTTTTTCTGCATCAATGGAGATGATCATGTGTTTTTCTTCCCCTTCATTCTATTAATGTGGTATATAATATTGACCAATTTTTGTTTGTTGACCTATCCTTGCATTCCAGGAATAAAACCTACTTGGTCATGGTGTATAATCCTTTCAATATGCTGAATTTGGCTTGCTAGTATTTTGTTGAGGATTAGCATTTTTCTATAATAGTTTTAAGCATACAAGTCCTATACATGTTTTGTTAGATATATATATACCTAAGTATTTTTTTTGAGAAATTGTACATGATGTTAATTAATTTATTTTTCTTTTCAAGTGTATAGAGAAATTAATTTTAATTTTTTTTCTGTCCCGGCTAGTATATAGAAATTCAGTTAATTTTTCTATGTTGATCTTGTATCTTATGACCTTGCTGAACTAATTTCATAGTTCTAGGAGGGTTTTTGGTTTGTTAGTTTGTTGTTTGTTTTGTAGATTCCTTGGGATTTTCTAAATACACAATCATTCCATCTATAAATAGGAACTGTTTTATTTCTTCCTTTCAGATCTGAAAGAATATGCCTTTTATTTTCACTTCTTGCTTGACTGCACTGGCTAGAACTTCTAGTATTATGTTGAATAAGAAAGATGAGACCAAACATTCTTGCCTTGTTTCTGATTTTAGGGGAAAACATTCATTCTTTCACCACTATGCATGTTGTTAGCTGTAAGATTTTTGTACAAAGTTAAGGAAGTTCCAGTCTCTTCCTATTTATCTAAGAGTTGTTAGGAATTGGTGTTAAATTTTGTCAGATGCTTTTTCTGTATTAATTGACATAATCATGTGCTTCTTTTCCTCCCTAGCTAATTAATATGGATAATTGATTTTTGAATATTGAACCACTCTTGCGTCCTTAGAGTAAATCACACTTGGTCATGGGGTATAATTTTTTTATATACTGCTGAATTTAATTTCCTAAAACTTTGGTGTCTATATTCATAAGGAAAGTTGGTCTGTAACTTTCACTTTTTGTTCTGTCTCCAATGTGGTATTAGGGGAAAACTAGCATCATAAAATTAATGGTAAGCACTTCTTCCTCCTGCACTTTCTGGAAGTGATTGTATAGAATTGTAGTTAATTCTTTAAATGTATAATAGAATTCTCCAGTGAATTCTGGAGGCTGTAGTTTTTCAAATAGAATTTCAAAATTACAAATTCAATTTTCTTAATAGTTATAGGGCTATTCAAATGATGTATTTCATGTTGAGTATGGTAATTTGTGTTTTTAAGGGATTGGTCCATTTCATATAAGTTGTCAAATTTATGTGTGTAGAGTTTTCGTAGTATTCCTTATCATTTTGATATCTGCAGGGTATGTACTGACATCATCTGTTTCATTCCTAATATTAGCAATTTCTGTCTTCTCTTTGGTAGTCTTGTTAGTGGGTTGTCAATTTTATTGACCTTTTCAAAGATCCAACTCTTTTCTTCATTGTTTTTCTCCATATTTTTTGTTTGTTTTTAATTGTACTGATTCTTGCTCTTGTGTTTACTATTTCCTTCTTTCTGCTTTCTTGGGTTTATTTTGCTCTTCATTTTTTTAAGCTCTTGATGTGGGGTTATTGATTTAAGACTTTCCCCCCTATTTAATGTAAGCTATAAATTTCTCTTTCAGTGCTGTTTTAGCTGTGTTCCACAAATTTGAAATTTTCATCCAGTTCAATGTATTTTTTATTTTCATCCAGTTCAATGTATTTTCTAAATTTCCTTTGAAACTTGAGAAATTTTTTAGATTTACTTTGTGTTCAAGTTATGGTCTATCTTGGTTTATGTTCCATGGACACTAGAAAGTAATGTAATCTACTGTTGTTGGGTGGAGTGTCTTATAAATGTCTATTAGATCCTCTTTGTCAACGGTGTTGAGTTTTTCTACATGTTCTAATTTTCTGTCTCATTGTTCTATCAATTGCTGAGAGAGGAGTGTTGAAATCTCCAACTATAATTATGTATTTGTGTTTACTTTCAGTTCTATCAGTTTTTGCTTCACATAATTTATAGCTCTGATATTTGCTGTGTGAACATTTAACATTGTTATATCTTCTTGGTGAACTGACCCTTTTTCCATTACGTAACATCCCTCTCCATCTCAGATAATTTTCTTTGCTCTGAAGTCTACTTTATCATGTATATATACATATACATGTATATGTATATGTATGTATATATATGTGCCACTTTTGCTTTCACAAGAAGGCAAGAAAAACAGAAATGAAAAACAGAGAACAGACAGAAAACAAAAATAAAATGGAAGTCTTAAGTCTTAGTCTATCAATAATTACATTAAACGTAAAAGTTCTAAATGCAACAATTAAAGACAGAGATTGGCAAAGTGGATTTAAAAAACATGAACCAGCTATGCGCTGTCTACAAAATCACATACATATATGTAAATATAAAGTAAAAGGGTGGAAAACTATTTCCAGCTCTCAATCTGGGCACAGGTGTGGCTGACTGTGGGCAGGGAGCTGCCTGAGTGTGAGTGCTGAGTGGCCTTGGTCAGTCCCATCCAGCATAGTTCCCAAGTGACCTCAGTGCTCACGTACCCTTACTGTGTATAGGGGAATCTGCTATCCCTCCACCACTCGGTAATGTCTGGTAGCCTGGATTCATGTCACTGAAGCTCCCATCTAGAATTTCTCCAATTCCAGGTAAGTCACTCAAGAAAAGTCTCCTGGGCACATCAGCATTTTGACAGCCAGGCCCTCCTCTCTTCTCCCATTAACATCAGCCCCCTAGGGTCACGGATTGCGCTCAGTTTCCCACACATGGCTTTCACCAAATCCTTCTAATTTTCTTATTCGTCTCAACTAATTTCCTCTCCTGCTCTGCCCTGTCTTCTAGAATAGCCTGAAATGAAATCTGCTTCCTAGAGCTGTGTGTGGAGGAAAGGGTGAGCAGAGTTTGGGGAGGGACCCCCGCCACATGACCTGTGCCGGGCCTGCAGGGCTGGGCAGCCCACAGCACCCGCCTCCATGCTCCGGGAGGCTCACTGTTGTCTGGACACTGGGGTTTCTGCTCCCTACCGGGTTCTCCACTTAGATACTCATTCAGATGCTTGATGAGGAAGGGTCAAGGCCAGTGCAGGTGTAATGTTCTCACAGGTCCGTGGGACTATGTGCACAGGTGACCAGGCACAGATAGAGCTTGTGCCTGATGGACTTTGGTCCATTTCCCCTGACAGGAGAGCTTTGTGAAGGTCATGGATGAAGTTCAGACTCTCAGAGAGCAGAGCAGGAATCCTTCTGCCTTTCTCTTCCTGATCCCCACTGCCCATCTCACTCGCTGTCCCTGGCCCCTGGCCTGGGGACCACACTTGCACAATAATTCTAGACCAACTATTAGCTGATGATGGCTTCTGCTGGCTTCCTCTCAGACATGCTTTGACGTTAGCCTCAAGAAGTCAAGAAAGTCTTCCAAGCAAGGGAGGGAAGGTGGAATGCTCTCACTGCAAGTTAGCTATAGCATGCTGGGAACTGTGCACAGCACAGTAAGACGGGAAGCTCTGGCACCCCGCCCCTGGAGAGGCAATTGTCTGTATGTCCTGCCTTGGCAGCCAGCTCTCCGGGCATGCACCAGTGCACCTGAAACACGCTATAAATGGAACACAGCTTCTCACGATGACCCACCGGTAAGCACAGTGCAGCCCACGCAATTGGCTAATTTAATTTCCTGCAGAGACTTAGAAACTTCACTCAAATGCCATTTCCTCTGGCAAGGATGCCGTAAACCCATGTTGAGTAAGGCATCGAGGTGAGTGCTCCGTTCGCGACCCCGATTCCCCATCTCAGTACCTAGCCCACTGCGGTGCGCTTGCTTACTGAGGTGCAGTGAAGTACCTGCCTTACCTACTAGTCAGGGAACTGCCCGAGGATGAGGGCAGGGTTTACTGACATTAACACCCAGGGCCTGGCACAGAGTAGGCACTTATCAGTGTTTCTGAAGAGGCACTGTGGCACATATGAGCAGACAGCTACCAAAATAACCCTACTGTTGACTTACGGTGGAGCCTAAAATTCCACCATTAGGTATTTATTCCTTTGACTTGAAAAGTTAATCCTATGCACCAACAATTCCTTTCCACAAACTACATTTCATTGATGGGGGATAACTGTCATGGAGATTTTGGGGAGCTGGTTTGAGATGAGCCCTGCACAACCTTAGCATAGGCTTGGAACTTGTGAGGAGAGTACCAGGAATGAAGGGAGGCAGGCATTCTGGGGTCCCAATGGCACAGAGGTACAGGAATGAGAGAAAACCATTTGGTGCTAGAAGACTGGGTGTGAAACTTGATTTCTAAGTCACTAGTAGCTCTTTTCTCTTGTTAAGAGTAAAAAAATTGAAAGATATTCTTCAAATGAGCCAGGTACTAGACAAACATTGCTTGGTACATAATAGGTGTTCAGTAAACATGGGATGATTCATTTCAGGGGCACTGCCAGCACATGCTCACTGCTCTCCGTGGGGCTCTAGCTTGCAAGGAGCAGAGAAGGTGGCAGGAAGAGAATCGGGGTAGGGACGGCACTTGACCACCATGGACCTGCCACGTTCCTGAGCTGAGCGATGAAACCCACAACCAGGACAGCACTACTTGTCCTGCACTGGTTTAGAAATGCAGTCACACCCAGGATGAGGACCCTCTTCTGTGTGGGAGGCCGATCCCATGACTAGCCCCAGATGGCTGAGAGGTGGCTGTGGGCACGCACTGTGCACACACAGGATGTTGGCTCCTGCCTTCTGCTCAGGGGCCCAGGACACTGACAGGCAAGGCAGGGGCCCATGATGGGGTCTGTGGGTACGAAAAGGGCCACCTGCGGAAAAGGGCCATCACAGTCCTCCCATCCCGGGAGGGGCGGTGCTTGTAACTAAGTACTGGCTGCTACGTTTAGGGCTTGAACTGGCTGCCACCCACACATGGTGAGAAAAGGAAGAAAGAGCACTTAGAGTGCAGGAAAGAGGGGAAAACCCACCTCGCCCACTTGACAGGCGCAAACTGCCACTGCTAGCCACCGTGAGAGGGGACAGTCCCCTGCAGTGCCCTGCTTCGGCGCCGGGTCCATCAGGCTGAATGAGCTGAGGCCCCCTCTACAGCAGAACCAGAGACCCCGTGAGGGTATGCAGGCCCACCCTGGGTCCAGCTACTCAGAGGGCGTGAGTGCTGAGGGGGACAGTAGGACCTGTGAAGCAGAAAGTCTTTGTGACAATGACAATTTAAGGAATGCTAGATAATCAGCCTGTGGGGGTTTTTCTAAAACTTCTAGGTGAGGTGAACCAGTGGAGCAGTCATGGGGAAAAAAACCCTTTCTCCTCAAGCTCAGCTATTCCCATGCTGGGGTAAGGCTGCCTTTTCCTTGTGAAAAAAAAAAGCAGGATTCTAACAGGTGGGATTCCATGTGGCTGGGAGGAAATGCCTGCTTCTTAGAAGAAGTTGTACTTCATAAACTTGGAGGACTGAGACACATTGTTCACTGGGGACTTTTGGTTTCAAGGAGGACTCAAGTGTGTCCAATTTCCTAGAACATCATGAAACAGAGAAAGGGCTCGGTCTGGCCAGACTCGTGGGGAGGAGACCTGGGGGAGCTGCCCAGCGTCCCCTGTGCTTGGGGCAGCACTTCCATGGCGGCTGGTCAGGAATGCTCTGGAAGTTTCTGGCAGCACCCCAGCCCTGCTCCACAGTCTGCAGGGACTTCCTGGGGGCTGTCTGCAGCTTGCCTCCACCGGGACCTCAGCACCTGGCACTGGGCCCACCAGCTCCGACCTGATGGGTCCTGCACGTGCCAGCTGGGCAGACAGCAGACGCAGAGCTGCTCTCAGACCCGCCCCAGACAGCGGCCCCTCTGCCATCGTCACGGGGTAAGGCATTGTCACTGTGCGGCTGTGACAGCCCTGCTAAAGTCTGCAGTTTGGGCAGCACAGATTCAAGACAGGCCGGTCGGATCTCGGATCTCGAGTGTGATACTGGGTCCCACACACAGACGGGATGGCCTTGGGCGTCACATGGTGTCCCCAGCAGAGGCCTCGGGCCGTGGGGCCTGCCCTGGGGCTGCAGCTTATGGAATGCTCCGGGCACTCGCCCGGCATCCCCGCAGTGGGGAAGCCTGGCTCTGAGCCACGCCTGGCCCCGCTGTCCTGCTCTGGTTCTAACTTCAGCCAGAGCTCCTCCAGCTAGCTTTTGTCTGCTGCCCGGGACTGCACCCCTGTTCCCTGCCTCCGACTTGCTTTTCTAAGGGAGGCAGGGAGGTCTAGCAAGTGCTGGCCTCAGGAGGCTCATGGCAGCAGCGGTCCCGCTTGGGCAGCTGCCTCCCACCCAGACGGGACACAGCAGCCACCACATGTGTGACAAACTCCCTGAGAACAAAACAAGGAAGCTGATCACTTCTATTTGGTTAGAAAAGACTGGCACCGAGAGGCCTGTCTTGCTGACAATTTTCATCACAGAACTTTGAAGAGGAGGCACTTCTGGTGGGAGCGGGGGCAGGGACGGGGAGCCCGTAGGCAAGGCAGTGCCGTCTGATGGAGGAAGGGGTTTGGACGTGACTCCAAACCAGCCTAACCGAAAGCCCTGCCCTGGTTTGACTCCAGCCAGGAGTCCTGCCTGTCATCCAAGCTCCATTTGTAATCGTGCCCCCAGTCACTCTCAAAAACGTGCAGGTTTGGATGACAAGTTCTGTGACCACCAGTCATACAGGAGATAGGAGTTATGGCAGGAAACTAACGCAGAGAGTGGCACGTAGGACTCCGGGCTTCGAGTAGGTTAATTTGGAGAAGGACAGAGCATGCGGCTGAGGGCCAGGTTGGTGCTCTCGCTGGGTCGTCAGCCATGTCCAGGCGTGGACTTTGCTTTGCAGAGTGTGGATGCTGGAAGGGTCTTCCGAGTAATCAAATTCACCTCCTCTTTTAGCAGAAAAGGACACTGAGCTAAGACAGAAGACAGTGACCTGCCCATAGCCACACCTGGCTCCTGGCAGAGTAGGAACAGGACGTACCCGAGGATCAGTGCTTTTTTCTGGAACAGAGGAAAAGGCATGACTCTGAAAGATGCTACAAAAGATAAACAGACAGATGTCCAGATCTGGCGTGGCAGCCCCAGGACAGGGGACAGTCCCAGGCTGTCCTGTGGCTCTGCGGCTGAAGAGGGAGGGCAGAGGCAGGGACCGCTGAGCATGCCTGTGTGGGCAGAGCTTAGATCTGGAGTCACCACAGAGTGGTCAGCTAGCTCTGCAGGGCAGTGACAGCAAGGGACCTAAGAGAGTAATTGTCCATTAGAAGTAAGCACGAGTGAAGAAACAGGGAAGTGTGGAGATGCAAAGTAAATGGGGTCTAATAAGTAACTGACAGAATCTAAATCTTTTCTACAGTTCAAGTAATAGTGAAATCTCGCTGAAAGGGAAATCCACGGCCCACCTGAATTGTCTCCTCTTAAAAATTATGTGATGGAAATTGTTGGCAAGACAGCTGTCTCCCCTCGGCACCTCTTTCCTAGTCCCTTAACAGGGATGCACTGGGAGAACCTCAAGAAGTCAGCAGTGGCCTTGGCCTCTACTTGGTAAGTGGAGAAACCGAGTCATGGGGAAGGGAGCGCCTTCCTGTCCACGGCATCTGTGCCAACGGGCTGTGACAGACAGCGAGCCACGGACTCCACGTGCCAGCCACAGTGGTACCTCTGAGTTTTCCCCGTCTTCATAGTCTTCCCGCCCGAGGGGCTCTGATGTGCTGGGGTGTGGGGAGGACCTGGTCACCTGGGTGACTGTCCCAGGAGCAAGACCAGCCTGGGCGTCGCGAGACACTCTGGTCCCAGGCCCACGGACAGCTGTGCTCTTCCCGGTCGTCACCGTCAGACGACAGCTCCTGCCTCTGTCATCTCCGGAGTCTCAGACTGTGGGTCCAGTTTTCTCTCGGTGTCTGAACTGGCTTTATGGCAGGCACAGATGCGTGTTGGCGTTTTGCGTCTTCTGTCAGCCCTGGGAGAGCTCACCTCGTCCACTGTTCCGAATGAACACACGGGTCCTCAGGTCTCACTTAGCTGTGACACGGCAGGGATGTTGCACTTGGCTGCAAAGTCATCTTTCAAACCATCGCATTGACTCCAGATGAGCCCTTTTGCCTGGACCCACTTTTCACCCAGCGAGGCTGAGTTAACTAGTTACGTTGGCTGCAGAGAGTCTGCAAAGTGAATCGCTCACAGAGCAAACGAACACGTGGCTGCAGGCTGATTGTGGCCACCATGTCCTGCTGTCACCCTGAGCACGTTCTCCCACATAACAGCTACAGAAGTCCTGCGCACCACTGTCACACCCACGTGGCACTCTCTGATATGTGACATTAAAAAAACCTCAATCTCCTGAGAAAAATCACCAAATAGTTTCAGTATATGTGAACTGAGCACACGTTTTTGTTCACTGAAACTTCTTTGATGGTGCCTGTTCAAATATCTGTGAATACAGAGAAAACGCCCACAGACACCATCCTCGGTGGCTACAACACCACAGTCTGCAGAAACCAACAATGAGGACATAAATACTAATGTCACTGCAGAGGGTTCAGTGCAGGCCTGGAGGCTTGGTCCCCTGATGCCAGCTTCGGGCTCTACCCTCTCCACCCCACGCGGCCCCTGAGACGCCCAGACTCTCCAGGTGGGCTCCACAGCCACACAAGCACCACCTGGGCGTGCGCTCAGCATTCACAGGCACTGTGGAGACGGAGGATGGGGAGAGACAGGCAGGAGGAGGAGACGAGAGAGAAGCAAGAGGGGCAGGTGGCAGGAGGCAGTGCTGGCCAGAGCGGGAAGGAAGCGCCAAAGGCTGAGTGCCCCCGTCACCTGGGGTAGTGGGGTAAAGAGGTGAGCATCTGGAGCCCAACGGCCACTTCAAGGCCACTGGAATACAGCCTACACCTGGCAGGTAAGGTCCTTGGGGAATGGACCCCAGGGCAGGGAACTGAGATTTAAGTATGGAAAACCTCAAAATACTGAAAAAAGCTTATGTGCCAGAATTTATGCCAACGAAAGTGGGTGTGTTGTACCCAGGACCCTGTGGGACCAGGTCTCTCAGACGATCCCGGCAGATTTGGTATCAACACTTCTTTATTACACATTAACATCATTGAAAGCTAAAAGCAAAGGGAAAAAAAAAGAAGACAGACCAGAAATATCACACCTATGCAAATGATTGAAAATCCCTTAGAGTAACGCCCTGTATTTTCCACCCATTTCTAAAGTCAGAGGACACCAGGCACAGTGTTTAGGTAAAGAAACGGAATTCCTGGTACACGCAGTTTCCCGAGGGTGCAGCCCTGAGGTGACGTCACGGCAACGTGTGCCTGCTTCCAGGTGGGTCTAAGCACAGATTCTAGGAGAAAACGGGAGTCTTGGTCATGGGTGGGAAAGCGCGGGGAACTTCATGATTTATTGGCACCTATTGTTTTCGGCCTCCGAGACCACATTTGACTGCAATGCATGCCAGTGGCTGGCAGGTTCCCCACACTCTGGCTCACCTGGGTGTTACAGCTCACAGGCAGGCTCCACCCCACCTGTGCTCCTTGGTCATCCAGAAGGAAGTGAAATGATTGTTCCTAAGCAAATATGAGCTCTGTCTTCCACTGAAGGTCAGGGAATCTATGGCCTAAGACACCCTTTCTAGTGGTGAGGACGAGCAGTGTCATTTGTGTAGCGTTCCCCAGGTGACACACGTGAGGCTGTGGCAGACATAGGGCCTCGGGAACCCTTTGTCTTAATTAACAAGTACGGGGAGAGTCATGGAATTTGGCCAAGCCTCATAAATCTGCTGGAAGAATCAAGACTCTGTCAGAGAAGCTTAACTGGAACCACTGAGCCCCTGGGAGGATTAGTACATCCCCGCCAGTGGCTGACACCTACTCTCCTGTCACTCGGCGGAGCTCCACGGCTGCGCCTGTGCTCATTAGCCAGCAGCCCTCCTACCGGCCGGTGACAAGTTTATCCCCGCCGAGCACAAAATTCAGACATGATAAATTTACTCCCGCTTGTACAAATGAAGCTGTCCTCGGGGCAGCGCAAATGCTGCGGCCTTTACGGAAACAGGACTTTGTGGGATAACCTACCTTCATTAACAGAGCCCGGTCGTCGCGGTCGGGACAGCACCTCACTGCCAGGGAGAACTGCTCGAAGGTGACTGGAAGGCAAGAAACAGAGACGGTGAGTGGCCGCCTGGAGACCTAAGCACGTCTGCTATGGAGGAGAACGTGGTGGTCCTTCCTGGGTCGTATGACAGAGTTCCCAGCTGCCCTAAGTGCGGCGGGGCCACCATTGTCAGCTGCTGCAATTACGTCAGAGGACGTGGCCGTGATCCTACACTCATCCTACACAGCAGATGCAGAGCTCCGTCCTCCACCGGGGAGTCCTGGCTTCACCGTCACATGGCCCTTCCTGTCCCCCAAAGGCCACCCTATCCCCCCACCCTGTAGCCTCCAGCTAGAGGACTCACCTGTCCTCGTAAACAGGGTTGTGCTACATTTTCTATCTCAGTCTTCCATCACGATTCCCGTAGCTTTAAATCTTCTCTTGCTGTGAACATGATATGGCCCCCAGTGTTGACACCAAGCAAACCCCATAAACTCCCCCAAATACTTAAGTTGTGTTTCCCCAACCGCCCTTCTCCCACAGCATGGCAGAGAGAAACACAGGAAGGCTTACCAAAAAAAAAAAAAAAAAAAAGCTAATGATCCATTTAAATTGGCCATAAAGCTCTAGCAATATTAACCTAAACGACCAACACAAATTACACGCTTCTTTTCGTATGGTGTTCCGCTACTATCAAAGGCCGACTCACGTGAGCACCCTTCATCTGCGCCTAAGGAAGCCCCAAACTGCAGACACTTCCTGCACCGTGTTGCCCTCGAAAATGCTCCCATGAGACCCTGCCACCCTCAGAGTTAAATCGCCTCCTCTCCATAGTCATCAAAGACGTTGACTTGGTCGACCCGTTAGACAAGCCTCTTCTACACTCAAGGTTGCGATCCTGCTTTCCCCGTCACAACCCTTCACTGCTGGCTGCTGGGCACCGCCCTGCCTCTCACCTTCAGGCACCGCGGGGCTCGCCGCTGCCTGGAACCGCAGGCTGCCCAGCAGACCACGCAAAGCCCTTGACCGCCGACGGTCCAGCCCAGCTACAGGGGCCCACAAAGGCGGGAAGAGCTACACCCAGCTTTGTGACAGAGGGACATTCCGAGTTCACTGTTCTGACCCCCAAGGTCTGGAGGTCATGTTTACAAACGCAGAAATTTTCATGAGATTAAATCAGCGGTAATGAATTTTCATCAAGTAAGCATGTCTGAGTCATTTTAGTGTGTGGTGTGCAGTGTTACCTATAAAACATATTTCTTTAGACAGTCTTCATCTACAACTAAATTACGCTGTGCAGTCTTAACTGTTGTCAGTTGTATTTTGTGCGGTCGTTTCTTCCAACTTTACATAGACGTGTACAGTGTTTTAAAAAGTAAAAACTTTGCAAAGAGTGAAGAACTGAAGCACGACACTGCCCACGAAAGGGGTGCAGCAGAACCTTGCTCCATGAGCTGACAGCCCGAGGTCTGCTGAGTGGTCCTCAGCCACGAGAACACAGCAGCCTGTGCCACACCCTGGAAGTGACAGTGCCCTCTCCCAGGACACCACCACCAGCTCTGCTTTGGGCTTCTGCTGTGACATCATTTAGTGACGGTCTGTGCTGTGAGTGGCCACAGAAATGTAAGTGCTTGCGCCATGCCTGCTCAGACGGCGGCTGCCTTCTCGCCCTCCCCTCGCCCGTCTGTGGCGACCCCACCTCCATGCCGCCAGCTGCCTGTGACTGGACTCCACTGTGACAGTTCTAGCTGTTCACACGATGTGGCACCCAGTCCAGTTACCTTAAACTCTGTGCCTCCCACCCAAACCTGTCGGCCTCCACGCCGAGCCCACTGCTTCCTGAGTTGCCCCCTTCCTGTCGTGCTGCGACTCACCAGCCACAGGCCTGCATTTTCAATTCTTCCCTCACGTCCTCACGCCTGCGGGCTTTTCGTGCACCCTGTCTTCAGATGGCCCCTTCCCCAGACACAGGTGCCACGTCCACTCTTGCGGAACACGTCTAACCTGATGCGCAGCTTCGAAGCCCAGCTCTCCTCTCCTGACCTCGCCCATGCTGCCACTAAGGGGAACCTGGCACCACCAGTACCCGGCTTGCCTCTCCTTGCCCCGCCTCCCTGGTGCAAACCACCTTGTCCCACGGCTCCTCGTATCACCAATCGGTCCTCAGCCCACGCGATCCCTCTGTCACCTTCCTATCTGTTCAAATCGCACCCTTCTCCTGGGCCAGTGGGTGCGATTCAGCAGCACAGGCCTAGTATCAGAGGGACAGCTGGAAACCAGCACTGTGCCGCTGTGAGCCGTGTGCTTGGACGAGTCCCATCCTGGGGCTGAGTCTCAGCTTCCCCTCAGCCCCACGTGGGGTCCGGGCCCGTCTCCGGGGTGGGCATGCGGGGTGGCAGGGAGCCATGACGGGCACGGAGCTGGGACCCCCGTGCACCTTTAAGAAGCTTTCTCTAACTTTTCCCATCATGCTGACTTGTTCCCATCGATGTCTTGGTGTGACATGTACACGCTGGGTTTTTCTTTATAAATCGTTCCTTGGTTTCTAGGGGCAGAGGCTGGCCTGTCTCAGGGGTGAGACTGTGGGCTCCAGAAGACAGCCTGTGCCCTGGCCCGACTCTGCCCTGCGCCCGTCGCGTCCAGCCTGCCCACAGGCACGGCCGGTTTTGTGGAACCAAACTGTAGTGCGCTGTGGGGTCAGGCCCGCAGGTGGCGTTTCCCTTCACTGGCTGGCTGAGGTTCGGGGTGCACCTGCCACTCTTCCTGCATGCATAACCAAAGCCAACGGGACGCCAAGCAGAGGCAGGGCAGCCAGACTCGGGGTTCCCCCCTCGCCTCGGATGTCCGTGAGGCCAGCAGAGGTAAACCTCTCAGCCACCCGCTCTGGCCCCCATGGAGCCCCGAAACGGGGAGGGCACAGACACAGTCGGTGCCCACTCTGCCTCACTCCCCACAACAAGGCTGACATCTCACTGCCTGTTCCCTCTTCCCTCCCTGACTTGAGTAGAAAAAACCCTCAGAATGGAAGCCTCTGCGGTATGTGATTGGCCTTTGCTGGCTGCCTGGTGAGAGCAGGGGCCCGGCCCCAGGCCTGGGGCACGCTTCTCCTTAACGCTCTGTCCTGATGCAACGTGATGGTTCCTGCTGCTCTTAAGTGTCCCAGGGCCCCTCATCAGTAGGGGACGCAGGGGTTCCACCCGTGTGACAAAAAGAGTGGCCTGACAGCAGAGGGAGAAAGCAGGTGGTTAGATAACAAGTGGCTCTGGGGTGGGGGGAGAGGTGGCGGTAGGGGCAGGGAAGCACAGAAATAAACACCTGATTGAAGTAAATAAAACATGATAGTTTCGGAGAAAAAAGTTACAGGCCAGCTTGAAATGCACGGTCCCTTTCTAACATGAGCTGCGATGGCTGGTACCCGGATAAACAACGGCCCCCACGCCACAGCCACTCTGGGAGGGACACAGGACTTTGTACCAACCACTGGCCATGGCCGCACCACAAAGGCCTTCATTGTGACACTGACACACACAAGGGAAGAGTCAGACAAACCAGATGCCCCACATGCTTATCTTCTCCTTGAAAGGTGGTTGGTGACATTGGGGAACCACCATGGTCAGCAGGCAGAGCTGCCCGTGAGATATGGCTCAGGGGGTTGGATTGCTCAGAAATCCTGTCCCAGAATATTCTTTCAGCTTCTCTCTCAATCCCTGGCATTCCTCCGGCTGCAGCCTTCCCTGTAGGTCACCGGCAACGCCCACCTGGAGCCCACACCCCACTTCTCCTGGCCTCCAGGGCCCACTGGGGCACGCGTCCCCTGCATCCTCCACCCAAACAGCTCGAGCCTCTTCCCTGGGGACACACTCCTCCTGGGTGGCCATGCAGCAGCTGGGGGTGAAGAGCAGGCAGAACTTGGGTGTCTACATGGGAGGTCACACTCAGCATGGACAGACGCCGCGGTGGGCGGGGAGGGTTGTCTCCCTGCTGCAGAGCCCGCACACTTCCACCAGTCAGAAAACTCTCGACTGGAACCGGGCCTCCCGGGTGGACACAGCCACATGTACCCGGGCAGGTGGGCAGAGCGTGGTCGTCAGCACTCCGTAAGCTCATCCTGGCCCCTGGCCATGGGCCCCACTGAGCAGGGCAGGCTCCCACTGGAGAAGGAAGGCCCGCTGCTGAAACACAGGCTCGCCCAAACCCCTTCCCAGCCAGGCCCTCCACTGGTCCATCCCTGGAAAGGGCGCTCTCCCGGCCGAACGTGCAGTCTGGCAGGACGAGGACCTCACCGCACACCTGCAGTGAAGGTGAGGAGCCAGCCCCAACTTGGAGGCCGACACCTGCCCAGAGACCAAAGGCTCCACTGGGAGGAGCCAGCGGCTGAGCTCCGGGGACTGCGTCCTGCCTTGCTGAGGCGTTCCTGGCACCAGGGCAGCAGGTCCCGAGTCTCTCCAGGAGCCCCAAGGCTCTTGGCCGGCCGGGGCCCTCTGCTTCCTGTGCAGAACAAGGTGGAACTGGGCGGCGACTGTCCCTGAGCCCTCTGCCTTCCCGTGTGTGACAGAGGTGCTCTCAGCTCACTTTGCAGAACTGTCACTCTAGGCTTCTGAAGTCCCCCACCCACCTCCTCAACAACAGGGAGATGTTGAAAGAGCAGGCGACAGAAGGGCCTCATCTTAGCAGGAAGAAGCCTGGCTTTGTTTTCAGAAGCACCACAGGAGCAGCAGGGGCTGGTAGCTTCTTGGCAACTGGCAGTTGTGAGGCTCCAGCCTCCTGCCCATCGCGGTGCCATGGCGGGTGTGGAGCTGGCCCTCGGGTCTCCTCACCAGGCCAGGGCTGAGGCCCTGTCCCTGCTGTCTCCACCGTGGCCGCTGGCCAGCTCCTGGCTCCAGCTCACACAAGCTATTGCAGAGACCAGGCAGGACACGTGTGGGCCACACGGCCCTTCGCCGTGACCATGTCTGGGATCACCAAGGGGGCTCAGAAGGAGCCTTTTCTCTGCAGATACGTCTGGTCCTCTGGAACTAAGTCTGTCTGCCTGAGTACTGGGCCCTCAGCACTTCCAAAGGGCCAGCCCCCAGGATGGGGAAGGGAACCTGCTCCTGTCGTGCAGACCCTCCTTTCAATTCCCACTGTCACCAGCTCCATGCAGGTCTTTGTCCTCTCCGGTGGCCACACTGTCTTGTGTGGTCTGCCCCCTCTGCCACCCCACCCATGGTTTCTTTCTCGAAGGCATCATGGCCCAGGGCCAGGAGGATCCCCGTCAGTGAGCCTGGGTGTGAGGTCACCGTCCAGCTCAGTCTCACAGCTTCCTGCTGTCCACCAGCAAAGGCTACGCTCCCAAACGAGGTGTGCAGCACACCCACCCCCCGCCCAGCCCTCCCTCCCAAGGTTCACTATTGTTTCCCGCTTCTCCCCAAACGTTCCATCTGGAGGAACAGGCCCAGAACAAGCCCTTCACTTGGCCACCTTCCCCTTTGTCCACACTGTAGCTCCTCCCAGAATGCACTGCACATTTCCACCTCTGCGATCCTAGTCATACTACAGGTCAGTCCCAAGGGACATTCTGTGAAGTCGTCTCAGAGTCCTGTGATGTCTGCAGGTTCCCGTACCCCTCATGGGTCCATCACTGCTCATGTACGAGGGCACTCACACTCACCTCTGACTCCCGCTGCTACACTGAAAAGCATCCTGTGTCCTCCTAGCCCAAAGTCGTGCAAATAGGAGGCACTGAAAACTATGAGCAAATAAATATTTTCCCCACTCCTTTGCCCCCTGTAAGGACTCTGCCCACAGAGAGGAGAGTGTGGATGAGCAGGGACCCGTTCGGCCAGGCCCTGGGATGGAGCAGCCACAGGGTCTCACTGCCGTCCTGGAAGCCTCAGCCCTTATCTGAGCCATGGCCGCGAGATGTGGATGACCGGTTACCAAGTTCCAGCGTGAGCCTCTCCTGCGGTGGTGGTGGTGGGCGGGGGGAGGAACAGTGTGGGAGGGGCCGGACCTGTCCCAGCTTCTGGGCCTCAGGACAACAGTGTCTTTCCTCTCATGGCCGCACATTGCATGCCCATCCCAACCCGTCCTCACAGCTCTTTTCTACAAAGCTGGCTCCAAAGGGGACCCATCTGTGGTCTTTGGCTCAGGTCAAGCATGACCCACGAGAGAGCGTCCCTGACTCCCCGCTAGACGCCTCTTAGCCCAAGGCCAATGTGGCCATTCACTCCGCAGGACATAGGCGTAGCTGCCCTGGACTCTCTGTCTGGCCCAGAAGGTAGGGTGCCCTGGCACTCACTCCA
Organism: Rhinolophus hipposideros; assembly: GCF_964194185.1. Classification (NCBI taxonomy): domain Eukaryota; kingdom Metazoa; phylum Chordata; class Mammalia; order Chiroptera; family Rhinolophidae; genus Rhinolophus; species Rhinolophus hipposideros. Next base: position 2,284,072 of record NC_138058.1, on the reverse strand, counting down.
TGGGTCCCGCTCAGCATGGCCACTGGGCTCTGGATCAGGAGGCAGAGCGAGAGGCAGCCATCAGCGGTGACCACCGAGGCCACATCTTTTCCTGCAGAGCCTCCCCACCAGCCTATCCCACCACCTGCCTGCAGAGACAACTCCGAGAATGATGCTCGGCTGGCGGTCCCGATCCACCAAGAGAACAGGAGTTGGCCAATTCTGGAAAACCATGACCGGATCCGTCATTTAAGTCAGGCGGGTCACAGACAAGACGGCTGTTCCTGACACGCAGGAGATATTCAGTGCTGATGGATGAGGGTGGCTCATAGTGTTCTACTCACCCGTCGTGTGTATCTGAAGGACACAGGCAATGCTGGGCTGACTGCGCAGTCTGGTCTGAGGCGACACCTGGACCCCATTCCTTCCAACCCACGCGGCTCGCATGTCCCTTGCATGAAGAAAGACCAGACGCAAGGAGTGACAGTCACAGCCATGACTGGTCCTGGACCGCAGGGACATGGGCACTTCTGATGTTTGGGACACACGTTGAGTGTCTCCTTCATCATGTGTTGGAAAAAGCTTTTGGTAGCAATTACCAGAAAAACTCAGCTGCATGCCCAAGGCCGGGATGGGTTTGCATAAAATGTAGTTTCTTAAACTTCCAGGAATGAAGGATTATAAAATATTCAAAAGCAAGGAACTCTTTAATATTCACTCCATCAAGGAACTGCATTCTATATGAAGAAACAGCTATTTTGAACATTTCCAACGGACCGTTTTTCCTGCTATGTCTTCTTGACCGACTTACTTTTTTGGCTCCTGAACTTTTATCTCCAGATCACAGAAGTCAGAGGTTGGCTGCCGTCTGTACTAAACTCCTTCCTGCTGCACACAGAGTAATTTTCACCTCTAATTATAGAAATCCCCGGGCCTTTTAATTTTTTTCCAGGTCGCCAATTAAGAGAGAATTACTGAGTGATTTTTCAGGGGCGGGGGGAAACCACAACACAATAAATAGCTTCATCAATCTTTACTTACACTGATGTTAAGTGAAATTTCCCTGCCGAGTTCTCAGTATCCACTGTGATGCATGAGACCGGGGTGCCCCGGGTCAGAACGGAGGGGTGACACTGACGAGAACTTGGCTTTTCATTATCTTGCGATCACTTGGCCGTGTACCCTCCCGGGCCACTTTAAGCATATCTCCAAGCTTGCTAAACGATTACCTCTCAGGGGCTTCAATGCTTCTCTTTTTTCTTTTCTGTTCTCACGTTTCTGAGTAAAAGCCATCATTTTCAAGTTAATAGAGCATTATGTTTTCTCTGCAAATAAACTCCCATAACTCATAAGCAGAGAGAGAGGCAAATTCACCAACAGGAGACACAGCACTATTTTTCCTCCTGACATTTGGGATCTATGATAGGTTAAAAATGATGTTTTTATCTCTGGTGATTTATCAAACTCCAGATTTCATAAAAGATAAACAGATGCACCGAAGAAAGAATACATCATCTTAATGCTTCATGTTGACACTTTTGGTATCTAAAAAGCATGTGTATCAACGTTCTCCCCTCCTAAAACTCAATAGTTCCCATGGTTTACACATTTAATCCTTGTTTTTAAAACACACTGAAGTGAGGACATACCAGGAGGCACCTTTAGAGAAAATGGTCACATTTGAAACATACAGATTATTTATAGACAAAAAACTCAAAAGAACCGAAAGAAAATCTGGTTGTCAACAGACAGTTGCTTTTTCTGTGTTTTTCTGTCCTTCGTTTGGTTTTTGTGTGGGTGGCTCATGTGAACTCAAAGGTTATTTTGTGAGATCAGAACATGCTGTCCTTTCAAACCTCAATGTAAGCATATGCTTATTGCAAATACGTTTAACTTTGTGATATGGGGTATGGGACCATACCTTTTATATAAAATCATACCTGGAATTGCTGATAGATGAGAGTTCTTACGCTTCTGTTGTTAGTCACAGTTTAGGTCTTATTGTAACCATACTTGTAACAGAAAACTCACCATATAAGTTCCGCAGCACAAACTGTTTCTTACTCGGTGTTACTGTCACCTGCCTACCTGGGTGCTGATTAACCTTGTTTTGAATCTACCGTATTTCCCTGAAAATAAGACCTAACTGGAAAATAAGCTCTAGCATGATTTTTCAGGATACTCGTAATATAAGCCCTACCCCCAAAATAAGCCCCAGTTAAGATCGTCAGCCAGACAGGAACATTTAGTAAGTCCATTGCAACACACGACAGACGCATTGAATTATAAAATAATATTAATATATAATTAAATATAAATGAATAATGTTATTCACATTAATACTTAAGTGATAATTAAATATAATTAAGTATTTGTAAATACCCAAGCAGGCGCCTTTGGATGAGAGGTAAATGCCTATATAAACAGATGAACTCGAGACTTATTGCCGAATGACCAATCAGAGGACAGACACAACGCACGAATAACATGCACACTTGATAACGATCGGACGTGGTTGTGTCTAATATGAATCTTCATAATTCAATACGTCGTATGTTGTAATGGACATACTTAATGCACTTGTGTGAAATAAAGAAACATTTTCTGAATTTTGGTGGCTGCAATTTTTCGTCACTTTTGTGTGGACTATCATTCTTAACTGTCAGCATTTTTGTTGCCACTCCTATCTTGTAAGTCTTCAACTAACACTTGATTTAATGGTAGATTTAAAGGCAATAATATTTTGACCTCCCCAGACAAAATGAGTGCAAAAAGAAAGAGCTATTCCATCGAGTACAAGAAAGGAATCGTGGAGGACTCCCGGGGCAAGAATCTTACAGCTTTCTGCAAAGAGAAGAAGCTGGGTCTCCAGATGATCCAAAAATGGTGAGCAGAGTACCATAACTTCAGTCAACAGGTGGAAGAGGGAAATGCTAAGAAGCGCAGGTGTGAATCAGGTCAGCAACCATTATTTCCTGAGCTGGAAGACATCCTCTGTGAATGGATTGCTGACAGGAGAGCAAAGGCTTTGGTTGTGCGCAGGGCTGATATTCAAGCATTTGTCCTCGCAATGGCACCACAGTTAGAAATATCCCCAGAAGAATTCAAGGCATCTCAACACTGGCTGGATGGCTTCCTTCAGCGATATGAACTGTCTCTAAGATCGACAACACTGTTCAAGCGGGAAGATACTGAAGTTATTAAACATGCACTTGCATTCAAGTCCTTTGTTGATGGCATTGACTTTTCTAAATACCAACTCTCCAACATGACTGCTATGGATGAAACTGCAGTGTTTATGGGCCAAGGATCTCAAATGACAATTGATCAGAGGGGTGCCTCGTCAATCTACATTCCCTCCACTGGTTACAAAACTGCACGTGTTACCTGTATTTTGGCAATTCATCTGGATGGAAAGAAAACCCCACCTCTAATCATCACTAAGGGCAAGAAAGATAAGGTTGAACGTGTTTCAGGCATTTATGTTCTTGAAACCGAAAAAGCCTGGTGCACACAAGCAGTTATGAGGAAGTGGGTTGATTTAATGCTGCCACTTGTTTTGCAAAGTGGCCAAAGAGGTCTGTTAGTTTGGGATTCAGCCAGTACTTACCACGGTAAAGACATGAAGAACTTCCTTGCAGAGAGAAGAATAGATCAAATGATTCCCGCAGGAATGACTGCCTATCTCCAGACTCTTGATATTTCAATAAACAAGCCATTCAAGGATGCTTTGCACATGGAAATCAATGACTACATTGAAAATAGAATGGAGAAAAATCAGCGTGGAAACTTTGTGACGCCTGGCCTGCAAGAGGTCATGACTTGGGTGAAGAATTCCTGGGATAAAATCACTGACAGCTGTGTTGCCAATGCACTACGAACAGGCTACATGACAAGAAGTGCTCACTTAAGGAGAGCTCTATTGCTGGACATGAGAGATTGGAGCCAATGGTTAAACAGGAAATGGGGTCGCAAGAAATTAAAGCTGGAATTCGGGGTTTGGAGAGTTACAACGATGTTCCAGAAGATGACATGACTGCATTTGAATAAATGTAGATTTTTGTACATGAAAAAATGTAGATTGTTATACATGAAAAAATAAGACATCTCCTGAAAATAAGCCCTAATGCATCTTTTGGAGCAAAAATTAATATAAGACCCGGTGTTATTTTCGGGGAAATCTGGTATGTAGGTTCCAGAAGTCAGCATGGACCGCACAGATCCTCCACAGGGAGAGCGTTCAACCACACAGAGGGAAACCAAGGAGTGAAAAACACGTTTGCAGAATAGGGAGGGCTGTTCTCGCCTCCCTGGCCATGCTGAGCTACCAGATGGGGACCCACAAGTACTTAGCAGCCTAATGGGCAGAGGGCCTCCTTCCTTCTGCTGTGTGACCCTGGGAACTCACTTAACCTTTCTGTGCCTGGGCTTCCTCAGATGGGTGGCGACCCCTCCTCGTTGCCTTGGTGAGGAAGAAGGGGGTGGTCTGTCCCTTACATCTTGCTCGGGGCTGTGTGTTACTGTCCCATGGTCCTAAGGCCGCAGTGCTTCCACAGATGCTTTTTCATTTGGTGCTCACAGAAAGCTGTGAGATAGAAGAAACAAGAAGCATTACTCGGAGACAAACCCAGGAAGAGTCCTGAAAGGCAGTACACGCCCACTTTAATATAGGAAAGTATGTATTAAATAAATACACAAAAGAAAACCTCCAAAAGTTAGGGAATACCAGAATTCCCATTCTTCTGTGTTCATCTATGAGAAGGACAGCCCTGGGGAGTTGGGGGTGGGCAGGCTCCACTCAAATCTGAGACCTCAAAAGCTTCTGAGCAAAGCTTTGAACTCACCGGCCTTGTATGGGGTCTGGGCTGTCCTGCACCCCTAAGCCTCCTTTTCCTCAAAAGGTGCTGAGAGGTTACGGAGATTAGAGAAATGACATGAGCCACGCGTTCAGCAATGGGGACTGCAGCCATAATCACAGCGGCCACCATCCTGGGCCTGAACGGTGAGTGATATCTTATAAGCACCTGGGCCAGGCGCAGTGGGGGGTTGGGCAGCCTGCCTTCCAGAACGTCCTCTTTTCCTGTGTCCACATGCTGATGGGACAAAGTGGCAGGCTGTCCCAAGGCTCACACGCAGCAAAGCCTCGGCTAGGTCGACTTCCTTGTTTTCAGAGCCGCCTCCTGTGTTGGCACGAAGGCCCCCACACCTCTCCGAGGCCGCCGCCCCTCACTGGGCGCCTCCCCAGACTCCCATCGCCCCACCCTGGGCCCTCCCTGCAGGGTCCTGCGCATGCAGGTGGAGGTGGTTCTCACTTCCTGGTCTGCCGCATGTTGCCACCTCCTGGGTTCCCAAAGGGCTCCTGTCCATGGTCCCCAGTGTGGGCACGAGTGTCCCCACTCCCACAGAGCACTCACTGTGGCCATTTGCATCTGAAATGGAGACTGCCGACCCCGGACTCCAGAGCCCTGGGATCTGAGGCTTGGCCATGTGACCAAGACAGAGGAAACGAAGCCAAACAGCACGTTCCCTCTCCTCCCCAAAGGGGGGCCTCCGAGATGCTGGTCCTCGAGACCCATTTTTGGCCTGCCAGACCCCTCACCTGCTCATGTCACCCACAAATTCAAGGGGTGCAGACGAGCAGTGGAACAGCTGACTCTCAGACTACCTTCTCACGGCACTGGGACTGCTCTAAATATCGTCCGCCCCAGTAGAGGGAGCCCACGGGAAAGGAAGGCACAGGGGTATCACAGCCAGCACAGTAGGTGTGGTCCCCACCTGCCAGCGCTCCCCATCCAGCAGTGACAACAAAGCACTGCAGACCAGTTACTCAAAGAACAAGGCGCATGTGCTCGGGACTTCTGGTTCTACCCAGAGGTCAGCTTCGCCTGTCAGGCTGGGGGACACAGGTCTCCAGGGCTTCTGCACCTGAGTGTAAGACAACAGGTACCCAAGCTCGCATGGGACTTGCGATAAAGTTGGGTTTTATTTTTCTGAGCTCGCATGATGTAATGCACATTCCCGGAGGTGGTAAGTATATGCCCATAATTGCCCAGAAGACCGTTACCAAAGCTGAAACAAAATCGGGGTGAAGAATATATGTCCCTGTTACCAAAGGGGAGGGAGGTGCTGGTCCCGTGGAAAACACTGGGACAAGCCCTCGTGGATTGCATACAGAAGTGACACTCTAATAACTCCAGAGATCACGTTTTTATTAGCAGAGGAAGTCCTGTTTGCAAACAAAAGATCCCTGAGAGGGGTCTGAAACTAAGCCTCCAACAGGCGGAAATCCACACTCTTCATTTGAATTCCAATCACAACCTGCTTGTAGCATGAACATCCTAAATTATCCGTCCCTTTATTAAGAACCAAAAAAAGGGACTTCCTGCAGCATAATGAGAAGTCATCACAGGTTTCAAGCAGGAAAAACCAAGAGACAGTTGTGCGTGAGCTGGAGGACGGTGGGTGTAATTTATCAAACAAAAGTGCTCAGCTGAGAGGCTGCTGCAGCCTTAGGGGTTCAGAATGCTGCACGCCTCAGGACAGCTCTTTCTCGGGCAAGATAAAACGTGTAGCATAGGCAAAGAATGTAGCACTGTAACGGTCACATCCATTCCAGAAACCACTAGAGACTGCTTAACGTTTTTATTTCAAACATGGTTTTCCCGAGGCCTCTAGTGACACCCGCGTACTGATGCTGGAAGGCTTTTTCCCATTTGTTCCCAAGAAAAGTGCCGAGACCCTGAGCTCGTCTGCACCAGGGTGGCGTAAAGGTCTGCGCGTGCACACACTGACCCTTCCCCTCTGTTCTGTGCTCCCCCCTCAAATGTGTCCAAAGGCACTGCCGGGCTGTCGCCCAAGGCGGAGGCTCCTGAGCCACCCACCCCCCCCCCAGCCTCTGCCAGGGGGCCACGTGCCATTGAATGCAACAATGTGCTGACCACATTCTTCAGGCAGGCTGTGCTCAGCGCTCGGCCCCCGGAGCCCATTCTGCACCTACCAGGTCTCCTCCTTATCGATGCATTTCTGTTTCAAAACGCTCCCAGGGTTTGTAAATGCTGCCATCGAACTAATTCTGATTATTTTTCTTCGTTACTTTACACGGCCAAATCGTCTTCATCTGACACTGAATCTGAGGCCAATTTCCCGAAAATAATCCCCTTTGCTGCTGTGGTTATTAACTAGCCCAAGGTCGGGAGTTCTGCGCTGTGGCAGATCAAGTCCTTGCTGTTTCTTCCTGGTGTTAAGACTTCATCCGTTGGAACCTCACCTGTTGAACTTTTCTCTTTTCCTGCATGTTAAACAGCAAGGATCTGAAAATCTCTCTGGTTTGGGGAACCAGGGTTTTTGCAGAGTCGTAACTAACAGGAATAAAACACTTTTACTGAACACTAACACTTTCAAGCTATCTTCTCAATAGACCTATGAGGTGAGTACCACATTAGTTACATTTTATAAAAGACTGAAGCTCAGAGAGGTTGATTAGCTCACTGAGGGTCACACAGTGGGGCGTGGGGGGGCGTAAATACAGCCTCTGAATTCAGAGAGCCTGACTGGAGCCAGTTCTCCACCCACACACTGAGCTGAACTTGACACGTGGGGTGATCAGCTCCACTGTGGGATGGCCAGTCCTCTAAGGTGAAGGGTGACAGCTGTGGTCAGTACCCAGGGCCTAGGGGGAGGGCCCCGGGAGCCAGGGCCACAGCCCGAGAACAGAGCCGTAAAAGTCTACAGCGCGTGGACGAGGAGGCCTGTGACATCGCGAATGCTGGCTCATGTCCCACAGAAGTCTCAGCCTGATCGATAAATCTGGAAGCATAACCCGCTGACAAAAGAGGGGAGGTTTACACAAGCGTCCAGGGCACGAGGCTGTGCTGGGCACCAGGATGGTCCGGGAGGCAGACCCCTGAGCTCCAGCGTGCAGCCTTCCCTGCCGGCCGGCCAGCAAGAACCCTCAGACACCCCTCCAAGAGCTGTGGGGACAGTGTGAGCCTCAGCCCTGGGATCACGGGTGGACTCCACATGGAGATCTCCCACAGAGAGGACGCAGCAGGTACGTGTCATCCACAGCTGGGTTTTGATTTGTGGTGAAGACACCGGCACTCCATTTTGTACGTCTGCCACACGGGGTTGCGTAAGGCGAGACGTCCCGAGCCTCACACACAGTGGGCTGCGGGCAAATGAAAGATTGTGGGTCTGAGTACAGGGGAGCCCCATCCTGTTCCTGAAAGGCCCATGGGAGGGACCGGTGGCCCCAGGGAGCAGGAGGAGGAAGTCAACCTGAGTTGGGGACGCGGCGAGGCACAGTGCTACAGGTGTGTCGCTGTATAAAACAGCGGCCCCCGACCCCATGAGGAGCCTGTGCCCTTCGCATACTATTCTCACTCTGGTCCTAACTCGGTGTCCTGAGCCCACCAAGGTCCCACGCACTGGGAGAGGGACAAGCAGCCTGTGCGTCAGCCCTGGTCAGCTCTGCGGGAGGGTCCTGGGCATCCCCTGGGGAGGGCTGGCGGCCACCTGCTCGGCTGGGAGGCTGGGTGGGTGCAGGCGCTCATTCCTGCGTCCCTGGCTTCACTCTTAATAAAGCCCATCAAGGAATTCTGCTCCCAAGACAGTGCCCAGGGCACAAGGCCTGGAAACATGCCCAGAGCTGTGTGGTGACCACACCGGCCTATGTTCCAGGCCCAGCAGTGACCCTGGGTGATGGGGACCCCACACAGCAAATACATCGGGCACAGCCCTCTCTCTCACACTCCTCACAGGGTCCAGCCATGATGAGGAACCAGCCAACGAGTCTTGAGAGTACACAATACTTTCAAGAATAATTTGCCACATCTTCACGGGCCCTACTTTATTTTCAAGGTTTTGTTTTATGTGATTCTGGTCTTTCGAGGTCAAAATGAACATTCCGGCTTTCTCACCCACCACAGGACTAGCATGTGGGACAGGCCCACCTTTTGGGCTGTCTGAGCACTGTAAGGTGCTTAGAGGGAACGCTGGCCTCCACCCACTAGCATCCCCTGCTCAGTTGTGACAACCAAAAATGTCCCTGAACAGCACTGCATGTCCCCTGCAGGGGGACACACAGCTTTAAAAGGCCGAACCAGTTTCTTGGTGCTTTGGGGATTAGATTTCAGTTCGCTGCTCTGACCCTTGACGTTCTCCAGGCAGCGATCCTATTAAAACACCCTCCCTTTATCTGTGCACACCCCACCAGTTTGTTTATTTGGGAATGCAGCCCCAGCTGGGCAGACGGCCCCTGCTGTGGGTCAGGCTGCCAGCTGGCTCCTGCCAGGTGCTGTTGGCGACTGCGGCTTGTGAAGCACCCTGCTCCTGGGGTTCAGTGTGGGTCTCTGTGGGTGTTGTTAAGTCAGTGTTGCTAGTAAGCTGGGAGTTATCGGGGTGCCCTCAATTCAACACAAGGCTCGGACTGGAGTGGGGACTGCCCTTCTCTGCAGAGTCCCATTTCCAGGTAACCTTTGAGTCACTCAATTATGAATATTCAAGCAGAGCCACTGACCTCTGTGAAAGTGTGCCAGTGACAGGGAGGTGACGTGCTGCAGACACGAGTTCCAGGCCCTGAAGAAGTCTCCCTTCTTGGTCACCACCTGTCATAGGGGCAGAAGAAAAGGACCCACTGATGACATTCTGAGAGCATGGCACTTAGGAGCAAGGCAGGCGGCAAATGCACACATTTTCAACACACCCTTACGCGGTGTGTCTCAGGGCCGGTTGCTTTGACCTGCAGACGCCACGCGGTAGCTGAGGCAACGCCCTGGCGCGCTGTGTGACCAGCTTATGGCATGTGACTTCCTCACACATGTCGACGTGGCCATTACTGGTTGCCAATTCCAGAGATGTAATGGGCGTTCAAGAAACAATTTGAAGGCAGAGCGCATGCATGGACAGAGCGAGACCGTAAGTCGCCACGGGCTGCCTGAGGAGCCCGAAACGCCAGAGCCGACGGGTGTGTCACCAGCAGAAAGCCAGTGCCCCGTCGCCCTCCTCCCTTCCACTGCAGTCAGGTGCTTCCACTTGTTTGCCAGCTGTCACTTCACCGCCTGTCACAGCTCCAGAGTTGGCATTCGGTGGCAGCCTGTTTGCTGTGGGGCAGGAATTCACCGTAAACATGGAACGTGTGGAGGGACATTGATGTCATGTGCTCATCTAATGAATGCAGGCCGCTGTTGGTCACTCTAAGCCACGGAGGGGTTTTGTTTTCATGGGTTCTTTTACTTGGTTTTGGTTTTCAGTTGGAGGGAAGTGAGGAAATATAACTGGAATAAAACAAAAACGATGAAAATACACGGAGAAGAGAAAGATGCCAAATCACACAGCTGACAGTCACGCAGGTGAAGTGAAAGGCAGATTCTTATCTGACCAGAGTGTTAAATTTGGCACTTCTGACTTGTCTGTTTCTTCCTGCCCTTCTGTGTTTTGAAACCTAACAGTTTGATAAGTTAAGCTTTTAACACTGGGTTTTGTCATTGTTTTTTGTACACAGAAGTCACACTCAGATTGAAGATAGGACTGGTAGTATGTGCTTCCCCTTGGTTGTGAGTGCAGCCTGGGTCCTGTTGGGAGGTAACCCGCCCCCTGCCGCTCCCCGTCCATCCCTGGGCCGAGGGTCCGCCTGTGACCTGGGCTTATGCACCAGTGCAGAGCTGGTCCGTGGATAACTCAGCAGTCAGCTGGGGCAACAGGCACAGTTTGGAGGAGCCTGTCACGTGTGCCTTGGAGCCCCACCCAATGGGGACATGTCAGGACAGTGGAGGGACAGGAGAATGCCTGTTCCCCGATCGGTCTCTCTGCATTTGTGTCACAGTTACAGCTGAAAAGGCTAGAGATTTGCAACTCACAAGGGATAGCCTGCAGGACACCTCTGGCAGAGGTGAGGGCAAGAGCTGGCCCAACATTTCATCCCGAAACTCTCCCAGGGCACTGGAGAGGAACAGGCCGGTGGTCATGCCAGCCCCTGGGGACAGGCCCTCTGCACTACGTTGGCTGGCCCAGCACTGCCTGGGGAGGAGACGGGAGGAGGGGCGGGCCAAATACCGTGCAGATGTGTCCAAGGAGGACCCAGGAACTGCTAATGGTTTTAAACACTAGTGTGCACTGTCACTGGCCTGGTCTAGAGACAGGCAAGCAGACACAGCTGGCTGTACTGTGTAGAACCTGCCAGAGAAGGGACTCAGGGAGGGAGACCTCGCAGAGGGCCCTTTGCAAAGCCTGCTGTGACTGCACGCCTCAAAGAGTATGATGCAAAAAGAGAAAAGCAAGTCCAAGTTCAGGGGAACGCCGCTCGAAGGCTGCCAGGCAGCTCTGAAGAGCTTTTCCTTATCTGTCAACCTCACAGTGCTGCTGTGGACGGGCTCGAGCAGCTCAGTGAGAACCCCCTGCTGGCAAGTGTCCCCTCGTCCCCCACTCCACAAGCAGGAAGGCTGGCACGACTCCCCAGTCACCGCAGGATGGCACCCAGGACTTGGGACACACTGACAGGAAGGCAGCTCTGCCGAGAAGACAGACAGCGACTGGCTGAGAAGCCTGTCCCCTGAACTCGAGTTTATTGGCAGCAAATAACAGGCTGATGCCAACTGGGGGCTGTACAGGGCTCCGCAGGTCCCAGCGTGGCGGCCCCGGAGCCGTGTACAGGGCCGCATGCCAGCCCACCGTCACGTGCTCAAAACGGCAGATCAGAGGCTCCAAGTGGTTCAGCCTTTAGGCCCCAGACGCAGCGCGAACTCCAGAGTGTGTGGCCGCCACCGGGACCCAGCTGTTACTGCCTGTGCACAGCACAGTAAACAGCACTGCGCTGCTGCACAGACAACCCTGGGGAAGAGCAGAAAGCAAACACGCAAGCCGTCCACCTTACCTACAGAACCTCACCGCGAGGTTTCAGGAGAGGACTCTTCAGTGCTTTGGCTGTTCGTCACTTCAAGCCAGAAACCAGCTACTGAAAACGTGCATGTGGATGAGCCTTATGCAAAGCAAATCCTTAAAGCGCACCAGACAGCTGACCCTGTTCTGAGCCCTTTATTGCATTCCCTCTCCTGGTCTCCAGAATCCATGGAGGCAGGTGCTATTGTGCGATTAATACCTTAGATGTCTTCATTGTGCAGATGGAAAGTGGTGACACACAAAGGTTGAGGAACCTGCCCACGGTTGCAGGGCAGGGTTTGGACCGGGCGCCCCGGTTTCTGAGCCTGTGCTCCTAACTGCGGGCTGCACTGCCTCCCGATGGTCTAAGGGGGAGTTAGTTCCTGGCAACACCTGTCCCTCCCAAGCACACACAGTGGGTGTGAATGCACCCACACTTACAGCCTCTAAGGAAAATAAATGCTTACTTCCTAACACATCATACATGGCAAAGACAGAGTTGAACTCATAAAGAAACCCCTGCTAGCCTCCCCTTTGGGGGCTGCCCACATCCGCCTCCCGTTCGTCTTTTCTAGAAAACCCCAAAGAGGTTTGGGCAGCAATACAGCCAGTTAAAAATACTCACCTCTCTCAAAGGACCTACAGAAAACCTCAGCTGACACCCTATTTAAGTAAAAGCCTGGGTGCTTCCCCCCCATGACTGGGAAGAGGGCAGGGCTGTCATCCCTGCACTTCTGTTCAACACTGTCCTGCAGGTTCCAGCCAGGGCAATAAGGCAAGAAAAAGAAATTCAAGGTGTAGACATTGGAAAGGAATAACTAAAAGTGTCTTCATCCCAAAAGATATGATTTTCTATGCAGAAAAGCCTAAAGAATGTATAACAAAGCTTCTAGATCTAATAAGCAAATTAAGCAGAGGCACAAGACAAGATTTCAGTATACAAAAATCACTTCTATTTCTATATTCTAGCAATGAGTAACAGTGACTTGAAATAAAGGTGCCACTGCAATGGCACAAAAGCATGAAACACAGATACGTTTTACAAAACACTGCAATCGCTGTTCACGAAACCTAAAAGACATCGCAGAAGGAAATCTGAAAGGAGCAGGCAAAGGGAGAGAGACGCTGTGTTCGTGGGGCAGAAAACTCTGTCTTGCGAAGATGTCACTTTGTGTCACACTGATCTACAGATTGAACACAATACCCATCAAAGACCCCGCAGACTTCTTCTTGGTAAAAATTAACAAGCTGACTGTAAATGTATGTGGACATACACGGGAGCTAGAATAGTCAAAACAATTTGAGAAAACCAGAGGATTCACACTGATTTCCAGGCTTAGGAGAAAGCCATAGCAGGCACGGCAGGATTATACTGGGATAAACATAGAGACACCGACGAATGGAAAAAGGTAGAGAGTCCACAGATAGGGCCACACACGGATGCTCAATGGATGTTTGACAAAAGTACCACGGCAACTGAACGGGGAGAAAAGGCTTTTCAACAAGTGGTGTGGGAAACGAACACCCACATGAAAAAACAAACAAATGAACCTCGATCTTTACTCCACCTTATTTACAAAAGTGAACTCGAAGTGGATCAGTGAACCTGAATGTAAGAGGTAAATCTACCAAATTTCTAGAAGAAACCATGGGAGAAAATTTTAGTGACATTGAGTTAGGAAGATACTGTGAGCTGAGACACAAAAAGTTTGAATTTCATCAAAATTAAAATTCTTCTCTTTAAAGACACTATGAAGAAAATGAAAAGGCAGGTAACGGGTTAAAGAGAAAATATCTGCCCCCAGAGAGGGCTGTGTCCCGGCTTTGGGGCCTGTGGGGTTCGTGTCTGGTCTCAGGACCTGGGTCAGTTTAAAGCAAGGACTTTGAGTCCCAGCTCTGCCCCCGGACCCCTTCCCTCAGAAGGGACAGATGGCAGCACAGTGGGCCCAGCATTGACTAGGCCTTGCTGGGGAGATGAGCCCTGCATGCAGGGCTGCGACTCCTGGAGATTCATGGCCTAAGAACGACGAGTGACGTGACCGGGTGAAGGGGCTCCACCACGAGGACACGTTCCTGTGTGGAGAAGACACTATCTTTACAGAGAGTCTCAGGTAATAGCCCCTAGGTTATACATTGGAACACACGTCTGCCAAGGGGCCCCCTGCTGGCCCTCCTCACCCCCGGCCCCCAAAGGAGCATGGACACAGCCTGCCGCCCTCCTGGCTCACACAGGGGCCTCCCCTGCAGACAGCCTGGCCCAAGGCAGCAGCGTGCAGGCTCTCGGCACACGTGCATTCAGACACATGCACAGGGTACACACATGCCCCGCCCCGCCCCGTCCTGAGCTACGTCCAGACCTCGCACAGATACACTCTCCTGCTTCCCACACTAGCACATGCAGCTCTCCCAGCCTGCCTTCTGCCTCCTCCTGGTTTCAAGAAGCCCCCCGACAGCTCCCCCTTCCCTGTGTAGCCTAGGTGCCCTCCTCGGGGCTCCCACCCAGGGGGCATGTCCCCCTATGGAAGCCCCTGCTGCACTGCAGTGTGGGCGCTGCTCTGACCTGGGCAGGGTCAATGCCCACAGGAAGGAGCCCCTTCACCAAGATGGGGGCGACAGTACACATGGACGCATGGGGGGAGCAGAAGGGAAACGACTCAGGGCAGAGGAATCAGGAGAGGAACTCAGCAGAAAGGGATCCGGTCAGTTTCTCACTGCCCCAAAGCCACAGGATCCGCCAGGTTTTCTGGGGTCTGCCAGGGTCTCAGCGACCTCTTCTCTCACCTGTACTGTCGTCCAAGCTCTGGCATGGGGCTGGCAGTATGAGCAGAGCCCAGGACACAGTCCATTCGCAGCCCCAACCTGACTGTTTGTGTCACACACACACACATGAGCTCCAGGAGCGGGGGGCCCACATGTTTGATCTGACCCGTTCCTGAATCTTTCCCCTGCTAAGGCCTAACCTAAATTGTCAGAACACGAAATCAATAGAGTCTTGGCAAAGGGCTCCTGTAATTGAATATATTACTTCCTAATTTCTCCTCCTTTCCCCTTTTCGAGCCAAACGGACAGTCTGCTTTTCATTACTAGCCTTTCAGAACAGAAAATGATTGTGGGGCGATTCTCTCTCTTTGGTCCTTTAGTGTTCATTGGCACCCATGCTCCTGAAATCAACGTTGATAATTTTCGACAACAGATCCATAAATAAACAAATGTTTGATAGCATCTCCCTTCCTTAACAGCTTCCTCATTTTAAACTTTCCTCCTATCTGTTCTGGTGGATGGAGGAAGGGAAGCGGGGGTCAGGAGGCCCGAAATAGACTTTGCAGGCACCAACCGCGCAGCTGGAACACGGTCAGCTGGAGGGATCTTGTTTCAATCACAGGTCTTTGCGTGTAGCTGAATACTGTGCTATGGAACCTGACTGCCCTAGCGACAGCTCCACGCTGACATAAGGCAGAGTGACGTGCATTTAATATGTGAGAGAAATGAGGCCTCTAGTTCTGTTTCCTGAGTCTTGAGGCTGCTCAGCTGGTGCTCGGCCCATGAGATGTTGGAGGAGCTGTTCTGGGGGCTGAGTGAAAGGCAGCAGGTTTGGCACACAGCCCACGGGGGTTCGGACTGAACCTAGCTAACAGTCCATCGGGGTGGAGGGCAGGGAGCCCAGTGCCATTTGGGACTCCTCGGGGCTCTGCATTGCCGTGCCCACGAGTGGCATCCTATCTTCCCAGTGCATGAGCTGGAGTGTGGGGTCGTCCTTGACTCCACCTTTAGGATTCTCCCCATCCAACTGTCCCAAGTCTCACCGAACGCCCCCATGCTCACGGCCACAACGCCACAGCTCAGGCTGTCTCCTAAGTCTTCCAGGGCTGTGGGTCCCATGGCCTTCCATGGGGTGACTCCAGAACAATCTTTCTGATGCCACGTGCTCGGGCCATGGCCCCCATCACCTGCAGGGAAGGTGGAAGGCTGCACAAGGCTCACCGCAGTGAGGACCCACCAGCCGTTGCAGTCACCCTGTCACCAGCCTCGTTAACCGGGACATGGAAGCCGACTGGCTTGATGCTCAGCCAGAACATGCCAGGCACTTGCTCACATCTATGCTCTGCATCGAAGGGCCTGTCCCCAAATGGCACACTCTGCTGCTTATCACACAAGACTCAGCTCAAGGAAACTGCTCCTTGTGCCACCTCCCTCTGCTTAGTCCCCCCTGACCCGTGTCATGGCTGCCCAGCCCTCCTGTCTGAGAGTCCACGGGGATGGCCATCATGTCTGTCACCATTACAGCCCCAGAACTCAGGGAGTGCCAGGCACGCTATGTCACTGGGAGCGAACAAGTCAGTAAGAATAAAAATGGTTACATGTCTTCTTTCTGCTTCTCTGTTGTGCATTTAAATATATATCTGAGGCTCCAACAAAGTGTTTTTATTTCACTATCGCTAAGAAGCTTAATTTTCAGCTAAGCTTTGAGGCATTCTAAACAGCCCACATTTCAGAACGTGAGGCAATCTCTGTGAGGTCTGCGTGCTCATCAGGGACAGGGTGTGAGTTCCTGGTGAGTAAGGGGTGAATAACATTGGGAATGAACAAACAACAACAAAATAGCCTATTCAAACTGGGAAGGAAGGGCGGTCACCAAGACCTGACACAAGGATTCAAGGTCAATAAGTGGCCCCCAGCACCAAGCCACTAAGCTGACAGGGGGTGGGAGACTTAAGTACCACTCAGCGGAGAGGCCAAGTGGGGAGGTGTTAAGCTCTTTGTGGAGACATATGTGACTCCCTCCTTTGCATTTTGCTATTTCCCAATATCATCTGCCACCCACCCGGTGCTTGGTCCCAAGTGCCTCATCCTGCCGGAGGCTCCTGCAGCCTGACAACTTCACCGTTTCCCTCGTAGTCCTGCCCTCAGGTTGATGGCTGTATGGCAGAGCGCTGGGCCCTGGGCTGTGCCTCATGACAGCAGGAACACAGATGTCCTTGATCCCAGCTGACTGTGAGGGGCTGCGCACTGGCCTTGTGGACAGGCGGAATTAAATAGAATGATAGGCTTATTCCTGTTTACCCCAATACTGCAGTCTGCAGCCACATCAAGCCCCAGGATGAGAACTAATCACAGAGAACTTTAAGAAACTGTCATTCAAGCCCACAGCTAACAGCATACTCAACAGTGAAAAGCTGAAAACTTTTTCTGTAGGATCAGGAACAAGACAAGTGTGCCTACTTTTCCCACTCCTATTCAACACAGTCCTGGGAGTCCTGGCCAGAACACTCAGGCAAGGAAAAGAAATAAGAGGCATCAGAATTGTAAAGGAACAAGTAAAATTGTATCTATTTGCAGGTGATATGATCTTATATAGAGAAAATCCTAAAGACTCCATCTAAAAACCATTAGTACTAATAAATGAATTCAGTAAAGTTGAAGGATAAAAATATCAACATACAGAAATCAGTTGCTTTTCTACATACTAACAAAAAATATCTGAAAAAGAAATAAAAACAATCCATTTACAATAGCTTCAAAAAACAACAAACTTCTCAGGAATAAATTTAACCAAACAGGTGAAAGGTTGTACACTGAAAATTATATGACAATGATGAAAGAAATTAAGGAAAACACAAATAAATGAAGACACATCCCATGTTCATGGATAAGAAGAATTAATACTGTTAAAATGTTACATCTATAGATCCAATGCAACCCTTATCAAAATTTCAATGGCATTTTCCCCAGAAAAAGAAAAAAAACTCCTAAAACTTATATGGAACCACAAACAATCCCAAATAACCACAATAATCGTGGGGAAAAAAAACAAAGCTGGGTATATCACACTTCCTGATTTCAAACTACATTATAAAGCCACAGAATCAAAACAGTGTGGTATTGGCATAAAAATAGACACATATCAATAGAACAGAATCGCAAGTCCAGAAATAAACCCACACATACACAGTCAAATAATATTAGACAAGGGAGCCAAAAACACTCAATGGGGAAAAGACAGTCTCATCAATAAGTGGTTCTAGAAAAACTAGAAAACCAAATTTAGGAGAATGAAATTAGACTCTTCTCTTACACAAACTACAAAATTAACTCAAAATGGATTAAAAACTAACGTATAAGGTTGGAAACCGGTCATAAAAATAGCAGCATGAGGTGAGCCTATGGAAATCTCCCCTGGAATTTACAACAAATTGAAAAACTATAACTCCACAAACGACCCTGCACAGCAGACAGGCAAGATGAAAAGGCTCAAGGCTGAATTCACCTAAAGGAGGGCAAATTGCGTGAGCAGAGGAGAAGGGAAGGGAAAAGTGCGGAGACACAACCGGCAGGCACAGGACAAGACCTAGCTCAGTTCTCCGAACTCGCTGCATCCCGGAACTACCGCAGCTGCCGGAGGGGGAAGAACTCGGACTGCTAGGGCTCCGTTTATGCCCCACAGGGGTGACGGGACAGCATATAACACGGCTGAACCCAACGCTCACGGCAGAGACCTCGGAGCAAAGACTGAGGGAAGAGGGCTGAAAACGGTTGTTTAAGCCCTCACTGCTGAGCTGAGAACAGAAGCCTTAGGCACTAAGACTAGCCACCCCTCCCGACCCTCCCAGAGCTTGCCCACCCGACCTGCCCAGTGCTAGAAGCCGAACAGTAGCAGTGTCAGATAAAAAGAACAGAATATTTGCAGTTCTGAGAACTATGGTCCTCAGACACAGATTCGCAGCCCAACTAGTTCCTGCAAAGGGAACGGAGCTGCGGAAAGAGGACCGGCTGTAGTGGTGGTCGCCACCGTTGCTCTGGGCCAATTCTCACAACTAACCCCGCCCCGGTCCCCATTTATCTGGGCGAATCCCTGCAGGAGTAAACAGAACTGCTGAAACACACGGGCTCTAAATCTGGTGCAAGAAGAGCTTTGGAACTTCAAAAGCTCTCTGCATTCCCACTGTAACACGGTGCCCTATGACCCAGGCGAACTGTTAACAGAGGGGAAGCCTGCCTTCCAGGGAATCCCCCCATTGTGTGAGAAGCTGGAATAGTGCAGAGAAAACATAACACTACAGTGTGAGAGAGAAATAAAGGTTGCAGTTGGAGACAAAATAAAACATTCTACCAACACGTACTAGAAAACAAAAGAAAGACATCTTCTTATCAACCTGTTGCAGAACCCACTCCTGTAGATGTCTAGGAAGAGAAATAATAAATCAATAATTGCCATGAATAACCAAAGCAACAATTCAGCTCAGAAAGAAACTGAAAAGTCTCCAGAAAAGGAACTTAAAGATATGGAAATATGGGACTCAAATGACAGAGAATTCAAGATTGCAGTTCTGAAAAATCTCAACGAGATGCAAGAAAACACAGAAAGGCACTTTGATGAACTCAGAAACACAATCAAAGAACAACATGAACATTTTACCAAAGGGATTGAAATTTTAAAAAAGAACCAAATAGAATTTCTGGAGATTAAGAACTCAATAGAAGAAATGAAGAATGAAATAGCCAGCTTAGGTAGTAGAGTTGACCACATGGAAGAAAGAATCAGTGACATCGAAGATAGAAACCTGGAAATGACATGGATGGAAGAAGAAAGAGACTTGAGACTTAAAAGAAATGAAAGAACTCTACAAGAACTTTCTGACTCCATCAGAAAGAGCATTATAAGAATAATGGGCATATATTATGGGCAGAAGGAGAAAAAAGAGAGAAGGGAACAGAGAGTATATTGAACCAGTCGATGAGAACTTCCCAAACATGTGGAAAGAATTAGATCCTCAAACACAAGAAGCAAAAAGAACACCGAATTACCTCAACCCCAAAGGCCTTCTCCAATGCACATTGTATTGAAGCTGTCAAAAATCAACGACAAAGGAAGAATCCTCAAGGCAGCCAGGGAAAAGAAGACAGTAACCTACAAAGGAAAGCCCATTGGATTTTCTTCAGATTTCTCAGCAGAAACTCTACAAGCCAGAAGGGAGTGGATCCAAATATTCAAACTATAGAAAGAGATAAATTATGAGCCAAGAATAATATACCCAGCAAAGATATACTTTAGATATGAAGGAAGAATAAAGACCTTACCAGACATATGGAAGCTGAGGGAATTTTCTAATACATGACCTGCATTACAAGAAATACTAAAGGAGGCTATTCGACCACTATCAACAGGGACAATTTGTGGTAACAAAACATAAAAAGGAGGAGAGTAAGGCTTGAACTGGAAAATGGGAATAGAGAAAGTAAGCATGCTGAAGAAAATGGAATACTCTAAATATCAAACTTTCTTTTACATAAACTTAAGGGTAACCACTCAAAAAAAATCCAGAACTGAAATATATACTGTAATAAAAGAAGAAATAGAAGGAAACGTCATAGGATACCAGCACACAGAAATAATAGACAACAACAGAAAGGCAAAGAAACAATGGAGACACAGTCTTACCAGAAAACTAAAGATAGGATGATAGGAAATCCTCACATATCAATAATCACCCTAAATGTAAATGGACTACCTCACCAATAAAAAGACACAGAGTAGTAGATTGGATAAAAAAACTCAACCCAACCATATGCTGTCTCCAAGAGACACATCTCAGCTACAAGGACAAGCATAGATTCAAAGTGAAAGGGTGGAAATCGACACTCCAAGCAAATGGTACCCAGAGAAAATCAGGTGTAGCTAGACTGATATCAGATGAAACAGACTTCAGTGTGAAATAGGTAACAAGTGACAAAGATGGACATATTCTCTGATCACAAGGCTTTGAAGTTGGATATCAATTGCAAAAAGAGAGCAGGAAAAGCCACAAATACACGGATATTAAACAACATACTTTTAAAGAACGACCAAGTCAAAGAAGAAATTAGAGGAGAGAACAAAAGATACATAGAAACAAATGACAATGAAAATACATCCTACCAAAAATTTTTGGATACAGCCAAAGCAGTTTTAAGAGGAAAATTTATATCATTACAGGCCTATCTCAAGAAACAAGAAAAATCACAAGTAAATAACCTCACGTTACACCTTAAAGAACTAGAAAAAGAAGAACAAATGAAACACAAGGTCAGCAGAAGAAAGGGAATAATAAAAATCAGAGCAGAACTAAATGAGATAGAGAACAAAAAGACAATAGCAAAAATTAATGTGACAAAGAGCTGGTTCTTTGAAAAGATTAACAAAATTGACAAACCCTTGGCTAGGTTCACTTAACATAAAAAGAGACAAGACACTAATAAACTAAATCAGAAATATAAAAGGGGAAGTTATTGAAGACAGCCTCTTCAATAAATGGTGCTGGCAGAATTGGAAAGCCACAGAAATACAAAGGATCATCCAAGAATACTATGAAGGACTATATGCCACCAAATTCAATAACCTAGAAGAAATGGACAAGTTCTTAGACACATATAGCCTTCCAAGGCTGAACCATGCAGAACTGGAAAATCTAAACAGACTAATCATCAGTAACGAAATTGAATCAGTCATCCAAAACCTTCCCAAAAGCAAAAGACCAGATGGCTTCGCTAGTGAATTATACCAAAACTTCAAAGAGGATCTAATACCAATCCTGCTCAAACTCTTCCAAACAAATTGAAGAAGAGACAGTATTCCCTAACTCATTTTATGAGGCCAACGTTACCCTGATACCAAAACCTGGTAAGGACAACACAAAAAAAGAGAACTACAGACCAATATCTCTGATGAATACAGATGCAAAAATCCTGAACAAAATTCTAGCAAATCGAATGCAACAATGCATTAAAAAGATTATTCATCACGACCAAGTGGGGTTCATCCCCGGGGCACAAGGATGGATCAACATTCACAAATCCATCAATGTGATACATCACATAAACAAAATAAGGGACAAAAACCATATGATAATATCAATTGATGCAGAAAAAGCATTTGACAAGATACAACATCCATTTATGATTAAAACACTAAATAAAATGGCTATAGAAGGAAAATATCTCAACATAATAAAGGCCATATACGACAAACCCTCCGCTAATCTCATAATTAACGGTGAAAAATGGAAGCCCTTTGCTCTGCGTTCAGGAACACGACAGGGCTGTCCCCTATCATCTCTGCTTTTCAACATAGTGTTGGAAGTCCTCACCAGAGCAATCCGGCAATAGAATGAAATAAAAGACATCCAAATTGGGAATGAAGAAGTTAGATTGTCACTCTTTGCAGATGACATGATGCTATACATAGAAAACCTTAAAGACTCCACCAAAAAGCTATTAGAAACAATCAACCAATACAGTAAAGTTGTCAGCTACAAAATCAATGTACAAAAGTCCATTTATTGCATTCCTATATACCAACAATAAAATCTCAGAAAAAGAAATTAAAAAACCAATTTCTTTTGCAATTGCAGCAGAAAGGATAAAATACCTAGGAATAAACTTAACCAAGGATGTGAAAGACCTATACGCTGCAACCTATAAGACATTTTTAAAAGAAATTGAAGAAGACACAAAGAAACGGAACGACATTCAGTGCTCATGGATTGGAAGAATCAGCATTGTTATAATGGCAATATTACCCAAAGCAATATACAGATTTAATGCAATCCCCATCAAAATCCCAATGGCATTTTTAAAGAAATAGAACAAAAATTGTCAGATTTGTTTGGAACCACAAAAGACCCCGGATAGCCAAAGCAATCTGAAGAAAAAAGAACAGTGCTGGGGGTATCACACTCCCTGACTTTAGCTTGTACTACAGGGCAACAATAATCAAAACAGCATGGTATTGGCAAAACAAACAGACACGTAGACCAATGGAATAGAATTGAGAACTCAGAAATAAAACCACATATGTATGGACAGATAATTTTTGACAAAGAAGCAAAAAACATACAATGGAGAAAAGACAGCCTCTTCAATAAATGGTGCTGGCAGAATTGGAAAGCCACGTGCAAAAGAATGAAATTGGACTGCTATTTGTCACCATGTACCAAAATTAATTCAAAATGGATCAAAGACTTAAGCAAAAGACCTGACACAATAAACTGCATAGAAGAAAATATAGGTACTAAACTTATGGACCTGGGTGCAACGAGCATTTTATGAATTTGACTCCAAAGGCAAGGGAAGTAAAAGCTGAAATAAATGAATGGGGCTATATGAAACTTAAAAGCTTCTGCACAGCAAAAGAAACCATCGACAAAATAAAGAGGCAGCCAAGTGAATGTGAGAAGATTTTTGCAAACAGTGCCTCCGATAAGGGGCTAATATCCAAAGTATACAAGGAACTCATGAAACTCAACAACAAAAAAACAAACAACCCAATTGAAAAATGGTCAGAGGACCTGAAGAGACGTTTCTCCAAAGAGGACATACAAATGGCAAACAGACATATGAAAAAATGCTCAACATCACTAATCATCAGAGAAATGCAAATAAAACCCACAATGAGATATCACCTCACCCCAGTCAGAATGGCTATCATGAACAAGACAAATAGTAACAAGTGTTGGAGAGGCTGTGGAGAAAAAGGAACCCTCATACACTATTGGTGGGAATGCAGACTGGTGCAGCTGCTATGGAAGGCATTGTGGAGGTTCCTCAAAAAATTACGAATAGCATTACAATATGACCCAGCAATCCCTCTCCTTGGTATCTACCAAAAAAATCTGAAAACATTTATCCATAAAGACACGTGTCCTCCAATGTTCATTGCAGCTTTGTTTACGGTGGCCAAGACATGGAAACAACCAAAATGTCCTTCGATAGATGAGTGGATAAAGAAGTTGTGGTATATATACACAATGGAATACTATTCGGCGGTAAGAAAAGATGAAATAGGACCATTTGTGACAACATGGATGAATCTTGAGAGTATAATGCTTAGCGAAATAAGTCAGACAGAAAAAGCAGAGAACCCTATGCTTTCACTGATATGTGGTATATAAACCCAAAACAACAAAAGAACAAGACAAACAAATGAGAAACAAAAACTCATAGACACACACAATAGTTTAGTGGTTACCAGAGGGTAAGTGGGGAGAGTGGTGGGAGATGAGGGTAAGTGGGATCAAATATATGGTGATGGAAGGAGAACTGACTCTGGGTGGTGAACACACAATGGGATTTATAGACGATGTATTACAGAATTGTACACCTGAAATCTATGTAACTTTACTAACAATTGTCACCCCAATAAACCTTAATTTTTTAAAAAAAGATTGGAAACCATAGCTCTCTTAGAAGGAAACATAAGGGAAAAACTCCGAGGCATTGGTCTTGGCAACAATTTTTTTTTTTTTGGATATGTCACCAAAAGCACAAGCAACAAAAGCAAAAACAAACAACCAAAAAACAACGGAAAAAACAAGTGGGACTATGTCAAACTCAAAAGCTTCTGCACAGCAAAAGAAATAATAAAAAAAAATGAGAAGGTAACCTATCAATGGGAGAAAATGTTTGCAGAGCACCTGTGTGATAGAGATTAATATCTAAAATATGTAAGGAACTCATACAAATCAATAGTAAAAAGTAAATTCAACATAAAAATGAGCAGACGACCTGAATAGACATTTTTCCAAAGAAGAAATACAGATTGCCAACAGGTATATGAAAAGATGGTCAACATCACCAATAATCAGGGAAGTGCAAATCATAACGACAATGAGATGTCATCTCACACCTGTTAGAATGGCCATCATCAAAAAGAAATAACAAATTTTGGCAAGGATGTTGAGAATAGGGAACCGTAATGCACCACTGGTGGGAATGTAAATTGGTACAGCCGCTACAGAAAACAGTTTGGAGGTTCCTCAAAAAATTAAAAATAGAATTACCTTATGACCCAGCAATCCCACTTCTGGGTATTTATCTGAAGGAAATGAAATCACTATTTAAAATATTTAAAAGAGATATACGTTCATTGCCATGTTATTGATAATAGTCAAGATATGGAAGCAATCTAAGTGTCTACCTATGGATAAATGGATAAAGAAAATGTGTCTATATACACAGTGAAATATTATTCAACCAGAGGAAAGAAGGAAATCCTGCCATCTGTGACAATATGGATGGACCTAGAGGGCACTATGCTAAGTGAAATTAGTCAGACAGAAAGAAAAATACAGTACGAGCTCACTTATACATGTAATCTGAAAAAGCTACAGTCACAGAAACAGGGAGTAGAATGGTGGCTGCTAGGGGCTGGGGGTGGGCAAGTGGGGAGATGTTGGTCAACGGGTACAAACTTCCAGCTATAAGAGAGTATGTTCTGGGGATCTAAGGTACAGCATGGTGACTATGCTAACGATACTGCATTGTGAACTTAGAAGCTGCTGAGAGAGTGGATCTTAACCGTCTCAGCCGCCACCCCCCAAAAAGATAATGATGTGAGGTGATGGAAGTGTTAATTAACGCTATGTGGTAATTGTTTATTAGGCCACATGCATGTATCAAGTCATCACATGGTACCCCTTAACCTTGCACAGTGTTACATGTCAGTTGCAACGCAATAAAGCTGAAGAAAAACGACAGGTGGGAGGGAGGGAGAAGGGAGGGAGGGAGGGGGGAATGAGGGAGGAGGGAGGGATGGAAGGAGAGAGAGAGAAACTTTTTTCAGTATTCAGTCACTTATATCCAATGAAACTCAGCGTTGATTAGTGTGCCATAAACTAGAAAAATGTCATTTCTACGGTACGCTCTTCAATCACTTCCCAGTTTGGCACATGTCCCCACAGATTTGTCTGTCTCTGAACTGAGCTCCGTCTTGTCCCCTTGTCCTATCTGGGTGACTTGCCCAACTGTCCAGGACGAGGCCTTTCTCACCACGTTGGCCCAGGCTCTCCTTCCTGTGGCCCAGCCTCACAGAGGTCAAGCTCTCTGACTAGAGGTTTCAGAATCTTTAGCGTGTGTCTGTGCCTGCAGGGCCAGCCCTTGACAGCTCACCTCTTGCCAGACTCCTGTGATCCTGGCCACTGGCCTGGACCTGTCATGTCACCATGCTCTCTGGATTCCATGCTGCCAGCTAGCCTGGGCACCCACACTGTGTTGTGGTGTCACATTGGAAAGTGTGTAGCATAGAACTGACACTCGGTGAATGTTGTCATTAGCCATTTATTCTCTCCAGTTAGTGCACTGTGTTTCATTGAAAATAAGCCCTAGCTGGACCATCAACTCTAATGTGTCTTTTGGAGCAAAAAGTAATATAAGACCCGGTCTTATTTTATTATAAGACTGGGTCTTGTATAATATAATATAATATAATATAATATAATATAATATAATATAATATAATATAATATAATATAATATAATATAATATATACTGGGTTTTATATTAATTTTTAGTTTAGCGAGGTCTTATTTTCCAGGAAACACGGTAAGAAGATTCAGCAGCTGAGGCCTCCTGCTGGAAAGTCCTGTTTCTAATTTGCTATGTGTAAAGATGAAGTGCCTGTAATACAAACAACGTGTCTGAACGCTGTGAGGCGCTACTTAAGTTATAACACTAAGTGTTTTAATGGATACAGTCAGATGTGTCACGTGCACAGATCTCAAGTTTACAGTGTGGTGCTGTTTGACGTGTGTGTACCCATGTGACCACCCAGACCTAGGCAGAGATTCCCACACCCCGAGTACGCCCTCCCTCGCCCAGTCAATACCATACTCTCCCCCTCTGTGACCCCCAAGTCACCATCCCCTAACTTCACCTCTTCTTCAGTGAATGTCCTATAAATGGGATCATAGATTATTAACTCTTCTGTGTCAGGCTTCTGTCACTAAACATACGTCTGTAAAATTCACTGTGCTGTTGCTTCTAATGGTAGTTTATCCTTTTTTGTTGCTGAGTAGAATGCCATTGTATGAATATAGTCTAATTGGTTTTTCTAATCTCAAGTTGTTGAACATTTGGGTTGTTTCCGGTTTGGGGCTAACGCTGATACAAGTCTCCTGGGGAGCATGAGTTCATGCTGGTCAGAGGGTAGGTATATATTTAACCTAATGAAAAACCGCCAAACTGTTTTCCAGAGTGGTTATTACCACTTGACACTACCAACAGCAATTATGAAAGTTCTCCTGGCTCCATACTGTTACCCGGATCGAATGCCATCAGTCGTTTTCGTTTAAACCACTTCAGTGGGTGTGTTGTGGTATTTCATTGTGGTTTTAATTTCTATTTCCCTGATGACTAATAAGATTGTGCAAAGTTTCATGTGCTCGTTAGCTTTCTTTTATCTTCTTTTGTGAAGTGTCTTTTCAAATCTTTTGTGTAATTTTTCTTGAATTGTGCCTTTTTATTATTGAATTATAGTTCTTTATATATTTTGGATAAAAATCTTTTGTCAGATACATGCATGAAAATAATTTCTCCAAGGTTATGCTTTGCTTTGTTTTTTCACTGGTGTTTTTTTGGAGAACAAAATTATTTTAATTTTGAAAAAAAATCCAGTCAATCAATATTTAATTTAATGGTTAGTACTTTTTTTATCTCCTTTCTAAAAAAAAAATCGTAGATTATACAACTCCACAAAGATATTCTCCTAGGTTTCTTCTGAAAGGTTTAGAGTTTTCACTTTCACGTTGTCTATGATTAATCTCAAATTAATTTTTGTGTATTATACAGGGACTAGGTCAAGGTTCATTGTTTTCCATTCAAATATCTAGTTGTTTCCTGCACAATTTGTTGAGAAAGTGATCTTTTCATCATTTCATTTTCTTGGTACCTTTGCCAAAAATCAAATGAACATACATGACAGGTCAATCTCTGGACTCTATAGTACTTCTTTATCCCAATCCCAGTCCCAAAATGTCTGCATTATTGGAGCATCAGCAGAAACCTTAAGTCAGGTAGTGCGAAACCTTCACATTTCTTTAACTGTTTTCACAGTTTTTTTGGTTGTTTTAGACCATTTGCATTCCCCTGTGAATTGTCAAATCAGCTTGTAAGTCTCCACAAAAACTCCTGCTGACATTCTGATGGTAAATTCTGTCATATTTTCTATGCAAATGATTATTTCATCCACAAACTAAGACAGACTTATTTCTTCCTTTACAATCTTTATGTCACTTATTTCTTTTTGTCCTACCTTGTCGCACATCTAGGACGCCCAGTGTAACAACAAATACAGATGGAGAAAGTGTACATTCTTGCCTTGCTTTCTATCTTAAGGAGGAAAGTGTGCACTGTTTCTTCATTAGATATGATGTTAACTATAGATTGATTTTAGATGTGCTCTTTTAAAATTGAGGAAATTACTTTTATTCCTATTTTTCCAAGATTTTTAAACCATGAACTGCTGTTAAATGTTGTCAAGAAAAATTTTCTGCATTATAGAATCATATCATTTTCTCCTTTATTTTGTTAATGTTGTACATTTCATTGACTAATATTTGAATGTTAGTTGCATTCCTGGAATAAACACCACCTAGTGATGTATTTTCCTTTTTATATGTTGTTGAATTCGATCATTAATATTTTATGATACATTTCTACCTATATTCGTGAAGAATATTGGTTTATATTTTTTCTTTGTAATATACTTATTAGTTCTTTGTATCAGTCTTACACTGGTTTTTGAAAGAGTTTTGTATAAGTTGATATTATTTTGTTTTTAAATGTTTGATAGTACTCAACAGAAAAGCCATCTGGACTTGGAGCTTTCCTTGTGGAATGTTTCATTACAAACTAAATTCATTTAATAGATATTTATAGATATTTTTGCTTGCTTTTGAAAATTGTGGTGTTTTTCCTCTTGAAAGGAATTTGTTCTAAGTGCTTGAATTTATCTGCATAAAGTCGTTCATAATATTCCCTTGTATTTTTAATGTCTATACTATATGTTATGATGTCCCCTTTCATTTTTGATATTGTTAGTACTTTATTTTTCGCTTGATCAGCGTTGGTAGGATCAATCAATTTATTAATGATTTCATAGAACAAACTTTTAGGTTTGTTGATTTTCTCTATTGTTTGTCTTCAACTTTACTGATTTCTCTTTAAATTTATTGTTACCTTTATTCTACTTGCTCTGTTCTTCTTTTTCCAGCTTCTTAAGGTGACGGCTTACATCATTTTTTTGAAACCTTTTCTATTTTCTAAGGTAAGCATTTCAAGCTATAAATTTCCCTCTGAAGACTCCTTTCACTATAGCTCACAAAATTTGATATGTACGTTTTCATTATTACTCAGTTTGAAATATTTTCTATTTCCTTTAGTGATTCCTTCTTTGATTCACAGATTATTTAGAAATGTGTTGCTTAATATTCATATATTTGGGAGATTTCCCAGATAACTTTTTCTTATTGATCTGTAATTTAATTCCACTGTCGATAGAGAATATATTCTATATTGTTTCGGCCTTTAAAAAAAATTTTGAGGTTTGTTTTATGGACAGCACTGCAATTCTGGGTGTAGTTTTCAATACATGTCTATAAATGTTAACTAGGTTGAGTTAGGTGATAGTGTTGTTCACATTTTTATTGTCATACGGAATTTTTATCTACTTGTTCCATCAATTACTGGATTTCTCTGGTTTCTTCCTTTGCTCTGTCAGTTTCTGCTTCACATATTTTAGATGTCTGTTATGCTGCACACCTATTTTACATTATTCTGTCTTCTAGATGAAGTGACGCTTTACCCATCATGAAATTACCTTCTTTATCCTTGGTAATACTTCTTGTCTTAAAGTTTGCTTTATGCAATATTAAAATAGGCTCTCTTATGTTCTAGTTGCACACTTTATCTTTCTCTTGTCTGTGTCTTTAACTCTAAAGCATACAGATGGGAATTGCTTGTTTTTAACCCTCTATGACACTGTCTGCATTTTAATTGGAAAGTTCAGCCCATTTACATTTAATGTAATTATTGATAGTGTTTGGTTAGAGTGTACTATACTGCTATTTGCAGTCTGTCTTCTTAAGGCTTTAATTTTCTTTCCTCCTTCCATAACTTCCTCTGGATTAACTAAGGATTTTTCTTTTTGTCTCAGTCTAACTTCTCTCTTTCTCTCTCTCTCTCTCTCTCTCTCTCTCTCTCTCTCTCTCTCTCTCTATATATATATATATATATATATATATATATATATATATATACATATATACATATATGTATATATATATATGTAGATAGATAGATAGATATATGTATATCTATATATCTCTCTATATATATTGTCTGCTATTAATTAATAACACTTCATGTATAATATAAGATCCTCATAATAGAATAATTCCAAGTACATT
Source organism: Rhinolophus hipposideros (assembly GCF_964194185.1). Taxonomy (NCBI): domain Eukaryota; kingdom Metazoa; phylum Chordata; class Mammalia; order Chiroptera; family Rhinolophidae; genus Rhinolophus; species Rhinolophus hipposideros. Next base: position 2,254,003 of record NC_138058.1, on the reverse strand, counting down.
ACATCCCATCTTTTGTGCTATTGATGCCATATATTTTGCTTCTATTTATTATCAACCCAAAGTAACTATTTTTGCTTTAAATAGAAAATTGAATACTAAAAGGTTAAGAAAAGAAGTAAAAGTGTCAATATTTACCTACACATTTTGCATTTTCAGTGTTCCTCTTTACTTTAGATTTGAATTTCCATGTGATTTCACTTTGTTCAGCTTGAACAACTTTCCTTAGCATTTCTTGTAGTACGCTCTGCTGATGACAGTTTCTCAGCTTTTCTTTACCTGAAAATGCCTTTAATTCATTTTTATAATTCATTTTTCTAATTAAAGTTTATTGAGGTGACAATTGTTAGTAGTTACATAGATTTCAGGTGTACAATTCTGTATTACATCATCTATAAATCCCATTGTGTGTTCACCACCCAGAGTCAGTTCTCCTTCCATCACCATATATTTGATCCCACTTACCCTCATCTCCCTCCCCCCACACCCCTTACCCTCTGTTAACCACTAAACTATTGTGTGTGTCTATGAGTTTTTGTTTCTCATTTGTTTGTCTTGTTCTTTTGTTCTTTTGGGTTTATAAACCACATTTCAGTGAAATCATAGGGTTCTCAGCTTTTTTTGTCTGACTGATTTCGCTTAGCATTATACTCTCAAGATCCATCCATGTTGTCACAAATGGTCCTATTTCATCTTTTCTTACCATCGAATAGTATTCCATTGTGTATATATACCACAACTTCTTTATCCATTCATGTATCGAGGGACATTTTGGTTGTTTCCATGTCTTCGCCACCATAAGCAAAGCTGCAATGAACATTGGAGTACACGTGTCTTTATGGATAAATGTTTTCAGATATTTTGGGTAGATACCCAGAGGTGGGATTGCTGGGTCATACGGTAATGCTATTCATAATTTTTTGAGGAACCTCCGCACTGCCTTCCATAGCGGCTGCACCAGTCTGCATTCCCACCAACAGTGTATGAGGGTTCCTTTTTCTCCACAGCCTCTCCAACACTTGTTACTATTTGTCTTGTTCATGATAGCCATTCTGACTGGGGTGAGGTGATATCTCATTGTGGGTTTTATTTGCATTTCTCTGATGATTAGTGATGTTGAGCATTTTTTCATATGTCTGTTTGCCATTTGTATGTCCTCTTTGGAGAAACGTGTCTTCAGGTCCTCTGACCATTTTTCAATTGGATTGTTTGTTTTTTTGTTGTTGAGTTGCATGAGTTCCTTGTATACTTTGGATATTAGCCCCTTATCAGAGGAACTGTTTGCAAAAATCTTCTCACATTCACTTGGTGGCCTCTTTATTTTGTCGATGGTTTCTTTTGCTGTGCAGAAGCTTTTAAGTTTGATATAGTCCTATTCATTTATTTCAGCTTTTACATCCCTTGCCTTTGGAGTCAAATTCATAAAATGCTCTTTGCACCCAGGTCCATAAGTTTAGTACCTATATTTTATTCTATGCAGTTTATTGTGTCAGGTCTTTTGCTTAAGTCTTTGATCCATTTTTAATTAATTTTGGTATATGGTGACAGATAGCAGTCCAATTTCATTCTTTTGCACGTGGCTTTCCAATTCTGCCAACACCATTTATTGAAGAGACTGTCTTTTCTCCATTGTATGTTTTTTGCTTCTTTGTCAAAAATTATCTGTCCATACATATGTGGTTTTATTTCTGAGTTCTCAATTCTATTCCATTGGTCTACATGTCTGTTTGTTTTGCCAATACCATGCTGTTTTGATTATTGTTCCCCTGTAGTACAAGCTAAAGTCAGGGAGTGTGATACCTCCAGCACTGTTTTTTTTTTTCAGTATGCTTTGGCTATCCGGGGTCTTTTGTGGTTCCAAACAAATCTGACGATTTTTTGTTCTATTTCTTTAAAAAATGCCATTGAGATTTTGATGGGGATTGCATTAAATCTGTATATTGCTTTGGGTAATATGGCCATTATAACAATGCTGATTCTTTCAATCCATGAGCACGGAATGTCGTTCCATTTCTTTGTGTCTTCTTCAATTTCTTTTAAAAATATCTTATAGGTTGCAGCATATAGGTCTGTCACATCCTTGGTTAAGTTTATTCCTAGGTATTTTATTCTTTCTGCTGCAATTGCAAAAGGAATTGGTGTTTTTATTTGTTTTTCTGAGATTTCATTGTTAGTATACAGGAATGCAATGAATGGACTTTTGTACATTGATTTTGTTGCCAGCAACTTTACTGTATTCGTTGATTGTTTCTAACAGCTTTTTGGTGGAGTCTTTAGGGTTTTCAATGTATAGCATCATGTCATCTGCAAAGAGTGACAATCTAACTTCTTCATTCCCAATTTGGATGTCTTTTGTTTCATTCTCTTGCCGGATTGCTCTGCAGAGGACTTCCAACACTATGTTGAAAAGCAGAAGTGATAGGGGACAGCCCTGTCATGTTCCTGAACGTAGAGCAAAGGACTTCCTTTTTTCACCGTTAATTATGAGATTAGCTGAGGGTTTGTCGTATATGGCCTTTATTATGTTGAGATATTTTCCTTCTATAGCCATTTTATTAAGTGTTTTAATGAAAAATGGATGTTGTATCTTGTCAAATGCTTTTTCTGCATCAATTGATATAATCATATGGTTTTTGTCCCTTATTTTGTTTATGTGATGTATCACATTGATGGATTTGCGAATGTTGAACCATCCTTGTGCCCCTGGGATGAACCCCACTTGGTCGTGATGAATAATCTTTTTAATGCATTGTTGCATTCGATTTGCTAGAATTTTGTTCAGGATTTTTGCATCTGTATTCATCAGAGATATTGGTCTGTAGTTCTCTTTTTTTGTGTTGTCCTTACCAGGTTTTGGTATCAGGGTAATGTTGGCCTCATAAAATGAGTTAGGAAATACTGTCTCTTCTTCAATTTGTTTGGAAGAGTTTGAGCAGGATTGGTATTAGATCCTCTTTGAAGTTTTAGTAGAATTCACTAGTGAAGCCATCTGGTCCCGGACTTTTGCTTTTGGGAAGGTTTTGGATGACTGATTCAATTTCGTTACTGGTGATCGGCCTGTTTAGATTTTCCAGTTCTTCATGGTTCAGCTTTGGAAGGCTATATATTTCTAAGAACTTGTCCATTTCTTCTAGGTTATTGAATTTGGTGGCATATAGTCCTTCATAGTATTCTTGCATGATCCTTTGTATTTCTGTGGTGTCCATGATAACTTCCCGTTTTTCATTTCTGATTTAGTTTATTAGTGTCTTGTCTCTTTTTATCTTAAGTGAACCTAACCAAGGGTCTGTCAATTTTGTTAATCTTTTCAAAGAACCAGCTCTTTGTCACATTAATTTTTGCTATTGTCTTTTTCTTCTCTATCTCATTTAGTTCTGCTCTGATTTTTATTATTTCCTTTCTTCTGCTGACCTTGTGTTTCATTTGTTCTTCTTTTTCTAGTTCTTTAAGGTGTGACGTGAGGTTATTTACTTGAGATTTTTCTTGTTTCTTGAGATAGGCCTGTAATGATATAAATTTTCCTCTTAAAACTGCTTTGGCTGTATCCCAAAAATTTTGGTAGGATGTATTTTCATTGTCATTTGTTTCTATGTATCTTTTATTCTCTCCTCTAATTTCTTCTATGACCCGGTCGTTCTTTAAAAGTATGTTGTTTAATATCCGTGTATTCATGGCTTTTCCTGCTCTCTTTTTGCAGTTGATATCCAACTTCAAAGCCTTGTGATCAGAGAACATGTCCATCTTTGTCTCTTGTTATCTTTTTCACCCTGAAGTCTGTTTCATCTGATATCATCATGGCTACACCTGATTTTCTCTGGGTACCATTTGCTTGGAGTGCCAATTTCCACCCTTTCACTTTGAGTCTATGCTTGTCCTTGTAACTGAGATGTGTCTCTTGTAGACAGCATGTGGTTGGGTTGAGGTTTTTTTTATCCAATATGCTACTCTGTGTCTTTTTATTGGTGAGTTCAGTCCATTTACATTTAGGGTGATTATTGATATGTGAGGTTTTCCTATCATCCTATCTTTAGTTTTCTGGTAAGACTGTGTCTCCATTGTTTCTTTGCCTTTCTGTTGTTGTCTATTATTTCTGTGTGCTGGTATCCTATGACGTTTCCCTCTATTTCTTCTTTTATTACAGTATATATTTCAGTTCTGGATTTTTTTGAGTGGTTACCCTTAAGTTTATGTAAAAGAAAGTTTGATATTTAGAGTATTTCATTTTCTTCAGCATGCTTACTTTCTCCATTCCCATTTTCCAGTTCAAGCCTTACTCTCCTCCTTTTTATGTTTTGTTACCACAAATTGTCCCTGTTGATGGTGGTCGAATAGCCTCCTTTAGTCTTTCTTGTAATGCAGGTCGTGTATTAGAAAATTCCCTCAGCTTCCATATGTCTGGTAAGGTCTTTATTCTTCCTTCATATCTAAAGTATATCTTTGCTGGGTATACTATTCTTGGCTCATAATTTATCTCTTTCAATAGTTTGAATATTTGGTTCTACTCCCTCCATGCTTGTAGGGTGTCTGCTGAGAAATCTGAAGATAATCTAATGGGCTTTCCTTTGTAGGTTACCGTCTTCTTTTCCCTGGCTGCCTTGAGGATTCTTTCTTTGTCGTTGATTTTTCACAGCTTCAATACAATGTGCCTTGGAGAAGGCCTATTGGGGTTGAGGTAATTAAGTGTTCTTTTTGCTTCTTGGATTCGAATATCCAATTCTTTCCTCATGTTTGGGAAGTTCTCATTGACTATTTGTTTAAATACACTCTGTTCCCTTCTCTCTTTTTTCTCCTTCTGCTCATAATAATATGCCCATTATTCTTATATTGCTCTTTCTGATGGAGTCAGAAAGTTCTTGTAGAGTTCTTTCATTTCTGTTAAGTCTCAAGTCTCTTTCTTCTCCATCTGTGTCATTTCCAGGTTTCTATCTTCGATGTCACTGATTCTTTCCTCCATCTGGTCAACTTTACTACCTAAGCTGGCTATTTCATTCTTCATTTCTTCTATTGAGTTCTTAATCTCCAGAAATTCTATTTGATTCTTTTTTAAAATTTCAATCCTTTTGGTATAACGTTCATGTTGTTCTTTGATTGTGTTTCTGAGTTCATCAAAGTGCCTTTCTGTGTTTTCTTGCATCTCGTTGAGGTTTTTCAGAACTGCAATCTTGAATTCTCTGTCATTTGAGTCCCATATTTCCATATCTTTAAGTTCCTTTTCTGGAGACTTTTTAGTTTCTTTATGAGCTGTCTTGTTGCCTTTGTTATTCATGGCAATTATTGATTTATTATTTCTCTTCCTAGACATCCACAGGAGTGGGTTCTGCAACAGGTTGATAGGAAGAGGTCTGTCTTTTGTTTTCTAGTACCTGTTGGTAGAATGTTTTATTTTGTCTCCAACTGCAACCTTTATTTCTCTCCCACACTGTAGTGTTATGTTTTCTCTGCACTATTCCAGCTTCTCACACAATGGGGGGATTCTCTGGAAGCCAGGCTTCTTCTCTGTTAACAGTTCACCTGGGTCATAGGGCACCGTGTTACTGTGGGGATGCAGAGAGCTTTTGAAGTTCCAAAGCTCTTCCTGCACCAGATTTAGAGATTGTGTGTTTCAGCAGTTCTGTTTAGTCCTGCAGGGATTCGCCCAGATAAATGCGGACAGGGGCGGGGTGAGTTGGAGAATTGGCCCAGAGCAATGGTGGCGATCACTACCACAGCCCATCCTCTTTCCGCAGCTCCCTTCCCTTTGCAGGAACTAGTTGGGCTGCGAATCTGTGTCTGAGGACCAAAGTTCTCAGAACTGCAAATATTCTGTTCTTTTGATCTGACACTGCTACTGTTCGGCTTCTAGCACTGGGCATGTAGGGGGCGGGACGAGCTCTGGGAGGGTGGGGGGGGGGCGGCTAGTCTCAGTGTCTAAGGCTTCCATTCTCTGTTCGGCAGTGAGGGCTTAAACCACCGTTTTCAGCCTTCTTCCCTCAGTCTTTGCTCCGAGGTCTCTGCCGTGAGCGTTGGGTTCAGCCATGTTATATGCTGTCCCCTCACCCCTGTGGGGTATAAACGGAGCCCTAGCAGTCCGAGTCTACCTCTACGGCAGCTGCGGTAGGTCCGGGATACAGCGAGCTCGGAGCACTGAGCTAGGTCTTCTTCCTGTGTCTGCTGGTTCATCCCCGCACTTCTTACTTCTCTTCTCCTCTCCTCGCGCTATTTGCCCTCCTTTAGGTGAATTCAGTAGTGACTTTTTGTCTTGCCTGTCTGCTGTGCAGGGAATCTTTTGTGGTGTTATAGTTGTTCAATTTGTTGTAAATTCTAGCAGAGATTTCCAGAGGCTTATCTCACACCCACATTTTGATGATGTCTGCCTTTAATTCATTTTTGATATGTATCTTTGCTGGGTCTTGAATTCTAGATAGACAGTTTTGTGGGGGTTTCTTGTTTGTTTGTTTTCTTCCAGCTGCTCTTTAGACATATCTTTTTCACTGTCTTCTAGCTCTACATTTTCTTACAAAAGTCAACCATCATTCTTATCATTGCTTCTCTGCTTCTAATATTTTTTCTTCTCTGGTTACTTTTAACATTTATTCTTTATCTTTGGTTTCTAGCAGTTTAATTATGATGTGCTCCTGTTCTTGCATTTGTTTGTGTGTTTTTAATCGTCTCTGTGTGAATCTTGTTGAGCTTCCAGAATTTGTGTACTGTCATTAAAAAAAAAAAAGGCTAATACTTTTTCTGTTCCATTCTCTCATCTTTTTTTGAAACTCCAATTAAATGTATATTAGAATGTGTGGCCTTGTCCCATGCATCACTGAGGCTCTGTTCATTTAATCAGTTTTCTTTCACTTGTGCTTTAGTTCAAATTATTTCTATTGCTCTGTCTTCATGTTCACTGGCCCTTTCCTCTCTTGTGTCTAATCTGTGGTTAACCCCATTCAGTTAATTTTTTTACTTTTAGTATTGTATTTTTCAGTTCAATCTCATTTGATTCCACTTTTTTTTTACAACTTCCAAAAGTCACCTGAAATTTTAATAAATTATATCCGTTCACTCTTTAGTAAATCTGTCATAATTTTTAAAAGCCCTTGTCTTCAGATTTCAATATCTGGGTCATATTTTTGGTCCTTTTCTATTGACTGATTTTTATCTTATCATGGATTACATGTTCTTGTTTGTTCACATGTCTGGTAATATTTTATTGTATATTGGACACTGAATAGTACTCATTCTAAATCCTGTTATCTTTCTCTGAAAAGTGTTGTTTTATTCCAGCATGCAGTTAAATCTAGCAGATAAACTTGAATTTGTGGAGGCTTTGTTTTATGCTTTGTCAGGGATAATCTTTTCAGTTTTGTCTTTAGTGTTGTTTAATTTTACCTTTAGTCCTTAGGCAAATTCCTTTTCCTGAGGACATAGTTTTATACCTAAGGCATGGCCCTTCAGGGTTTCAATGGTAAACCTAGGGACATTACCATACCACTCTAATTTGGCAGGATTCAAACCACAAATTCTGCTTCCTATTGGTAGGAAAGAGTTGAATCCTCTTCTCAGCTCTTTAAGTCTTCCAGATTAAAGATGCCTTGAGTTCTTGGGAGTCTTGTATACACATGCATATTTCAGAGCTCAGTTAAGGATCTGACTAGTGTTCATACATATGGTTTGAAGTTTCCCCTTCTATGGTTCCCTTCTTTTTCTTCTTCTTCTTCTTTTTTTTTGGATTTTCCTCCTCAATTTTCAGTCTTTCTGACAGTTCCAAAGTCTATCTGCTGACTCATCAGGATATTAAGATTAAGATTTCCAGGTGGTAACATACTCTTTCACCTAAATGTAGGAATACACTTTCTAACTGTCAGTTAAAATCCAGAGGCAATAAAAGAAAATATTACATTTGACCACATAAAAGTTTTTAAAAATTTTTTATGCGTGGCAAAAATCACCATCAACAAAGTCAAAAGACAAATGACAAACTGTTAGAAAAATTCTACAACATAACAAAAAGCTAAGATTTTTAATATAGAAAGTATACTTAAAAATTCATGGACAAAATACCAAATCTTAAGGATAAATGGGAAAATGATATGAACCAATAATACGTAAAAATATGTTAAAATGGCCCTCACACAGATGAAAAAGTTCAAACTCACTCTTACTTAGAGAAATGTAAATTAAACCGACACAGATAGCATTCCTCACCCACCAAATTGACAAAAATAAAAAAAGTATGAGAACACATTCTGTTAATGACACTGTGAGGAAACAAACTTTGCTGCAGGAAATGCAAATTAGTACAACCTTCCCAAAGGAGAATTTGACAATATCTAACCAAATTACATATGTACCTACCTTTGGACCCAGCAAGCACATTTTTAGAAATCTGCCCTAAAGATACACCCTAAGCAATACTAAAATTCATATGCAACAGGTTATTCATTGTAGCATTATTTCTGATTGAAAAATACTAGGAAAAAAATTAATGCACATGTATTAGAAATGGTTGAGTAAGGTATGGTATATCCACACAACATATTATTCTTTTGTTATTTTTTAAAAAAGAGGTAGATCTCTATGAACTGATACAGAGTAATTTCCATGACACGCTGTTAAATGGAACAAAAGCACAGAGTATCCATAGTATGCTACCCTTTGTGTAAGAGAGAAAGCAACATAAGAAAACACGTGTGCTTCTGTTTTGTGTTGGGCTTGTTTGTATAAAAGGAATACAGGAAATACAACCCCCCAAATTAAAAATAATGGACATCTATAGGAGGTGTGTGGGGAAACAGGAAGGAATAGAAATGAGGTGCAGGGGTGAGGAGGGGTATATCTTTGAGTCCTAGAAACTTAGTAACATTTCTCAAAGCTAAAACAGGAAGGACTAAAATCAACCAGGAAGGAGGGGATCCGAAAATAGAAGACAAATAGGAACAAGGAAACCTAACTGTGTTGCAAATGAATAAAATAACCCCTGAAGAGTGTAGAGAAGGAAAAATGAATCAAAGTTGAAAATACTTCAGAATTAGAATTTTGATTAGATGCTGTAAGCTGGATTCACAAACAAAACCACTGTATTCTACTTCGTAAATGTGTTTCTCAGGGAGTATGGTTAGCAATCCTGACGCTACTAATGTGTGTACTTGGGAAGGTCAAATAAGTGAACACGTCGTAGACAGTGAAAGTCAACGTTCTCAGTTTTTCAGAGAAAGAAGTTACAAATGGGAGAGAAGGGGGACTTGCCATTTGGGATTGGAATCAGAGCTCCCAGTATGAACTCGTGGTTTCTAATAAACATGCAGATCTGTGGGAGTACACGTGTGGAAACACACATCTTCTCTCACTCAAAGCAGGCCTAGATGCAGTGACACCCCAGTAGCAATTAGCACACCAAGAAACCAGATATTGGCTCTTAAATACCTTTTTCCGGTAAAAGAAACCAGCAGTTCTTGAAGAAATGGTTGATTAAAGGTCTGGCAGGGAAAATGCAAGATGCACCTGGAACATTTTGTGGTACCAGAAAATAAGGAAAATAAGGAGGCACTAAGAAAAGTCATGGGGACATAGCCAAGGGACATAGGGGCTAGCCTGAAGGAGCTCTCAATGGCCAAAGCTGGAACAATTTGAGAAAGAAAATAAATAATGATAGCATTGGATTGTAGTCCAAATATAGAATAACTATCTGTGAACCCACACTGATATAAATGGAATAAATAGGTAACTGGAGGAGAAGGGACAGTTCTTGTTTCTGTAATTAATAATGTAGTAGAAATAAGGGAAACAGAAAGTCCCCACCAGGCAAACACCACAGAAGTAATTGTTTCCAGGAATATCCATAGATGGATACTAAAAACAGTGGGCAGAAGTGGGAGAATAATCAGGACATTTGCACAATCAAACAGCAGTCTCATCTTCATTCTTGGTGACTGTGTGACCTTGATGAAACCACTAACCTACCTGGTCCTCAGGTTGTCTTCCTGTAAGTGGATGGGTTGACTAGATCTCCTCGAGGGACCCTTCCAGCTCTCCACTCCAAAGAAATGACTGCACCTCCTTGCGGTTATCAACAATAAAACTTCCTTTGCCTTTCCCTTCTCTTCACTTTCCTTTCCTTCTTTCTTTTCCATTCCTTACCCATAATAGACTTCTCTAGAAAGAGAATTAGGGTGCTCTCTAAAATAGAAAGATGGAGAAAGTTAGAAGTGAGGGATAAGAGATAATGCAACTTCTAATATTAATGGGGTTGCTAATATTAATATTAATATTAAGGAGGATGGAGAGAAATACAAGGAAAATATCACAGAACAGAAACATGTCCCGCAACCAGCCAACAAGAGGGAAGCGCCAAGCTAAGGCTTGGGGACACCACACACCAGGAGGCGGCACCTCAGCCTTAGGGCTTCCTGCCTGTCTGCTCTGGGGTCTCTGCAGACCTCCACCTGCCCCTTCCTCCAGCACCACGCAGAGCTTCCAGTGAGGGGCAGCCAGGCATTGCCCTCCTCTCTCTGGAGCTTCCGAGTTCAAGCCTTACCTCTCGCTGAGGGATGGGACCATGTTCCCCACTAAAGGCATTTCGAGCACCAGGGAGCAGAGAGGAGGACACGGTAGCATTTGCTCAAGCAGCACCCACACTCTGAAGATACAAAGTCCCCCTCCCCCACCCAGTCAGGTTGTCCCAGTCTTCTGGTCATCCGTCTTCCCAACCTCAGTCGACCACAGGAGTCAGAAGATGTATGAAGATCAAGATGAACTATGAACTCAGGAAATTTGGTTTCTAATCCTGCTTCCTGGCTTTGATGATCTGCCTCTGGAACAAAGCTCTTCATATTTCTGTGCCAGGAGATTTTCAGTAAAACATCTGCCGATCAGGCCACTGTGTTAGCTTTAAAAAATGTAACAGACACAACCCAGCTGCCGTTAAGTCTCTGTGCCTGTCCCCACCCTCAGACTCTCAGAGGCTCTGTACCAGCAAATCAGCACCAGATTTCCTCTCTGGTTCCAGGACAATGGCCTCTGCTAGCTCCTCTCTGCTCTATCAGCTCCCATGGGGCCAAAGCCATCAGGACCCTTGCCTGATGGGGACTATGACAGCCTTCTCTCCAGCATGTGACATGTGTGTGCCGCCCATCTGCCCACACAGGCAGTTCATACTTTCCCGATAAGAACTCAGATAAGATTCCAAACCCCAACACAGTGACCTGAGTGAAGACGCTGTCAACCTGTAACAATCAGAATAACCACGTCGTCTGTTACAAAGACAGCATTTACAGAAGAACTATGGTCGTACGGTGTTTGAAAGATCTAAATTAAGAGCTTTGAAGTCACATACACACACGAGTCTTCAGATTGCACACTGACCACAACAATAAAAATTGAAGGTGACAGTAAGTTTTCTAAACAGAAAGCTCTAGAAAGTTACATCTCTGGTAACCTTATTTCCAGCTTCTACCAATTCTTTCCCAACCAAATCTCAAATTCTGAAAAAGGGAAAGTAACTTAGGGGAGCTGTTTCCAGGCTTGCTTGCTGGCCCTGGATTTTGAGCGTGATTCATGACATTCACTTGCAAAGCGCCTCCCTTTGCCTTGAGACTCAGCCTTCAGTGTGGTGGAGGAGAGCCCCCACACCTGCACGCGAGGGAACACGTGTGGTGGGAGTCAGAGCACCAGTCAGCTCCCGGGTAACTACACGATTTTCATTCTCATCCTTCACCTGCCCAATTTTTGTGACACACATTTTAAAATAGTCATTTGTTAAACACATTGATTACTGAGGGTCTATATTTTTCTCCACAGATTTTTTTTCCATAAAACACCAGAAACCTTAATAGAAGATTCTCAAAGTCTCAGAAGATTCTCAAAGTGGTGAGCCAGTATTTGTTTTCTCTTCCCACTAATGCGGAAGTGATGCAGCCACCATGATGACTAATGTTTGCAACGTGATGATGGAAAATTGGGGAGGAGGTTCCAAAGGAAGCTATGGGGCTGGGCTCCCTTCAAGACCACTCACACACCGAAGCCCATTTCCTGGCCCCATTTTGAGTTTAACTTTGGCTACATTAAAGAGGGAAAGGCAGGTTATTTCATGAGGACCTAGCAGTCTTGACTCTCCAGCCCTGGCTGTGAGCTGCGAGCCCTTAGCACTCACTCCAGCGTAAGAGGCAGGTGGACCACCTAGTATGCACGGAAGGGTCGGCCAAGCATCTCCAAAATAAAATGTGCTTTTGAAGAAAACTAAAGAGCATTACTGAAAAGCAGAGAAGAAAAGCAGATCTCTAAAGCCCGCTCATGTTTTTGCCTCTTTAAAGATTCTCAACCGAATCACATGGTTATTTTTATAAGATCTTGGCACTCTAGATGAAATCACCCACCTTTGGACACTGTCCAAAGACTCTTGTCCAGACTCTGCTTGGGTCAGATGTTCAGTGTGCTGAACAGACCATTTTATTTCAAAATACACAAAATTAATGTAGGCAGACATAAGCCAACATACAGCTAGCTGAACAAAAAAGCTGAGCCAAAATACAAACTCAAGTATAGAAGAAGTCAATATCCTTTCCTCTAAGCTTGTAGGTTTTGTCATAATGTAGCACTTACCTCATTTTTCCTTGGGCTGAAGCTAGTGGGTTTATCCCAAGGCAGGAGTGTATCTTAATAATCTTGGGGCTCCCCCCACGCTGAGCCCTAGAAAACTGGATTGCTTGATGAATATTTAATTGAATCGACTATTAAAATGCTTACCTTAATGGTAATAAGTAAGACAGTTAACATGAGTGCAAAGTTTACCATTTTTGAAAATGCCTTGTAAAAAAACACGTTCTAGCTTATTCGGTCTTTGTCACACATTTGAATTGTGCCTACTCTTACTATCCCAAATTTATAGACACAGACGCAGAGGCTCAAAAGTGGTCAGATGTAACTATCTGATTCTAAAACCCTGTATTTCTTTGTCACACCACCTGCCTAAATTTTTTCTAATGTTCAGAAAACACACTCATGTGTGTGTGTGTGTGTGTGTGTGTGTGTAAAAGTTCTCTTTTCCTCAAAATCAGAGAACAATTTGTTCTCTGGAAGAGAACAATTATAAGCAGAAAATCATTCTGAATATTTAATAAGTACCAGACAGCATCGAATATCATGCTGAAAATGGAATTAAAAGTAAGTATTTTACCATGGACCTATGTTTCTAATGTCAATAAAATATGAAAAGAAGATGACAGACTCCCAAATCCTGAAGATAAGAAGTGAGAAAGTTGGAGAAATAAAGTGATGGGAAAATGAGTGTGCAGAAATGTGGCCCTAGGGAAGTTCAATTTGGTTCAGCACTTGTAGAGAACAACCTGGCAGCAGGTCAAGTCTAAAATCTGCACACTGTCAGGCTGTTCACTGTGCACTGTCTATAATCACCGAAAAACTAGAAGCATCAGGATATTGTGAGGTCATGTTCTTACTGACAGAGAAAGAATGCCACCTTGTATTATTAAAAAGAAATATTGGTGAAAACCTTATAATCTCCTTTTGGTACTTTGTTTACAAAATGTGTGTATCAAGGCCAACACTTCTGAATAAATTTTGCTTTCAGAGGCTATATTTATTACCCGTTGTTGTGCAACAACTTATCTCCAAATTTAGCATCTGAAAAAAAAGAACTTTTGTTCTCTGACGTGGTTTCTGAGGGCTGGGAATCTGGCCATGCCTCCACTGGGTGCTGTTGGCTCAGTCTCTTTCAGGAGTTCACCGTCCAGTTGTAGACTGCCCCAGTCCTTGCCACCACCGAACACACAAACAGGGCTGGAGGAAACACTTCCACACTCATTCACATAGCTTTTGGCAAGAAGGTACAGTTCCTTGCCACACGCGCTGCTCATGATATGGCTTCCCCCAGAGTGAAGAATGGGGGAGGGAAAGAGGGAGGGAGGGAGGGAGGGAGGGAGAGAGAGAGAGAGAGAGAGAGAGAGAGAGAGAGAGAGAGAGAGAGAGAGAGAGAGAGACTGAGAGAGAGAGAGGCTAACGCACAGAAGCCTCTTAGAAGACATGTACTATCTTCTGCCGTACTCTGCTGGCTACACAGACCAGCCCTGGTACCATGTGGGGAGTGGGGACTCTCCAAAAGGCTGTGACTACCCAGAGGCAGGAGGTGGGCATCCAGAAGTCCATCTTGGACCCTGCCTACCACAGCCCATCCTCACCCTGTCCAAGGCCCGCAGAAGTCTCATCCCAGTACAGCACTCAGCTGAATTCCAGAACCTCATCATCTAACCCAGTCTAGGTGCAGATAAGGTGCCTCAGATGCCATTCCTTAAGTACAGTTCCTCTCGATTTGACGGCTGTTAACGGAAGAGATAAGTCATCTGTCCCTCAACCGCCAACATACAGCAGTGGGACAGCACTAGGATATCCAGCACATACACTCTTGCTCAAAAAAGAAGAACATGGGAGGTCTCCAGGGGCCAGTGACCCTTAGCAGTTCTGAAATCCAGCTGAGCAAATGCCAGGACTTCCTTGACTCGGTGCGTCCTCCCTGTGCCCAGGAGTTTGCATTGTCCAAGGCTCTTGGCCACACCCTCTGAGCTCGTGGTTCTGCCCTCTAGGACGTCCGGCCTCCAGAACTGTGAAAATATAACTTTCTGTTGCTTAAGCCCCAATCTCCGGTATTTTGTTACAGTGGCCCAAGCACACTAACATATCAGTCTTCCAAAAGACATCCGAAAATGGCCTGCTGTGGCCCAGTCTGTAGTTACTCTCCGTTTTACATATCCTTGTGTTTGCTGCATAAGTACACATCACTGTGCATAATTAGATTTGTGTCTACACACATCGTGTACTATTACATTTGTTTCTAAGCTAATCTGACAGCCTATGCTTTCCCAGGGAGACCTGAAACCTCCTTCATTTCATGTCATAGCCCATTTCACACGTAACCCTTCACCTTCTAGAGGTGGAAGCTGAAGGGATGGACAGCTCCGGATCCATAGGGTGCAAATGTGTCAGAAGATGCCTCTGCGTGGCTTCCTGCGGGTTGAATTTAGGGATCCTGCTGTAATGGAAAAGTTGTGTTCCAGGAATCACCAGACCGGTGCCTTTCAAGATCAAATCATCCCTCTTCCAAGGCATGGGAAGGGGACTTGCGCTTAACCACATCAGACGAGGGACAAAGGGCATATCCCAGTGCCTGGGAGTCAGGTTTGAGGACACATCCCCAGGGGCATTCTCAAAGCAAGGAGCAAGTGGCAGTGGGGACCCTATAACAGCCCCAGGCTCGGTGTAGGTCCAGCACGAGTGGCCTGGGCTCTCCCAGGCCTCTGAGCATGCCAGCTGACACATTCTTCGTTGCTCCCCCTCTGGTCACACAAACTTCCGCTCTTATTTATCTTCGCTGTGTCTTCTGCAGTGACCTGGATAACAAGTGTCCCATGTTTAGAACTCACGGTAATGTTCGATTTAGTGAAACATATATTTTAACCAATGTTTCTCTGATGACCAGTCAGAGCAAAACAATGTCTTCTCCCTACCCTGCAATCAAAGTAAGAAACCGAGCATGCTTTTCGGTCAATCTCACCTTAGGATGTATCTCAAACCCAATCTGTTACAGAACCAATCAGTCAAGGTTATTTTTAAATTCATGTTCCCCCCAAACCACACCCCTAAAAAAAAACATTTTTAGCTCTGAATGCATTGGTTGGCTTCATAGGGACCATTGATAGGAAGTTTCAACTTCCTTATTTTTGACTTAATAACTTTGATTCTTTTTAAAGTCCTATGGAGTAGGCCTTTGAATAACTTTGAATAAGGAAGGCCAGATGTCATTCATTGACTTTTGATTCTTAGTTCTCTGAAAGCATCTTTCCACTGCCTATAGTTATGAATTAAATTTGGCTTGGGAAAATAGGCTTAAATCATGAAATTTCCTCTTTAGAGAAGCAGGTATCACCACATTTGCAGCTGATGAATAAAAATGGAAGCTATCCTTTTTCTCCCCCCTTTGTGGGTAAACTATTATTTTCTATCTGGTTATTTATGTGATAATCTCTTTTCTCTACATTTGCAGGCAACATCCAGTTATGGGCATTTTTCCCCCATCAAAATCTTGATTTCTTTTTTCTATACTGAGGAAAATACTTTTCTACTATGTCTGTGATTATTATTTCTGATCCGTTTGTTCCAGCGTTTTCGGGAATATTTGTTACCCACAGGTTAGATCTTTATTCCTTTTGCTCTGGGTCCATGATGATCTCTTGTAATTCCATCTTCAGACTTCACAATCTCGGGAAGTGTGTTCACAGATGACATTTTATCCACGGTTGATTGTGCTTGCTGGTGCATCTATGTCATTTTTACCTTTGTTTGCATCCTGCTCTCATTTTGGCTGGCTCCATGTTTGATTAGGGCAGGGAACGTGAAGTGACTTGGTGTCTCGCAGGGCCTCACCTCAGATCTGCACGCGGGAGGCATGGCCTGATTTGCACCACCCTGGCCCAGCTCGCATCAGGTACTCTTCAGTCTGGCTCTGCTCCAGCAGGGTAGATCCTGACTATGTTCTGCTCCCAGGGCCACTGTGCTTCCAGAGCATTTCCTAAGGGAATACCCATCCCCACATGCCACTCATCCCTCCCTCTAGTGCTCTGTGCCACACTGGAAGACGTGATCTTGGAATCAGTATGAAGACTCAAGGAGAGTTGCCCAGGGCCCAGTTTTGTCATGCAGCAAGGAACAGTGCTCTGATTTCAGACTGTGTAAGCCTGGAGCCCCTGAGCCTGGCAGAGAGTCGGGTAAGCAAAGGCTTCTTTTGGGGTCTTGTTGTCTCATCCATGTTGGGATTAGAAGAGAAAAGAGGTGTTCTGAGGTGGAGGCTGCTTCCTCAAGCCAAACCCACGGGCACTGTAGTTGGAAATTCCCTTTAGATTTCTAGGTTTTGTGTCTTTGCAGAATGTCACAGGTATTTTAATAGGAAAGAGAGTGCATCTCAGGCTAGTCCAATGGTTAATTTTTACACATGCCTGGTGTACTACCCTCCCCAGAAGAGAACAATGTATTCATTATACTTTCAGACAAAGATATTTCCCATAAGAGCTAAAAATTACCCCACTCATCAACCCCATGGCAGCCAAATGATGCCTATGGGTGGAATTCCAAAAGACGGATGCAGAAGAATTACATAGTAGCATCTGGGCCTCCAAAGCAGGCAAGGAGGCCATGCAAAGTGGCCTGTAGGACTCTAGCCGTTTCCAGAAGTTTGTGATGACGCTGACTCATCCTCTTGTCCATTTAGCAAATAGTTCACAAGCAAAAATACACCATAAACACATGTCAAGAGGAAAAATATAACACTATGTGTCCTTACCTTATCATAAATTCGGGCCACCAAACTCCGCTGAAGAACCCTTTCACGGAAATTCACTGCTTTCAACAGAAAGGTAAGATTACTGACTGTGTCTGTGTGAAATGCCAGGAAACTGAAGGAAAAGCAGAATGATCATCATTACTATTCCGTCCTCACCAAAGGATTTCATTCGAAAGAAACAGACAGGGTTTGTTTTTTTCCAAAACAATTTTCTTCACCTAGAAAAGTACTGTCAGTACACGTAACCGGCCCTCACACATCTAACACTGATTGTTGTTTTCTTCAGTACTTGTTTTATGAACGTTTGGCTCTGGTTTCCCTACATGGTGGTCCTTGTAATAGAAAGATAATTTGGGCTCCTGGCCTTTCCACTTATAATTGTATTATAAGTAGTGTTCAATCATTTATATTAGGTTAGTGCAAAAGCAATTGCAGTTTAAAAGGTTAAAAATAATTGCAAAAACCACAATCACTTTTGCACCAACCTAATATATATAATTTCCATCAAGTGGGTTTATCACAATTTACTCAGCCATTGTTGGGCATATGTTCCCATAATGATGATAAGCAAATATTAGTGATCCAATATATCTGTCACAATGGATTTATATCTGTCACAATGTATTTGTCAATGGATCCTATTTCTTAGATACATTATGTATGAGGAACTGTGCTAATTATTGCTGTGGATTTTTCAATGATCTCCATAATTCTATGATGAGGATACTATAATTATCCAAAACACAGTATGAGAATCTGAGGCTCAGCAAGATGCAGTAACCTACTCTAGGTCCCCCAGGCAGAACACGTGTGAGCTCGCGTTTTTGTTAGGGGACACTCATATTTCGAGGAGGAGCTGAAGAGCAGTGATAGCAGTGTAGGCAACCACAGGGGAGGGTGTGCCACGGAGATGGTGACTTTCTTCAGCAGATAGAAATTTCCATTTTCCCCGTCTGGCAAATGAGGAGACTGAGGTGCAGCGGTGTTAATAGATTTAGGCACAAACAGACTCAAAACACCCAAGTCCCCTCCCGGCCTTGTGGGTTTTTCATCCTGCAACTCTGCCTTTTGTGCTAATCTGCCTCCCTCCCCCACATGAAACTTCCATCTTTACAACTGAGATAGACAGCTGAGCAATCAATTCACACGTAGGGGCCCCCACAGCTTGGCCACCCCTTTGCCCAGGTCCTTGGGAAGTAAGTTATTATAAGACCCAAGTCATTAATTAATTAAAATAAAAAGCCTTTGCTGTTTAATCAGAAGCCACGAGAGAAACACAAAGAAGCAACTGATACAGTGTTTTTGAAACAGGAAAGGTGGGAGGTTATTTACCACATGCCAATTTCCAGGAAACTTAAATTCTATCAATTCTCATTCTGATTCTGGTCTTTAGAAGGTGTAAATGTAACAACAGGTGTAAAGAACATTCATATTTTATTGAAAAGTATGTTTCAATCATTCCAGGGACGGTGCCCATAAAACCTGGAGACTGTGAATATTGTTATCAGAAATGACCTTTCTTGGGGTGTTTATTGTAGAACATTGTCCACCTGAGGTTTGTGAACTGCTTGTGCTACAGGAAGTGGACATCATCCACCCATGAGTGACATGACTCTATGAGTCACAAGCCAAACATGCCCACACTGCAGAGCTCTAGGAAGCCGTCCAGCACAGACTCTCAAAGAAAGGAATACCACTAAAGGCAACCTCTTTGTATTTTACAAGGTCAAAATGACTATAACTTCAAATTAAATTGGAAGACACATGATTATTCATCAGGGAAATGCCAATGAGAACCACATGAGGCAGCATTATATGTCTACCAGAATCACTGAAAGTAAATACACTGACAACATCAAATGCTGACGAAGACATGGAGCATCTAGAACTCATGTATTTGTTGACAGAATGTAACATAGCAAAACTACTTTGGCAAAAGGTGTCATAAAACTAAACAAACACATACATCATGACCCCCATGATTCCACTTCTACTATTGGCCTTAGATAAATAAAAATATATATTCACAAAAAAGCTTATAGACGAATGTTCACAGTAGTTCTGCTCAAAGGAGTGAAAAATTAGAAGCATTCCAGGAGTCTGTCCATCAATACAAGAATGGAAAACAAATCCTAGTACAGCCATCAAGTAGAATACTACTCGGCAATAAAAAGGAACAAACTAACACACACGATAAGATGAATGCATCTCAGAAAGCATTATAGAGAGTTAGTAAGGCAGCTCAAAAAGAGGACATGCAGCATGGTTCCACTTAGATGGAGTTCTCAGACAGGAAAACTAACCTGTGGGAGAAAACTATCAGAAAAGTAGCTGCATCTGGGGTGGTGGCCATAGGGATTGACTGAGAAGGGATATAATAGAACTTTCTGGAGTGATACTGATGGCCTTTAACTTATAAGAGTTTTGGACACACAGGTCAAAACTTAGTGAATGCACACGTGAAACTTGTGCATTGCATTGTATTCAAATTCTGCATAAGAAGAAAAACTGTAACCAAATATGGAGCTCTAGTTAACGACGTAGCCAGTACAGTGATGTCAATAGTAGAATCTTGATGGTGGGCACTCGAATATTCACCAAAATTCTTTCAATGTTGCTGAATACTTGACAACGTTCATAATGTAATATGACAAAGCATTCAAGTGCAATGCATAACCTTGACTTTCCCTGGCCCACAGCCTCCTCCCTAGGAAGAGGATCCAGGGTGAGTGAGAGCCTGAGGGCTCAGTGGCAGCCCCTTGGGAAAGGGGAAAGGGAGGGGGAGAGGAAGGAAGCACTCACCAGCCGAGAGCGGGCTGAATGGAGCTGTTGGCAGAGCCAGGTGCAGCTCACCTCAGAGCCACGCCACCCTCCTCACTTAGTCTCATGGGCCTTTCAGGGTGATGTCTGAACCTCCCACAGTCCAAGTGAGGGGAGCCCCTGGGGGTCCACACAATGGCTGCAAGTCGGAGAGACTTCAGGGCAGCAGGAAGTTCCCAGCCCATCTTTCCTCAAGTTTCTATCTTCTCATGTACGTTGTCACTGTGACTGCCGTCCAACTGCCCTACTAGAGTGTAAGCTCCACATGGTTGAGACACCCCCCCCCCAGTCACCGCAGTGTCCCCAATGCCCAGAGAAGTACCCAGGACACAGTATGGGTGACAAAGGCTTGTCTTACTGTACATAAAAACCAGAGCAATAAGATTTTAGGACTTAAGTAGATAAACACAGACAGACTGAATCAGTAAACCTGGATGTGTGGGAGAGAGATGTGTACTGTTTTGGAGGTTAATAACCGAGACAAAAATAAATGGACTGGAACTTTCCAAATATTTACAATTGGAATACTGCCTTTGGCGCCTCTCAAGTCTGTCCTGGAAAATTTGCTGGGAGCAGACATTTGCATGTGGGTGAGAGTCTGTTATGCTTTCTGAGTGACGGGGACAAGCCCCGCTCTGCCATCTGGAAAAGAAATGAAAGGGCAGATGTGCGTGGCTAGTTTGGGAACAAGGTCCCTGAATGGATGGAACTAACTGATTTTGATGGGAACTATACTGTTCTTTCAACTTATGTGTTGGAAAGTTTTCAAACTAACAAGTTGGGGAGAAAGCTATTGGAACCATAAAATACCCACTCAGGACAAGAAATATTAAAAGACGCACTGACTACATAGTGTGCTGGCACAGGTTGAGACATTAAAACTAAGAAAAACAGTCGGAGGTTATGGGAGCTGATAAGACACTGCAGGCAGAGGAAACAGGAACCTGAGCAGCAATAAAAAATGGGGGGAATAAAGGACAAAGTGTAGCTTCCTTAATTCACTTCATACTAACAGACATGAAAAGCCCTTACTATCATTTATGTGTTTCTCATGTTTTTAATCAGGATTGTAAATGATGTTTCCTAATTAACAGTTTCCTTGGATATTAGCTCAGTACATTTGGGTTATAGAGACAAATAATCTGCCTCCAAATAAAAATAATAATAAAAAAATACACAAAAGGGAAAAAGTATAATAAGCTCCTCAAAAGTAGAATAAAGGAAACTATACACTTAGGAGCATAAATCAATGAGTAGGAAATAGAGGTATGACTGAGAAGATCCACAAAGGGAAAAGCTGGCTGTCTGAGAAAAAAATGAGCCAGATAAAATCTGCTGCTATTAAACAACAATACAGAAGAAAGAAGGCGCAGAAATAATTTTAAGCATGACAAATAGGACATTTGTCTACAAATGGGACATTTGAACTACAGATTTAGCGGAAGTGAAAAAGATAATTGGAAAATAGTATGGAGCATCTTACACCAATAAATTCAGAACCACATGGATAAAGTCCTAGAAAAACACCGTTTACCAAAACTGACGTGAGAAAGTCTAAAAGGTCTTAAAACAATTAAACTAATTGAATCAGTAATTTATATTCCCCCAGGCCCAGACAGTGTTCAAATAACATCAAATTCTTCCCCAGAACAAGACACTACTCCCAACGTGACTTTATGAGACCAGTAAAACTTGATATAAATCCAAATCAGGGAAGTACAAGAAAGGAAAACAGTATGTCAGTGAGGATACAACATGTGTCCTCCCGACCCCCCGGCCCCAATACGGGCCAGCCAAACCCAGGAAAATAGAAACATGATAACACAGCATAACAAAATTGAGTGTTCCTCAAGCATGCAAGGGTGGTTTAACATCAAAAGATTCATAACGGTTATTTATCATATCAGCAGGCTAAAGAAGAAATATCATACGATCGCTTCAATAGATGCAAGAAAATTATTTGCAGTAAAGTCAAAAAGATGTACCATCTAGTAGTGACAAAAATATGTTTAAAATAAAAATAAATGGAGCTTTATTAGGGTTAAAGCCTATCTATCAAAAAGTTCAGCGAATATCATTCTTAACAGTGAAATGTTAAACTAATTCTTTTTAAAACCAGGAATAAGACAAAAGATCACCTTCTACACAAAACAGAATAAAAGGAATAACAACGGGAAAGGAATAAATAGAAAATCATTATTTGCAGATGGTATGACTATGGGAAAAAAACCACAAAGAATCTATAGACACATTTAGAATAATTTTTTTATGGACAGATTTACATACAAAAGTCAAATGCTTTTATAATAAACGAGCAACCACAAAATATATAGTTTAAAAATATTGTTTTTACTACAACAACAACAACAAAATGATAAGTGCTTAATAACTCTATCAAAGTATGTACTATATATGGAGAAAATTATTGAACACTGGAAGACAATACTGAGATTAAAATCTTTGAGAGGAAGATTATTTTGTCAATATGTCAACTTTTCTGCAAATCTATACATTTAATACACTTTCAAAGAAAATCTCACCAGATTTTTTAAATTTTGGTAAAATATACATAAAAGCTACCATTGTAATCATTTTTTTAAGTGTCCAATTCAGTGACATTAAGCACATTCACAGTGTTGGGCAGCCACACCCACCGTCCATCTCCAGAACTTTCCCGTCTTCCCAAACAGAAACTCTGTCTTCATGAAACAGTTACTCTCCATTCTCCCCTCTCCCTGCCCCGAGACACAGCAACTACCATCCTACTTTCTGTCCTATGAATTTGAGTCTTCTAGATACCTGATCTAAGCAGATTGTTGTTGTTGTTGTTTTCCTGAGGAACTCGACAAACTGATTCCAACGCTTACATGGAAGTGCAGAAGACCCAGAAGAGTCAACACAATTCTGATTTATATTTCAGATATTATAATATAATACGAGGTCAGACAATCAAGTTCGTGAACTCATCCTAGAAAGAGTGCTAACACCTCACTGCTGAATATCACTACGGTCACCTTCGAAGTCCTCCTCTTGGGAAGCTGTGCACCAACGCCAGCACCTAGTCCACCCTTCAAAGCAATTTTGGAACTCTTTTGCTGCAATGGCCATCAGAGCTGTTGTTCTATTACCCTTGATGTCCTGAATGTCATCAAAATGTCTTCCTTTCAACATTTCCTTTATATTCGGGTAAAGAAAGAAGTCACTGGGGGCCAGATCAGGTGAGTAGGGAGGGTGTTCCAATACAGTTATTTGTTTACTGGCTAAAAACTCCCTCACAGACAGCGCCGTGTGAGCTGGTATACTGCTGTGATGCAAGAGCCATGAATTGTTGGTGAAAAGTTCAGGTCGTCTAACTTGTTCACGCAGCCACTTCCAAATAGTAAACTTGGGTAACTGTCCAGTTGTCACAAATTCGTAATGCATAATCCCTCTGATATCAAAATAGGTTAGCAACATCATTGCAGCAAGTTCATGAACTTAATTGTCAGAGCTCATTAATATAATGTAATATACTATAATATAATATAATAATGTTATGTTATGTTATGTTATGTTATATTATATTATATATGCTATGTGATAATATTATACTATTATAAACCTAGTGTAATTGTAACAGTGTATTGTTGGATTAAGGATGTACAAACAGACTAGGAACAAAATAGCCCCAAAATGGACTTCCACAAATACAGAATTTAATAAAGTCCAGACGGGGCACTGTCAATCCTTGGAAGAGACAGTTGCTTCAGGAAATGGTGCTGGAACATTGAGGAAAAAATAAAGTAGATCCCTTCCTCACACCACAGATAAAAATTCTAGTAAATTCAAGAATGAAATGTGAAAGGTGAAACACTCAAACTTTTTAAAAAAATGTATATTTCAATATCTCAAAGTAAACAAGGCACAGAAAGCGTGGCATATAAACGATGAGTAAATTCAATTGTAATTTAAGAATTTATGTTAATCAAAAGACACCATGAAGAAAATATAAGAGAAGCCACAAACTTGGCCAAGATAATTGTAACATCTATACCAACAAAGGATAAAGACCCCTAAAAGTGAGTAAGAATAAGACCAAAAAAAGAAAAAAGGAAAACTGGCCAAACACATGAACAGACATTTCACATACAAAGAAATGCGAATAGCCAGTCAACAAGGGGAAGCAAGCTCTATCTGAACTATAATAGGGAAAATGCAATTTAAGTCAGTGAGAGACCTTTTCCTTATACTGTATTGATGGAAATTAAGTCTGCTAGTACCAAATGCTGGCAAGGAAATGGTTCCACAGAATCCGTGCTGCTGGCGGGGCATGTTTTGTACAGGTAAGTTGGAAAACAAACTGGCACTTTCCAGTAAATTTGGATGCCCACAACACAGCAGTTTCACTCCTAGGTAATATACACTATTCAGGAGTGGTTTTCAAACAGATTACAAATCACTAATGAGTCATGAAATCAGCTTAAAGAACTGAGATCAGACTTTTTTTTAATTTAAATTATCAGAGAACATATGAGTAAAAGGATAAGCATTGTTTCATGAAATGGTCGCTTCATTGTGTCTCTTGGGTTGGATGCTTGATGATGTGTAGGGATGTACAATTTATTTCTTACTCTGAGTCATGGTAACTAAATTTGAAAGCCCTATAGAAACGCTCACACATATTCCCCTGGAAAACACGTACAAGACTTCTCATATAAATCTTTGTGCTGAATATCAGCAACAGCCCAATGCGCACTGATACTAGAGATTAGAATGGATGAGTGAAGTGTGCCATGGACATGGAAAGTGTCATGGCAAGGAGGACAGCTCTCCAGCTCACATAAGAAGTGGGATGAATCTTAAGAACTAAATACTGAGTGATAACAGGAAACTACAGAATACCACATACATTACACTTTATTTTCAAGCTTAAAGTCAATAAAAACGACCAAAACATGATTCTGAAGCCAGACTATCTGTTCAGATCCTAGCTCTGTCACTCATTTGCCCTGACCTCGGGCAAAACACTTCACCTCTGTGCCTCAGTTTCCTCATCTGTGAAGTGGAAATAACAGCCTACCCCATGGGGTTTTTATAATTAAAACCTGCAAGGTGCTTGGAACAGTGAACGTGCAATAAAGAAGGAACACAAGAAAGGACAGAATTAGCATGTTTTAGCTGTAAATTGGGGGAGTGGGTGCACGAGCATTAGTTTTACATAGTCGTGTATTTTTTTGTATGTATCAAATATTAAGCTTTGGAAACAAGAGAGAGCTGTGCCAGGACAAAGCTCTACACTCTCAGGCTCAGTAATAGGACACTGAGGGTCACGGCTGGTGACAGCCTGAGCAGTTACGTACCTGGTTCTCAGCTTGTCACCCCCAGATTCAGCCCAGCTCCGGAGCAGGCCAACAAATGGTCTTTCTTCATACTGTTTGGCGTGTTGAGCCAGCAGTTCCCGAGCTACAACCTGTGCACAGAGTTTACCATTCGTCAGTCATTTGTCAAAAACACAGAAAATGCCCAAGTGTCTTCAATGCTGCAGCCAGACAAGGGCAAGCAGCTTCTAGGAAACTCCTTGGAAGGAACCAAACTCCTTGGAAGGATCTCTTCCTTTCGGGGGCCCCTACTTCCCCACAGCAAACAGGTGGCCCATCCCTTCCACTCTCAGTCCCTTCCCCGTGGTCAGCAAGAGTGGCCAACAAGCTAGTGACATATTGCTCCCTCTCCCCCCTTGAGACACCAGCCTCGAATACCAGTCCCAGGACCAGCTAAGTCAGCTGACACTTCACATGAAACCAACTTGCCTTCTCTGGACCAGGCAGATGTCTGGTCTGTTTTCTTCTTTGCCTCTGATAGCCTGTGGTTGATTGGGCCTCTGGGGGATATCATTCAAATACACATGGAAAACCATCCCCATCAATCTCCTCCCTCGGCAGCTTTCAAGTTATACTTTGGGCCAAAAACTCAGTGTGCTTTTCCAGGTTGGTTAAAAGAAGATTCCATGGCCAGCCTGCTGCAGGGAGGGGTCTGCTGATGGCTGCAGGCGCCCGACACGAGTGAGGCCACCTCTGCCCAACCTGCCTGCCAGCCTCCGGCTGACTGCAAGCCCAGTCCAAACTGCCAACCCACAGAACCACCAGCTAACGACTGCATGTTGTTTTAAGCTACAAGATTTGGGGGTGGTTGGTTACACAGCAATAAATAGCTGATTCATTGTCCTACCAAACCAACTTTAGAATATTTCCTTCTTTGTTTGGTATACATTCATGTCTTTATAAAGATTGTATAAAATGCACATGCTTTCAATCAACAATGTATCATAAGTGGTCTTTCCCATTCACATCGCTGTTTCAGATTCTGTTTTTCTGCTTGGTGGCTGTATAGGGTCTTCTATTTGGAAAAATCATAGGTAAATCAACCTTTCCATTCATTTAGATGTTTAGATTGTTTCCAATTTTACAGTGTCGCCAATAACCTTATATCAGATACTCAGACAAATAGCACTATCCTCCTTTTGCTTATTATCTGAGAATAAACCCATGAGCCCACTGCTGCAGAGGTTTCTATAAAGGTCGCCCTGTCTACACGATGGATTCTGGAGATGCTTGAGGCCTGTGTGTCCGGGGAGGGGGCACAGCCAGGCGTACAATGCAGGGGGCATAATCACATCCAGTGTTCTGCCGAATGCCACGTGGCCAAACTCAAGCTGCTGACTGACGGCCCAGAGCCTCACTCAGTTACCCCGAAGCTCTGAGGTCCTCCCGCCCCCGGCCTGAGGGAGGACTACACTCACTGTCCCCTTGAGCTCAGAGGCGGCCGGTGGCACATGCGCTGTGTGATGTCGGCATCTGTGACTGATCCGTGACTCTGGGCTTCAGTCTGCGTCGGGGGCTGCCAGATGCAGTACTGTGAGAGACGACCATGTCGGTACATTCATTATACATTACTTTCCTTTTGTTTCTTTGAACTATTGTCCCGACTTCTTAAAATTCGGCTTCTAAGTAAGTTATGTCATCTATGATTTCATTTACGGATAATAAAGAGGGTGCCGCGAAATACTTTTTTATAGAAAAGAGGGCATTCGATGCAATGTTTACGAATCACTATAGTATGGGTCCAAGGATGTGAACATTTTTCTGGCTGCTGCTGTCCATAATGAGTGTGAAAATCAAAACACCTCCAGTGGTGGAAAACATGGGGCGAAGCCACTAGCTCTAACTAGAATGTCAACTGAAATGCTACAGCGCTCAGGTCCGTTCCTCCACAGGACACAAGGATTAACGTTTGCATTCTTCCTTTTGCTCATCTGCGAAGCTTTCGAAGGCCGGCCACTCTGGCTGCTCTGATTGCAAGAGCGACATCGTCCCAGGAATTAAAAACCGCCATTCCCGCCCCGCCCATATCTTCCCTCCATGCCATTTCTTCAGCAGCATTTACTGATGACACAGAGCACAGCTTGTTTACTGCTCTCCTGTCTTTCTAACTGCCTGGAGGGTAAGTGCTGAGAGGTGAGCCCATCCACTTTGCACAGTCTGAACCAAGCGACACCCAGCTGGAAGCTTTCCTGAATGAGTGAATGCACAAGCAAAACCCTTCCTGTTTTCAACACTCACCCAACCTGTTCAATTCCTTAACAACTTCCTTCAATTTATTCACTACTCCCTCCTTTCCCATTTGAGCAACTTAAATTGGGCAAATTAACTCACTCTAACTAGAATTAAAGTTAGAATGGAATAACCATCCCGTTAGGTTGCTACACATAAGCAGAAAGACACACAATTGGGCCCTGGCTAATATCACAAAAGCAGATTTGTTTTTGCTCCTTTTTTCTTCCCTTTTTTGCTCCTTGCTTTTGGCATCTTTCCTCCTTTTCTAGGTCATGAGTCAAGAAAACATGATTTAAAAAATGAGTTTATTCTCTGCCGTTAATGCCCCCTTGGTGGAAGATACAATGATGGAAGCCATCAGCTTCCGTGGGGTTTGGGTACTGCAATGCCTAAATCCAATACTTCATTTGATGAATGACCAGGGAGAGGCACAGGTAGGTCAGTCACCATCCCGATGGGTGCGCAATGAACACGAGCTGGTTTCATGCCATCACCATGACCCTGACGCATTACAATATACTGTGTGTATACTACATACTAATATATACTATATACTGGACACACACACACATATACCGGGTTGCCAAAAATGTATACACATGACTTGTATTCATCTTTTGTTGTCAGTATACATTGAATATTACAATTTTAATACAGTGTTTTCCTGTCTTAAAATGTGTATACATTTTTTGGCACCCTTTGAATATAAATTTTTTAGCTTTCTATTTCAAAATAATTATTGACCCACAAAATCTTGAAAAATTAAAATAGGATAGAGGGCTTTCATTTGTTTTTGTTTTGTCTAGTCATCACCAAGCTTCCCCCCAAACTGCTCTCTTACATAGCAATAGTGATCATCAAAACCAGGAAATTTAATAAAATTTTTATACATTGAACCTTTCAGTTGTGGTAGAGATGCCATTGTTTAAAAACGAACCAGCTGTAGGTCATTCTGCAAAGTGAAATACCATTTTTGCAGAACAAGTAATTACATCCTTCTCTAAGTCTGGGGTTCTGAATACTTATACCAGAGTTTCCTAAGACAACATTTGACGTTCTTTCTTTCCAGGTGGTGGTTTCTGTGCCCACAGCTCTCCGGGCCACAGAGGCACACTTCTGACCTTCCTATAGACACACTTGATGATGCCGACTGAGCCTGAGTGCGCCTGCCCACAAACATCCTTGAGGGAACTCTGGGGGCTGAACCCGGAACAGCAACGTCCTCCCCTCAGGGAAAAGGTCCATCTGCAGGTGGAGTCAAGCTAATCTGCAGCCAACGTTTGGACACTGGGTCTAAGCAGTTGTGCAGAAAAATGGCACAAGAAACACACATCCATAATGGCTATCATGTGGCGCAGGCAACACCGACTAGGTAATGTCCATAACAGGTAGCTTTTAGGTCAAATGGCTTTTCAAGGCATCTAGGAGGCACCTAGCATTTCTATACACAAAGTACCTCACTGATTTATGACAAGTACGGTGGACTTGGATTAAGCCTAGAAAGTAGTGTCTGTTGCCAAGGCAGAAATGCTCAGAGCAAAATTAGAATAGAAAACACAGTGTCCAAGGAAAAGCCACTAGACGTCACCCACTCTACATCAAGGATGAGCCAGGCCATAGGGCCACACTCAGGTTTGTGCCATGTCGATTGATGGAGTCTCTCAAAGTGGCAGTACTCATGGCATTAGGGTCCCAAACCATGGCCTAGTAGGGCCGGCTATGTAATCTGGGGCCCAGTGCAAAATGAAAATGCAGGACTCTTGTTCCAAAATCATTTAGGATTTCAGAATGGTGAGAGCAGAGCATTAAAGCAAGCATGGCCTTTCTGAGCATGAGGTCTGCACAACTGTCTAGCATTCACCCCATGAAGCTGGACCTGGCCCTCAGGGTCCCAGTGGGACCACCAGACACAAATGTACCTGTGCGTCCTGGATTTTCATTACATCCACATGTGGCCACCTTAGGTTCCTGTGGACAGCTCAAGTGTCACCCAGGTGTAAGGTTGAAGAAAAGACCAAGTGGGCATGATTCTTCACTAAGTCTCCTAACTTTTCACTTGCTTGGAGGCTGAACATCCCATCTAGGTAAATTCCTTCCAGGAGAATCTTTAGAATCCCAGCTAGAAGAAATGAATGTGGAGGGAGGAGGGAGAAAGAAGGAGGGATAGAAAAAGGGAGGGAGGGAGGAGGGGGGAGATAGAGAGAGAGAGAAGGAGAAAAAGAGTGAGGGAGACAGGGAAAGAAGGAAAGAGAGAAGTAGAGGAGAGGAAAAAAGAGAGCTGAGGAGCAAGAACCACTTTAAACTAACCAACGTGCACAATGCTCTGAGTCATGGCTGGACCTTGAATGTGGATTTGCATTTTGTATTTAGCAGGATGGGTCCAAGTGACTTAAGCCCAGGAAAGATTTATGCTCAGCTGAACTTAGGAGTGGTTAATTTTTTGTTTGTGTGTTTTCTTAGTTAGATCTGGACCAAATTTAAATTTTTTCCCAGTGTCTCTTCCCTACAGAACCTGAAGTCACCTTGGGGTTCCCCTCCTTCGTTCCACCCACGTTATGGAGCAACTCCTATGTACAAGGCGTTACTGTCTCTACTGAGTGCAGTGTGGATTAAACACTGAATCAGAAACCTCTGTGCCTCTGGGCCTTCCAGGAGGATAGGAGAGGTCAGTCTAGGCACAAACACTGCAGGCGGGCGTCTGTCAGGGCTCGACAGGCAGGGAACACCACTGGCCAGAGGAGATGCTTTTCCAGAGCATCAGGGAAGGCTGCTCTGTCTCCATCTTCCTCTCCCTCTCCCTCTCCCTCTGTATCTGCTCACTGACCTGTCTCAAAGGTATCTTTGAACGATCAGCAAGCACCACCCCACGCACCGGATCCACGTGGAATCAGACATCCTCCAGCCATGCACACGGCCCTGGCCCTGGCTGCTGGGCGGGCCCCAGGTGCACACAGCCCCTCCCGACCCTTCTCTCCTTCCAAGATTCCACTCAAGCCTCTGCTCTGGTGCTGGGCACAACCTGCCACTTTCTGCCTCCTTCCTGGCCCACACTCTGCTTCTGGAAACGCTACCCACGGCTGCAGGGAAAGGCCCTGGTGTGGTGCAGGCCAAGCCGATATCCACTGTGCTTCTGCTGAGCACTGTCACGTGCCCTACAGGACACAGCAACAGGTGCACACACTGAGCTCTGCATCACGTGTACAGGCGCGCCTCAGAGACACGGAGCGCGGGGTCCAGACGCAGTGAGGCGAGGGCCGCAGGCACGCGAGTCGTAATCTTCTTGCTGTGGATGGTCTTGTCTCCAATTTGTAAAACACGCAACATCTGAGAAGTGCAATAAAGGGAAGCGCAATAAAACTGGTATCTGTGCTCAGCACTGTGTCCCTCACTTAGCCCTGAGGACATCCCGGCAGAGCACACAGAGCCACTTCTCACACCATTTAGGACTGTGGGGAGGGGCCTCGGAGAGAGAAGGGACCCTCCCAGGCTGTCCCACGGGGTAGTGGGACAGAGCCGGCACCTGGAAATTGGACCATCACGGCATACGCCCCAGAGCGGTACCGGGTCTGGGGACTGGAACAGCGGACATGCCAACCAGGGAGCTCAGAACGGACGGAGAATCAGCCACAACAGAACGCAGCTCTGAGTGTGGCCCCACTGTGTGCCCCACGTACCGCGGCACCGGTGAGAAGTCCTGCCTGGCCTCCAGGCGGTCCAGTGATGGCTCGTGTGGGGACTTCCTGTGTCGCTAGAGGTGGGCAGGCAAACGCCCAGGAACATACCGGCCTGCAGGCAGGAACGGGCTGCTCATCCTTTCTGCTCAGGCCTCCCTAGGGCTTCTGGGGCCATGTTTTCTGGAGCAGAAACTCCAGAGGAGGCGAGCAGGCCAGGGCTCCATGGACAGAGTGTCACACCGTGTGCTCATCCCACCCACAGACATTTCCTCTGAGCTATCCCTGCCCCTCCACAGGAAAGCATGCTGTGGATCCCCCTCCTCCTGGAAGACTGACATTTCTGCGGAGCCTGAACCCATGTTCCACAGAGGCAATGGTCAGTGGGAGGTGATAGCAGCCCCTGGACTACTGATTGGGACACCCTGGTCCAAGGGCCTTACGCGGCTGGTGTGAGGCGCCTGGCAGTGACCCCCACTTCCACCCCTCCCCACTACCCACTCTGATGGGTCAGCCATCTGTGACCAGCCCCGTTCACCCTGAACGGTGGGGCCCAGCCCAGGGCCATCCCACCTTGCGGCACAGCCGCTGGTTGTCTTCTGCTCCGGGCTGCCACAACCCCACACCCCCCACTGACTTTTCTTTCTGGCCCACAGCTGCTCTCACTGGGGTTGGAAAATGCACAGTGCCCACCCCCAGTTCCCGTGCAGCCAGGACGTGGCCAATGGCACAGTGCTGGCCCTGGGACCTGGGGAGATCCGGCCAGGGCTCTGGGGCGGCGTGATGAGACACCCAGGAACCACGGCAATGTCACAGGGGAAATGTGGGAAGGAGGCCGGGCTTTGAGGGCAGCGGGCCCTTAGCCAGGCCTGGTGTCACCGTGGGGATCAGACATGTTCCTAGGGTGTGGGCCACACTGGTTGGGATTCTGCAAGTGCTGTGTGCTGACTGGTAACCCCAGCGGCACCTGGGTCCAAGCCAAACTTCCCGAAGCTGACAGGCCCACTTTCCCAGCGCCGGGCCACTGCTGCCAGGTTTCTCCCCCTCTCCCGACCCTCTCCAGTCTCCCCTTCCAGAGGTTTCCCTGCTTGCATGTGTGTCAGAACCCCCCTGAAGCCCAGCTCCTAACAACAAAAACAGCAGCGTACCCTGTCATTGGACTAGACGTGAATTGTTCAAAAGATGTGGCAATGAGGAGAATGTCAAAAAGAGAAATTGTACGAAGTGTTCTACAACTTGACTAATGTCCAAACACCTTCTGAGGGAAAAATAAATTCCCTACCCTCAGTGCTGACTTAAGTTGTTTCAAATCCGAATGTACTTAACATAAAACTAGATGTAAACACCTTGTGCTTATAGCTCTTTCTCCACTGTAAACTAGAACGTTAAATGCAGGCCAAGCTACAAAACCCACAAGAGTCCATCGAGGCCCTGATGACACGGGACAGCTGTGTTCTGCAGCCTGGACACGGCTCCTCAGGCGGTGCTGCCTGGGCCTCTGAGGGCTGGCCAGGGGCCTTTGTCATCTGGTCCCCCAGGGTCTGGGGAAAGGGTCTGTGAGACCTTCCACCCAGCCTTACACCCTGCCAACCTTCAGCCTTCGCTCAGCACAGACTCATGATTTAAGTCACAGAAAACCGACGTCACTTCTTTCCCGGTTGGTTCCTGGTGACCTAGGGGGTGTTGTTGGGTGCCGAAGGGCTTATAAATGCAGGCCCCAGGGCTGGAACCCCACGGCGCTCTCTGCTTGTATGGTTGTTAACCAGATAACCTGCACAACTCACTCAGACAATTTCTGTTTAGATTATCGTCAAAATTAAAACAAACAATTAATCTATTTCTGAAAAGAAGTCATAGGTCCCAGTTTGGAAAACAACGCCCATGTCCATCTCGCTACACAGAAACAGCAGACGTAACTTTGGGGCACAGAGAAGTAAAGATAAACAGTCTGGCCCAGGTCCAGGAAGCTCCCTTCCTCCAAAACTCTCCCACGTGGAGTCTATGAGGAGAGTTTTCACTATTTTGATGCTGCCACATCCGGTTTTGAAAACGTAGTGCCAGTGTATGTCAGAAAGAGAAAAATGGAATGCTGTTCAAACTGCCATGGTCAGCTTTTCTCTGAGTACACTACGCCAAAGTCCCCCTAAGTCCCCAAATGATCCCATTCTGTCAATGTTTCATATCAATTCTGTCCCCAAAGCAGATTTTCCAGCTGCCGCCTCACCCCATTTCCAACGCCACCAGCCTGGCCTGGGCTCCACCCCCTGCCCTTGACTGCGACTGGGTCCCAGCCCAGTCCTGCTACCCTGCCCTTGCCCACAGCCCTCACTAGGCAGGCCTCTCGGTCTCATCATTCTCACCCTTCCCTTAATGTCCCCGCCATCATCGGGGGTGACTGCGGGGTAACTCCCCATCTGTCGGTCTTGGGGACAGATGCCTGGAACATGTGCTCCTAGCTTTGCTGGGTCAGGCTGCTCTCAGCCCGCCCCGCTCTGTCAGAAGAGGCCCTCGGAAGAGGAGGGCATCTTTCCAGCAAGCAGAGTGGTCATGCACGGTCCATCAGCCCACTGCCAGCTGCACCTCACATCCGTGCTGTGGCTATGGGGTCCTGGGCCCCTTAGAGTTGGCGCTTCATGGCCCTGCCATTGGGCTCACCCCCCGCCCCTGACCCCACTGCAGGGTGGTCTGCACTTCTGTGCTCCTGGCCTCTCAACATCTCCCCCTGCTGCTGATGGGGGTCCCCCACAGCCAGGAGGTCAGCCTGGAGAAGAGGTTCCTTCAGGTTCATGGTGCTGAGGTTCCTTGCAGGAGTGAGGGAGTCCAACCTCACCCAATACCACACCAGGCCCCAGGCCCCATTCCAGCACTTGTGTCCTGCTTGTCAGGGAGAAGAATTTGGAATTGTCCCCATGGTGTATGCACGTGCGTGTGTGCGTGCATGAGAGAGAGAGAGATACACTCACCTTTGTTCTCTCTTGAGGCCTTCCTTTCTTTGCTACCCTTCATTCCTTCTCTTCCCTCCTTCACGTTTTACATTTAAAAGAGGGACTATTTTAAAATGGTTTTAAATATACTTGATATTTAAAATTCAAGCCATATTAAATGGTCTTAAATAAAAAGTAAATGTCTCCTACCCAACCCCATACCTGGAGAACCTCACTCCAAAATAACCGTTCTTGAGGCGCTTTTGTCCCGCTGGAAGGGGACGCATCGTTTCAAGGCCAGCCAGACTCCTGTGCTGTCCCAATTTGCTTCGTATTTGGCCCGTGCTTTTTTTGAGCGGTTTTGTTTTTCCTGGAGTCTCAATGGACCTTTTCTCACTAATTTCAAGAAGAAACATGCCTTTTCCATCACATAACTAAGATCTTCATGCTTCTTAATTGTTCTGTTTTTGAACCCAAATCACTTCCTTCCTGAAGTCCCTCTTTTGATGCCTCTGACTTCCTGTTCCATTTACACTCATGGTGTCCCGGGCTCCCCACATCACATCTATCCACGTGTTTCTCTACACATCCTCCTCTTGTCAGCTCCAGAAAGCACACATCCTTAATTCCTTGTATGCTTCCATACAGCTCACCTACGAGTAACATTTTTCAGAAAGTGCATGGCAGGTAAGTTTACTGAACATTCGAAGACCTGTAGTCTTTGTTTTGCTGTATACTTGATCAATAATTTGCCCAGCTATGAGATTTTGCATTCAAGATAACTTTCTTCTGAATTCGTAAGACATTGTTCCAGTCTATTCCAGCCCCTTGCCTTTCACTCACGGTGTGGCCCCCAGACAGCAACCTAGGCACTTGCTAGGAATGCAGACCCCGGGCCCACTCTGGAACCTGGTGGGAATAAGCCACCTGGGGACGGACGGGTCGGGCAGGGCTGAGAAGTGCTATTCCGGCCTTCACGCAGCCCCTCGGAGAATCAATCTAACCCTCTCTTCTTAGTGAATAATCTGTATTTGTCAATCTGAGGTCTCCCTGTCCTTACTTGGTGATCTGAAATTCACCAGGCTGCTTTTAGGCTCTGACCTTGTCCTCAGGGTCCCGTCAACTCATGACGTGTGCCTTTCTTCAGCTCTGGGAAATTTTCTTCTTTTATTTCTCTGATTTTGTCTGCCTCTCTGTATTCTCTGTTCCCTCTTTCAGGAATGTTGTTGATTTCCTAGATTGCTCATCCATGTCTCTTAGCCTTTTATTTCCCTTTACTTGGTTTTTCTGAGCTTCATTCTGAGAAGTTTTCTCAAATTTATCCTTTAGCCCTTATACTAAACTTCTTAAATTTGGTGAACGTATACTTTTAATGTACTACAGTTCTCGGAACTGTGGTGACTGTGGCTTAATGAGCCATGGTTCTCTGAATGCTCATTTTTCACAGCGGGCTGTCCCTGCTTTATGAATGCCAAGTTGTCACACATCTCTAGGGACACTAGTTGGTTTTCGTTTCTCTGTTTTGTTTCCTCCAGCGCCAGTAGTTCTGTTTGTTCATCTTGCTCCTTCTTTTTCATGTTGTTGACTTTCCTTAAGTGTCTGATCATCCTTATTAGATAATATTACAGAACTACTGTTCATTGGCTTAGGTGTGACAATGGTATGTATGGTGCTTATGTATGAAAATGTCCTTATTTTAAACAATGAATGTTGAAGCTTTTACGGATGATGTGTCTGATATCCACAATTTACTTTCAAGTGGTTATGCACTTGAGCATGGGGGTGGGGTGGAGAGGACGGCTGGAAGGGAGAGAGGAAAGAGAACATTTATATTCTCAAGTGTTATTGTACTGGACTTACCATTTTTCTCTCGAAATCTCTGTTTGAAAATTTTTATAGTAAAAGTTGGAAATAAGAAAAACAAAAGTCTCTGACTATCCTAGAGAAAGTACCCCTGGGACCTGCACTCCCTAAGGAGTCAGCTTCCTTCTGTGTTTCCCCGAAAATAAGACCTAGCTGGACAATCAGCTCTAATGCATCTTTTGGAGCAAAAATTAATATAAGACCCAGTATTATATTACATTATATTATATGACATTAAATTATATTGTATTATATAAGACCCGGTCTTATAATAAAGTAAGACCGAGTCTTATATTAATTTTTGCTCCAAAAGACACACTAGAGCTGATGGTCCGGTTAGGTCTTATTTTCAGGGAAACACGGTTGTAGGAAAGCAGACACCTGCATGGTCTCTAAGCACCTCAGGCTACAGGTCATTTGCATGCATGCATATTCACTCTGCTTGCAGTGCTGGCCAATGTGCGCAGCCGCAGCTCTGGGCTGATGCTCAGGACACAGCCCGAGCAAGACACCTGTCCTGGCCAATCTCTAATGAAGCAAAAAAAGTGACAATGGGATTTCATGGGTGTGAGCAGTAATTGGATTTCCTGCAGGATGTGATTAAATTTCACCAAGGGCCTCCACCCCCTGCCCCCAGACAATAACGAAAGGGTCAGAAGACCTTCCCTCCCGCTGAAAGGGAAGTCTGTGAGGCCTGCAGAGCACATGCCTGCTCTATCCCCATGTCCTCTGTCACGGGGGAGCAGCCTTCCCAATCAAATCCCAGTCTCTCCTGTAGGCAGAGGGCTGAGAGCCTGGGTGTTAATACTGGGAGACTCTGAAACTCACTGACCAGCTTCTGACCCCGTCTTCTGAACTTCTACTACTTGAGTAAGTGGGATCAAAGTAGGATCCAGCCCAGCCCGGAAGCGTCCCCAGTGTGGGCATATCCCAACCCTCGAGAGGAAGGGCAGCTGACTGCAGGCAGCCAGTGCCAGCTGCCCGTCATCAGGGGGATACCGGGCAGCCTGAAAGCTCTGGGGACAAAGTGGGGCATGTCAACTGACAGGTTTCCTGTTGGGGGTGTTGACAGCGGACAAGCCGGCGGCTGACCCCACCCCGGCGCTAAGCTAACGTACTCAGGCATCTGAGGGCTCTCACCTCAGGAGACCAGGCCGTCCCTGAGCCCGCGGTCCCAGGGTGGTTTCTAGAGCTGGTCGGTCAGGCGCTCTGAGGTGGGAGACTGGCCATCCTGCTGACAGCAGCCGACCTTCACAGAAACACCTACTCTATACACACTGCTCTCCTGCTGTCCACCCTCCAGAGACACCCGCAAGAACCAGCTCCCACCTCAGCCATGTCCATGGTTGGCCCATCCCATCGCTTTCCATTCCCCAGAAATCTGTAAAGCCCGGGTCCTCCGACAGCCCCTCCATGGTCAGGGCCCCTGCAGACTTCTGCCTTCTGTTCTTTCCTCCATTTACTTCACAGGCTGTGATGACGGACGAGTGGCGTGGTGCTCGTGCCATCGTCCCGAACCACAAGTCCTTCCCTGGCTGCTAGTCCCCCATTCGTGCTGCCGTGTCCTCTCTCCTTCTGGTCCTACCCACACCACCCTCACCTGCTCTCCTTAGCAATACACCAAGGAGGGCATCGGCATGGCGAATGGCACCATCGCAGGAAAGACTTAACGCAGCAGGCCTGACACTGCTCTTCTCCAAGGCCTGCTTGCAAGGATGGCCCTTGGTGGCATCTGGGAGCTTGGACATGCAGAGGGTCCCCACACTGCCTGACTGATCAGAGTGGCCCACTGTGCCTAAACTGTTTGTGCAAACAATATGGTTTACGCAACCACCCGCTTTCCTTCTGGAAGCTTAGAAGTTTGGTATTTGCGAGGCAGAGGGTGCCCACACGACCGGCCCCCGATAAAAGCCTTCGTGTGGGGTCTCTAAGGAGCCTCCCGCTAAACAAGGGTTCAGACGTGCTATCACACGTGTCGCTGGGGAACTAAGCCTGTCCTGTGTGACTGCACTGCGGGCAGGGGCTTCTTGGAAGCTCTGCTGCTGTCCTTCCGACTTTGTCCCTCGCCTTTCCCCTCGCTGATTCTGTGTTTCATCCCTTTGCTGCCACACATCATGACCATGAGTCTGACTATATGCAGAGCCCTGTGAGCCCCCTCGAGAACTGTTAAACTGGTGGATGGCCCTGGGGACGCTGACACACACCAGTTACACAGTAAGTGTTTCCAGCTCTGGATAAGCTTCCATCGCAGCTTGAGGTACTAGCCCAGCACATATCTGTAAACTGTCTGTCTGGGAAATTGGCCAAAGGAGGTCTACACTACCTGGGCTTCAGGCCTTCGGTGATCACCCTCTGGCCGCTTGGGCCCTGAAGCCCGTGTGGGGCTTCTCGCTGCACCTGGGCTGTGCCCGCCCCTCTGCTGGCACATGTCCCCCAAGCAGGAGGCCCAGCATCTGCACCGCTGCCCTTGACGCACAGTCCTGCCCTGGCACCGCCCGAGGTCCCCTTACAGGATGGACGCAAGCAGTCCCTGTTTCTTAGAAACTGTGACCGCTCCCACAGCTAAATTAAACAGCCTTTCTGAGACACCCACAGAGAGAGCTTGCAATTGAAGCTCTGAGTCACAAGTTCAGGGTCAAGCAACGTGGGGCTGCACGCTCGTATGCCCTAAGGGAAAGCTGTTGGGAAACCTCACACACTTGGATCAGCACCCAAGAGGGAGAATGTAAATTAGTACAACGTCTAAATTACTGAATCATCTTAATCAGTGTTTTTTTAAACAAAATTTGAGAGTAAAAGGGACACAAAAGAACAGGCAATTTTTAACCGAGCCCAAATTAAATGGTAAATCTTAAATAATTCCCCCCAAATCATTTACTTTACAATAGAGTTCTCTAAAAGTTAAAATAACGAGTGGGCAGGAGGGAGCTGTCACTGAGTATCACGAAACATTTCAGTTTTCAATAGACTAAGCTATATATCTGAATAGCATTCTAAAAATTTCCATATTACTCTTTAAGTTAGCAATTTTTCATTATGAAAATTCTTACTATAAAAATTTATTTCAATATATTTTTTTTTCAACCATCCAGAGCCTTTGTAACATAGAGATAAGTGTATCTAGCATTTGGATATATTTTCCTTCTAAACTTCTCCATGCCTAGGTTTTGATTTGTTTTCTGTTTTTAACATTTTCTTTTTATATAATTACAGTTGTGAGGTATGATTCAGAGATCCCACGTACCTTTTTCCCAGTTTCTCCCAAAAGTAAATCTTGCATAATTACAGTCCACAACCAGCAAAGTGATGTTGGTACAATCCACAGATCCTACTCAGGTTTCGCCAGTTTTAGACGTAGGTGTGTGTGTGCATGTGTTTACTTCTGCTCTGTGTTGTCACGTGCGTAGGTCTTTGTGGTCACCACAGTCAAACATAAAACAGCTCCATCCCAAGCATATCTCATGCTGCCTTTTCACAGACACAGCCACCTCCATGTCTTGTCTCCCCTCACTCCTGGCAACACCAATCCCCTCACCATCGCTGTCATTCTGTCATTTCCAGACGGTTATGTAATGGACCCTTCAGCATGAGACCTCCCAGGGCTGGGTTTTTTGCCCTCAGCATCCAAGTTGTTGTAGCAACAGCCATTCTTTCTCCTTGCTGAGTAACACTCCACGGTACGGATGGATCACATCTCTTTAGCCCCTTACCCACTGACGGAGAGTTGGGTTGTTTCCAGCTTGGGGCTATTAGAAATAAAGTGGCTATGAACATTCACGGGCAGATGAGTGAACAGTTTTCATTTCTCACAGATTAGATGCCCAAGAGCATAACTGCTAGGTTTCACGGTAAGCTCATGTTTAGTTTTTTTCTAGAGTAGCTGTAGCTTTTTATACACCCACTAGTGATACACTCGTATGAGTGACGTAGTTTCTCTGCTTCCTGGCCAACATCACAAAAATGTGACTTACATTTTAAATTTTCGTTATTTTGATTGGTGTATAGTGTTAGCTCATTGTGGCTTTAATTTGCCTTTGCCTGATGTCTGATGGTGTTGACTGTCTTTTCGTGTTCACGTTTGCCATTGGTACTTCCTCTCCGGTGAGATTTCTGTTCGTGTCTTTTGCCTGTTTTATAATTAGATAGTTTGCTTTTTACTGTTGAGTTTTGAGAGTTCTTTATACATCCCAGACTCAAGTACTTGTTCAGATATGCGGTGCGCAATTATTTTCTCCCTGTCTTCAGCTTGTCTTTTCATCCCCATTGAGAGAGTCTAAAAGTAATGCACTGTTTCTCTGTCTGATTTTGAGAATTTTTCCTCCCCTTTAGCTTTCAGAAGTTTAATTATGATGCATCTTGTGGTGAATTTCTTCGGGATTATCCTATTTGGGATTCACTCAGCACCTTGGGTTTTTGGTTTCCTGCCTTTCAACATATGGGAAGTTTTCAGGCATTGTTTCCTCAAATACTTGTTCAACCTCATCTGCTTTCCTCTCCTTCAGAGACTCTCATACGAATGCTCTTTGTTATTGTTCTCAGAGCCCTGAGAACACTCCTTTCCCCCCATTCTGTTCAGATGGGATAAATTCTATTGCTCTGTCCTGAATTTTTCAGATTCTATTCTCTATCATCTCTCCTCTACTAGCACTGTCATTCTGCAAATTTGCTATTTCATCAGTTATTGTATTTTTCAATACTATGATTCCCATTAAGTCCCTTTTTATTTCTACCATCTTTGGTGAAATATTCTATTATTTTAAGAGTATTTGGAATTACCTTTGAATTGTTTTCATGATGAGCACTTTAAAATCTTTGTCAGACAATTCCAACATGTGATTCTTCTCAGAGTTGTCCTCTATGGATTTTTCATTCAAGTTGGTCCTTTGTATCATGAGTGATTTTTATATGATATCCAGGGTGTTTGGATATTGTGTTATGAGATTGCATTTAACCCTGAACACAGGTCTGGGTATGTATATGCTCAACTTCCCAGTGGGTGCTGCCAACGCCCCCATGGAAAAGTGGTGCACTGCCTCACACTGCCTTGCTGCCAACAGCTGGGCGGAAGCGTGCTCATGGTCCTCTGATACCAGGGAAGGGGGTGGGGAAGCAGAGTGCCAGCTACCCCGTTTCCTATCGCCTCTTCCCGGATGAGGCTACGGGCTTGGCTTCCTGCTGGCTCCTACTTAAACGAGGGGAGGGGGAAGAGGAGTATTAACTAGCACAGCTCATTCCACCATTGATGCCAAGTGTGGCTGGAGGCTCGGCTCCCATTGGGTTCCTTTCGTGTGGGGGTGAAAGGCAGGGAGAGAAGGGATCAAAGTGCCCACCAGTCCTGCTTCACGCTGAGCTGCTTCTCGCTGTGGGTGTACAGCTCACTCCTCACTGGGCCCACTGACACCAGGGATCGGGGGAATGTGCATGGTGACAGCCCTGACTCACGTGTCCTGGTTCAGTCTAGTTGACATCAGGGTGGGTAGGGGCTCATCTCTCCAGTGGTCCCTGCTGACACTGGAGAAGAGGGTTGAAGCATACTGGTAATTAGCTCTACCGCACCTCACCTCACCTCACCTCACTGGGTCTGGTTGCTGCTGGTGGAGGTGAAGGCTGAGCTCACCAATGGGCCCTGATGACATGATTCTAATGGGAGAATCTGAGCTCCACTTGAGTCCAGAGGCAGGAGATGGAAATTAGTTCCCTGCTCAGCCCAGCATCACCACCAGGTGGGAGACCAGATAGCTACGCCTGCTACCTGTTTCTGTCTGCTTCCTCATATTGGAGGTCAGGGGAAGAGCAGTTCCTGCCAGGCCCTGCTGAAATTGGGATGTGTGTGTTCTACAGAGAGTATTGCTCAAAGGGTTTTCTGTTGTTAGACCACCCTCTTCCCTGTCCTTTGATCAGGGGAAACAGGCTTTTCTTGGAGCACATTTTGTGCATGCCTGGTAGAGATTCAGGGCGTATATGACGTGTTCAGGGCTTATGGGAAGCAATAAGGAAACCCAGAGGACCGACTGCCATTTCCTTCCTCTAGGCAGCCCACCTCTGTCTTCCCCCTTTTAGAGTCTTCCTGTGCTTGTTGTATTATGTCCAGGGTGTTTAGCTGTTAAGAGGGAGGCCCTGGGAGGAGTGACGCCACTTCTCAGCAGAACCTGAAGTCCCATCTTCTTTTTTTAAAAACACCAAATTGTGATTACATTCTATAGACAATTTTATACCATTTTTACGTACCATATCAGAAGTTTTTGATTTCTGTAACAAACACTTTGTAAGTACAATTTTAAAGGCAATATAATTCCCCAATGAGTGGCCAGACATGATTACATAACCATTTCCCTACTGTTGGAAATTTAGATTGCAACATTCTTGCTATAATAAATAAGGTACTAATGAAGATGTTTGTGCCCTCCAGTTTCTCTGTATTTAGGGTTATTACCCTAGATAGAGTCCCAGAAATAGAACCCCACATGGACCAATAGCAACATAGAGGAGGCCCCGTTCGTTCTCACCAAACTTGGGGCTCCAACATGCTCTTAAACACAAGCCAATTTGATAGAGAAAAGTGAGCAGCACTGCAGATGCCTTGTGTGCATTTCTCTGCTTACTAGTGAGGCTGATCAATTGCCCGCCTTTTGTAAACCAGCTCTTCATGTCTCTGCCTGCCTGTCTCCTGGGCCTTACGCACTCTCTGGGAATAGCCTTCCCAGTAGAAGACTCTGACTCAGTATGTACATGCAGCTTTCTTAAACCAGAAAAGATAGAATTTAATGTCAAAAATCAGTGAGGCGAGAAATAACTGAATCCTTGTTCAAAAATCCAGTGCCTGGCAGGAAAACACCTGCCAATCAAGGAAGATAAAACACATGAAACACTTCAGATTTCTGGAAAACTCTTGACCTTGACAATGATGCTATTTAAGAAGGATAAAGATTTCCTGAATCTTACCTGTAGCATAACCACATTGTCACCTTCAAAAGTTACAAACATGTCTGTGTCACATTTTAAGCCTGAGATGCGGTTTTCCATCATGTAACCCAATAGCAAAAAAAAGAAGAAGAAGAAAAACAGAAACATTGTTTAAATTTGCAATCGCATCATTATAAAAGACCTACATTTTCTTTAGAAAACAAATACAGCAAGTTAAGAAGAATACCGCTTGTCCTACGCACAATAACCATTCCAAGAATTCCAGTCCATCACAGTAGCTTGTGGCACATACATATTATTTTGGGTGTTGCCTGTATTAGTAGCAAAAACATTTGAAAATAATTATGTCATATTTTCCCAAAATATTTCAACAAATAATGCTGATTTTTTCCCCTCTCTTTCTCTTCCAAACCTTATGGATTCTAATAAATGTCAAAGTATTAGTGATTCGACATGCAACACATAGGAGAAGGATACTGCCTCTCCCCCCAACCCTTTAAAAATTAGCAAATAGACTTATGATTCTAGGAAACAACATAGAAACCCTAAATTGCCACTCTGCATCTGAACATCATCAACTACTCGGCATCGTACCTGTGCAGGCCAGCTTCTGGCTAGCTTTTTTTCCTTTTCTCTTGTGTACTTCCTGAAACCCTTACTTGAGTGGCAGGAGCCTGCGGCTCATTTTCAAAGTGTTGATAGAGAGTGTTTCTGCATACAGACCGGGAGAATCAGCTGCTCAGGAGAA
Source organism: Rhinolophus hipposideros (assembly GCF_964194185.1). Lineage (NCBI taxonomy): Eukaryota > Metazoa > Chordata > Mammalia > Chiroptera > Rhinolophidae > Rhinolophus > Rhinolophus hipposideros. The sequence goes on along the minus strand of NC_138058.1, from coordinate 2,210,153 downwards.
AGGCAGCCAGCCCGAGGCAAACCGAGCAGGGAGCAGAGTTTGCCTTTGTTTGGCCTCAGGCTGTCCCCTCCTGAAGGCTTGTGTGCTCTGTTTCTTCCAGGACCTTATTCTCTCTATCAAATCCTCACAACCCTCCCCACGCTCAAAATATGCTTCCACTAATCCATCCTGCCTCAGGAAGTCCCATCAGAGGCCACTGTCACATTACTTCTCCCACGAGCCTCTGCACTGAGACTTCAGCTCTGCTTAGGGCATGACAAAGTTTCCCCCTACTGACATTTTCAAGCCACCAAGCTATGCAGGGTCCCAGAGGTGCTCTAATCTCCAGGGACGCTGAAGGCTTTGGGGGACTGACTTCACTTCTGGAAACGTCACTTGCGTCACAGAAGCCAGTGCTTCCTGCTGGGTCTGAAGTCCTATGAGTGGCAGCACTTCGCAGCCCGAGGATTCCCCACTTTCCCTGTGCCCAGCATCAGGGCAGTCCAGGTGGGCGACTAGAAGTGTCAGTACAGTCTCCAGAAGCAAAGGCGTCTTCACAAGCCCGCAGGAATCCTGCATTACTTTCCTGAAGGTAAACGGACTGCATTTATGGGTAAATAAATCAGCAACATTTCCCCCATAACCCCAGGGTCCAAGCTGCCCCACGGGCCAACCACGTGACATTCCATGTGACTGACTGAACGTGACTTGCCACCAAGCATGTCCGCACAGGGCTGACTCACGCTCGTCGCCCTCTTTCTGCCATTCGTTGAGTATCCAGCACAAGCCAGATTCTCTGCTGGGTCTTTACCCAGACTTCACTTAGTATCTGACGTGGGTCTTTTCATGCGCACAGCAGCCCCGTGGGGCAGGCAGTGCCCGTCTTACAGGTGAAGAAAGTGAGGCTCAAGGGCCATTTTGGGGTATCCCTGTATAATCTCTTAGATTCAGCTGTGGAAAAGGGTGACAGTGAACACAGCGCCTCAGTGTCAGGAGAAGCCTTGTGACAGAAACACAGCGGCTCCATACTCCACATAAGTCTTCTTGGAGCATCTGCTGAAGCGTCGCCTCAGAAGCGTGGGAAGGACAGGTTCTCTGCGCTGTCTGACATCACTGAAGCCTGCTCCCACTGCCCAGAAGCAGGCCCAGCACTTCAAAATGACCAGACAGACCCCCTAGTCCAAGGCCAGCAGAATCAGAACGTGACACTCACAGCCTCGCGGAGACCCGGCCCACCATCCTGCGCACACAGGTGGCGTGTCTCCTGTAACTTCACAAATACAGCATAACCGATTTCTCTGCTAGGTCGTGAAACCCAGCTGAGTCCTTTTCCATGTCCAGTAAAACATCAGTCTTTGTAAGAAGGGGAGATGGGGACATAGACATACACACATGCACACAGAGGGGAAACCTCACCTCGGACTTCTGCCTCCACAATTGTGGGACAATACATTTCTGTTGTTTAAGCCCCAGTCTGAGGGACTTGGTTATGGCAGCCTCAGCAGGCTAAGTGTGTGTGTGTGTGAAGTGTTAGCCAGAAACTTGCTAGTTCACCACCAGAGGTAAATCAATGTGAACTGCTTCTCCGATGTGAATAACCTTCGGAGTCTTAGGCAATCCTTCCCGAAGGCACCACCTCAGGGCACAAGGCAGCCCCCAAGGTTCTCATTACGAGATGAAATGGCAGTGCCCGCCATTTTTCTTCTTTCCGGCTTGGACTCTTCAGTACGCACGTTTGCTTAGACATTTCAGGTTGGGGGTGGGGAGCTGAGAAAGAAGAGGGGAGTAAGGGAAGTAAAAGCCTTCATCCCCCCCCAAAAAAAGTGAATAATATTTTCCATTAGCTTACCTCACTCTTAATAAAAAAACAAAAAAGGAAAAGAAAAAGAGAAAAGGAAAAGGAAAGGAAGGAAGAAAGCATCGTGGAGCAGACAGTGGGGACTGTAAATTCCACGCTCCCGAAGCCAGCAGAGCGCTCGGGAGACGCCGCCAGACTCTGGTTTCGGGGCAGAGCGTGCTGGGCAGATGGTTCCTCTCCTTCTGCCTCTGGGTTACATCGGGCCTCTTAGCACGTAATTGTGAATGTCATTAGGTTGTGTCCCATTTCATGGAGGGCCCCACAAAATGTATTTTATGATTTAAACTTTGTACGTCAAAAGTTTAATATTTTCCTGCTGTTTATACCATCTCTGAATTTTTTTACTGTATGATTACATTTAATAAGTGTACCAGAATAAATTAGAAACAGGCTTTCTTCCCCCCTTTTAAACAAATTGAGGGTTAATTTTGTTAATTTGAAGAAGGAGAAACAGACAAAATCAATCTTATCTGTGAGGGCAGGAGCCAATAGAGACCAACAGAAAGGGACTGTACGTGAGAGGTGCATTCATCTTATGCCTGTACACCTCCACCTCCCCGAGTGGGGAGGACCCACAGGTATGACAACAGAGTGCGTGACATTCACTGCACCCTCTCCCGGGACAGCCATGATCTGGAGGGGTGTCCTGACAGCCCCAGTTCTGGGCCTACAGAAGATGGATGTCCAGATGGATGCGATGACATGTTGTCCCACCTTGCCCCATATGCTTTGAGGTGACCTTGCAGTCCAGGGCTCATGAATTGGGAAGAGTGGGTGGGAGAGATTCATTCGTGGGCCCCTTCACCAAACATATACAGAGGGTCTCATGTCGTAGGCACGATGCCATACATTGCAAAGCAGACACATGGTCCTGTCCTCCAGAGAGACGGGCGTTAATCAGGTACACAAAGGAAATAGGTAACAAAAAATCTGTGGTAAGTACCAGAAAGAAAAAGATCTGGGTTCCATGAGAAAAAAATAACAAGAAAGACCTCTTTTAACCCAGATGCCAGAGAAGGTGTTCAGAGGGCTGTTTAACTTGGAACTGTAAAGACAAGTCAGCTAGGCCAGGAACGGGAAAGCTGCTCCTGCTGAGCGAATGGCCTGTGCCAACATGAGGCCATAGAGGGTCACAGAACGTGTGGGGACTGAAGGGAAGGAGGGCTGTGGCTGCTGGAGGGACTGGCCCAGAGACAAGGGTGGAGAGGCAGACGGGGGTCAGGTGACTTGGGGCCCCTGTAGCCATCTTGGGGATTCGTTCTGTTAGTTTAGGTGCAATGTGAAGTCATAAGGAATTTTAAGCTTTGGAGTAAGATGACTTGTGGTTTTAAAAGATGGCTCTAGCTGCTGAGTGAGCACAGCCCAGGAGGTGGGAGAGAAGGAGTTGGAATAGTTGGTGGCGTGGAAATGGGGCCTGGCGGCATGGAGGTAGGAGAAGGCTGAACAAGGGTTGGGTGTGTGTGTGAGAAGCAGAAAGGCCAGCCACATGCACAGCAGGTGTGTGGGTGGCACGCATTGGGGAGGAGACCCCTGGAGGATGAGCATGTTTGTGAGGAAGAGTGAACATTCGCATCTGTAACTGCTAGACGTGAGAATCAGTGAGACCCCCAACAGGACCAGTCACAATGAAAGTCAGATATAAGACTGGAGCTGTGAAAAGATGCCGGGGATGAGACAGAAATGAGAGTCCTCACCGTATGCTCAGTACATAAAAGCTCAGGAGGGACAGTCATCAAGAGTAGACGACTCTGAGAAGAGAAGACGCAGACTCACATGCGGACAATGCCCACATTCAGGGGTCAGGAAGAGGAACACTGGGGTCAGAAAACAAAGCAGCAGGAAGAAAACCAGAGTGCGCGGGGTTCTGAAAGCTGGCAGGCTGTCTGGGAGGGTGAGGTCTGCCATAACGATGCAGCTGACCGCTGGGCCAGGGAAGGACTGAGAAGGGTCCTTCGCACTGAGCCACAGGGACTGGACCGAAACAGTTTCGGTAGCATGGAGAATGGGGCACCAGACTTACATGAGACGTCTGTCTCTGGCAGTATGGCAGAATAGATAGTCTGTAAAACAAACAAATGATAAAACAAAAAAACTAACTCTCCAGTAGAAACCATTGAAAATATGCTTGATAAAATATTTTAAAAATCATGCTGAATGCATATTAAGCTGATAAAGAGAACTATTCAGAGGCCAGACATGAAAAAACACGAATCCAAAAAGGGCGGCAAGTAATGAGGCCAGGTAGGAAGTTACGCAAAGACGCCCATGTGACACAGTCCTCAGGAAAACGATGCCTGGCATGGCCAAAGTCATGCCACCCTCACCCAAGGAGAAGGTCAGGAGATTTGCTAATCGCAACCATGGCCGTGGGTGGAGGGGAAACACCACTCCTTAGAATTTTTGACCAGAGCCTGCATTCATTCACATGGGTCTGCAGCCTGAGTCCATGCATCCTACAAAGCCTGGAAGCCCAGGCAGGAGCCAGGCTGAAGTGTAGACTGGTCTCAGGGACCCACACACTTGATGCAGATCCAGTCTGAACTGAAAGAACCACCCAGATAAAGTTCCAAAGTCATGGGCTTCAGAAAAAAATCACAAAACACAACGGGGAAATAACGGGTGATCAGAAGAGAGAGATAAAAAAAACAGAGCCAAAGCCTTGGAGACACTGAGGTCAGCCTAACACACCTACAAGGAGAAAACAGAGAACACGGGGAGACCATTTTCAAAATAACAGTGGCCTAAAAGTTTCCAGAGCTGTTGACAGACACAAATCCAAACACTCAGCAAACCCAAATGACCCCAAATAGGAAGAGTGAAAAAGAAATTCATACTTAGACACATGACAGTGGAACTACAAATCACCAAAAACATAAAATATCTTTTAAAAAATAGAGAGAGAAAAATAGATTGCCATGAAAAATTACAATTAGACAGACAGTCTATTCCTCAGCAAAGGGGGCGCTGGAATAACAGTAAAAACGTCAAAGTGTTGAGAGAAAGTGACTGCCCACCGGGAACTCCTTTATGATTTAAAACCCTGCTCCCACTCACAGAATGCACATCCCTGAAACACGCGTGGAAACTGTGGTCTAGGTCACAAAGACGGTCATACCAGATTGCAAAAGATCCCTATCACACTGGCCATTGTCTTTGACTACAGTGGAATGAAGTGGAAAAACCAACGTACTATTAATGACAACTACAGCGAGAATGGTTACTGACAAGACCGCCATGTTGTGCAGTGATCACACTGTAGCCAAAATGCCTGGGCCTGTGGTCACGTCCGGAGCTGCAGGAGCTTGCGCCAACTGATTCACCTCTCACTGTCTCATTTTTCACATACAGGATGTTGGGGTCATAATAGTCCTACTTTGTGGGGTTGTTGTGAAGATAATAACGTTAATCAATGTGAAATGTGAAGACCGCTGTCTGACATGTAGCAAGAATTCAACAAAGTTTGGCTATGATTATTTTTAAATACTAGACATTAGAAAATTTAAAAAAAAACATCCTCAGCTAATTCATAGTTCAAATAAATCATGATGAAAATTAAAATATGCTTAGAATAAATAAAGAGAAAGTCTTAAATATCAAATCATGGTTAATCAGCTAAAGAAGTATTTTTTTAAAGTTATAACTTTAAATATTTAGAATAGTAAAGGAGCAATGGTGAAAACTAACGAGATAACAACATCCCAACGACAGTACTAGAAGACGAGGAGGAAAACAAACCCAAAGAAAGTAGACGGAAACAGATAATGAAGATAAAAATCAATGAAATAGAAAAAGCAGATAAAACCTGGAGAGGATCGACAAAAACAAAAGTTTACTATTTGAAAAGAAAATGTGAAAATAGGTCAAGTGACACAGGGATGGGAAAAATAAACAATATTAGGAATGGCAAACAGAGCATAACTACCGATAGAGCAGGGATGAAAAAGATACAAGGTTATTATGAACTTTATACCAATAAAATTTAAAACTAAGAAGAAATGGAGAAATTACTAGAAAAATATAAATTACTAAAACAGACTCAAAAATAGAAAGCCTGACTAGCTATTACCACTAAAGAAAGAAAATCAATTATTTAAAATGTTCCCAGAAAGAAACTAAAGCCTAATATGGCTTTATGGGTACTCAATCAGCAAACAATCAAGGAACAGAGAATTCAATTTTACACAAACTCTTCAAGAGAATAAACAAGAAGGACCGCCGACCCCCATCATCTAGATGGTGATGAAACTTTTATACCCAAATTAGACAAGGGCAGTACCCGAGGGAACCCAGCCAACTTCACTGATGATCATAGAGGGGAACTCCTGAATGAGTGTTGGCAGACAGAATCAACTGTATTACATACACACCCAGCACTAACTTGTACACACATATATCCCCAAACTCAAGTCTTGTTAAACAGTAGAAAATCTGTTAATGTAAATTCACCACATTAGCAGATTAAAGGAAGGAAAAGGAGCGATTATCCCAATAAAACAAATGCACATAAGTAATCCCATAAAATTCATATATATTCATAATTTAAAAACCCACTAAAAAACAATCTCTCTCTTTCTCTCTCTCTCTCTCTCTCTCTCTCTCTCTCTCTCTCTCTCTCTCTCTCTCTCTCACACACACACACACACACACACACACACACACACACACACTCATGCATGCGTGTACACGCCTCTTCATAAACCAAGGGTAGAACAGCCCTGCCTTCACATCATAGAAGGTGTCTGGAAAATATCCACCCCGATAGCACCATCAATGGTGAAAGAGTAGCACACTGCCTCCAAGGTCAAGGATACTACAGGTGCCTGCTATCAACGTCTGCAATACTATGACGAAGAAATAAGTGTAAGTCCTCACAAAGGAAGAAACAAGCTATAGAAAATGCAAAAGAACTACCAACAGATTATTCATTATTACGACAGTTTAACAAGGTTTCTGGGTATAAGATCAACATATAAAATTCAACTCCGTTTCTATACAGCAGTTGCAAAGGATTGTTAGAAAACGCTTTACAACCTATCACATATACTGTGAAAGATGCCTGCGCCGCTCCTGGTCTCATCACCCATACGAGGGGACATCGGCAGGCGTGTTCATGACATGTGACCCACCTCCAAACCAAAGAGGACTGAGCCCTGAAATCAGCCCTGGGTCCTCGAGACACCCTCCGTGCAGCTGTGGACGCCGCAGCCAAAGCACAGGCCCAAATGCAGCTGAGCAAGGAGACTGGGCAGACCCCAGAGAGGCAGGGACGGAGACCGTGGACCTGGGGGGACCACAGCAGAGCTATGCCCCAGTTGCGGGTCTTCTGAGACTGCATTCCAGAACACACCTCTCCCTGTCCTGCCTGTAAGCAGTAAGTTGCAGTGGTTCCTTTCTTGTAACCAAGAGAGCCTTAAGTAAGATGACCATGAATTTAGAGGCCAACGTGTGAAGCTGCCTTTCTCCCGCTCCTTATTTCCTTGACGCGATGGAGTGGGTCCTTCTGGAGAGTCGTGAACCATCGCAGAGGAGGGTAACGACAATACAGTAGATTTAAAATCTGGCAAATTGGCCCAGGGTGGATGCCAGCACGAGCCGTATGTTCTCAGATGTCTGGACACTATCCATTCCACACGAAATTTACACTCACCTTCTTTATGCCCTTTGGGCTGAGATCTTCAGAGGAATGTTGCCAACAAAATGGATTGTCCTCGGGTTATTTTAGTAATCTCTCTTTTCTTTGTCAGTGATGAAGGTCCGCTTTACGTCCCAGCACTCTCCCACTCTAATTTGCCTGACAAGATAAAACCTGCTAACATAAGACGCTCGCAAATATGACATGAGAATTCTCTCACTGGGAGATGATGTTTTCCAGTGACCACAGGTTAACAGTAAAGCACAGAGGCTTGTTAAAAAATCGTGGGTTATGTTAAATGAGGTTAAGTGCAGAACATGGATTAACATGGAACCCAGGGGCTAGAAATAGAGTTATCATTCCCCCACCCCTCAAAAAGCAAGGCCCTGAATCAGGGTCAAGAGCCTTGGATCAGTAAAACCTGAGTTAAAACTGCTGCCTCCACCCTGTATGAGACCTGGACAACAGCATGTGATTTCCGGTCTTAGTCCTGCTATCCACCGGGAAACCACAGCACAGTAATTCCCACTCATAGGACTGTCGGAGCGTTAAGGGCAGCCACACCCATACAGATCCTGACACTTTCCCTAGCAGGGGCTCAAACGTCAGGGGGTCAAAAACAGACACCTCTTTTGAAAAATAAGCTCTGGTTCCTCTCATCTTGAAGCAAGGTTCTTTGAACGTTGAGAAATAATTTATCATCACACAGTGACTTTTACTGCGCTATCTTTCTGAATCCCTACAAGTGAACGAAGATTGTCCGCATGACAGTCTCAAAGTGGCAGCACAGATGAGGGCCTAGAAGTTAACCTGGCACCCCAGAACGCTGGCATTCTTCGTGAAGACCCTCCCTCTGTCCAAAGAACGGGGTTTCTGATCAATGCAATGGAAACAGAGGGAGTTGGCAAGAGACCCATTGGTGCCCTAGAAAAGTTGGGTTGAGGCTGAGCAAAGAATCTGGCTGATAATGTCGTCACAGTAACCACTGAGAAGGCCCTTCTACTGGGGTGAACACTTGGACCCCAACCAGGCCCTTCTCAGGTTTCCCACATCCAACCTTGCACCTTTTCTGAGGAGGGGCTGTGCCTGAACCCTTTCCTGTCCCCTGCCCGTCTACTTGGCCTATGGTGAAGCCCAGCTTGCCCCTCCCCTGCCCACACAGGCAGTTCTAGCCAGCTGGCCCCGCGACCTCAGACTTAGAGTCCTCCACCAACATCACTAGCTGTACGTGGCCCAGGCACCAGCCAGGAGTTTTCTTGGCTCTGTTTCTTAAGAAATTGGATGGGGAGCAAAATGGTCTCTGCCATATTAGATCCAAGTCAAGCTGACCTACTTATCTGTTCTGAGAGATACATGTCCAGGGGATTGCAGTGGAAGGCTAGGCAGTTAAACAAACACTGTCTATTTTGTTCCAGGGACCAGTAAATCTGCAGCGTCCAGGACGGAGGGGTAATACCCCCAACAGCTCTCCTCCTAGGCCAGCCCGCCTGCCTGCAAGAGCCCAGTCCGCCTGTAGGACGTCGGGTTCCAGAAAAGCTATGACTCTTCCTCAGGGCTGGGCAGGGGCCCACTGTGCTCTTGGACATTTCCGTCTGGTTTCTCCAGTTCTCCTGGCTCTTTCCCTTGGTCACCAGCACTCTTAGCTGCTTGCCTTGGAGACCCTCTGTCCTTTCTACTCTGCGGCACTCCAGGAGACCAGGAACTGTTCAGGTGAGAGTGAACCGAACGCACGTGCGGACTCCCAGAGGAAGCTGGCGGGCGCCCTCAGGAGGGGACTCGGGCTTGAGCTTCAGTGTACGACCTCATGTCACCTCTCTGGATCCCCAGAGTTCTGCTTTGCTTATTCCGGGCCCTGGTTCTGCTCCAGGAAACTAGTCTTGGACTGCGTTGACTAAATAACCGGGGGGGCTCACCATCACACTTGCTTTTTATAATTTACAAACACTTGTAATTGCTTTAGTGTTCTCTTATGCAACCTTTACAATATAAAGCCTCAGTCATCGTCCAGCTGGATCACATCTCCAAACAGCCAACAGCAGCTCTGCAACTAATGGGAAGGGAGCGGCCAGCGCATGCTCGCCGATAACCTTATCAGCAGGCTGGCCGTACGTCTCTCCTGGGACCTCATCATGCTCCAGTTCTGCACACATATTTCTTTACACTGCTTCAGCCAGTTCGGCTCTTCATGTGGGATTCTGAAACTCACTGGGGAGAAACGGAGCAGCCAGGGGCTGACGTGAGAGGGCTCCCACAAAGGGGCCATGATGGAGAGGGCCCCAAATCCTGCCCAGTGAGCCCAGGAGTGGCAGCTTGCAGTGTGGATATGTCAACATGCAGGAACAGTCCCTGGCCTTGGGCACCCAGGTTCAGGTGGTACTCAAGGGCCAAGGGATGCTGTGACAGGCCCTTGTGAAGAACATGTGTGCGCCAAGGCCAGCAGCTGGGGCTCTAGGCACAGCTCTACCCCAGGGGCAGGGGCAGGTGCACACGCAGCTGTCCAGCCTCCCAGCTGTCTTAGACCCTGGTGCCTTAACATCAGACTCACTGAGAATGTGACTCGCTACCGTGGTCCAAGGCCGCGCCCTGAGGAGCCCCAAGCAGGCAGCTTCCACACGTGTCTAATGGGTCCTGCTGGGGGAGGGGAGAGAGCTAGGGTCCGTCACCATCCTGGCCATACCTCAAAGAGGCCGTGGGCTGGGTTCCAGACCACTGTGATCCAGTGAATACCTCAATAAAGTGAGTCACGTGCATTTCTTTGGTTTCCCAGTGCCTATAAAAGTTATGTTTACACTTTACTGTAGGTTATTAAGCGTGCAATAGCATTATGTCTAAAAAAAGCAATGTGCATAGCTTAATTTAAAAATACGTTATTGCTAAAAAATGCTAACCATTATCTGAGCCTTCAGTGAGTTGTATCTTTTTGCCGGTGGAGGGTCTCGCCTCAATGTTGATGAAAACGTGCTGTCTGCAAAGTGCAATAAAGTGAGGGGCAGTGAAAGGAGGTGTGCCTGTAATGACATCCAGGAAAAGGGAAGAGAAAGAGAGTCAAGTGTTTCTTGGGTGCCTACCATGTGCTAGACTTCCAGAGAGAAGAATGCTGAGGCTCCCAGCGGTGAGGTCCAAGGTCACAGAGATCCCACGCCTTCCATGATGGGTGCACCCCACCTCTCAAAATACCCCACGTAAGGGGCAGAAATGTAATCCGGTTTCCGCTGGCCTACTCCTCACTCAGGCAATTGTAGGAAATGCCACTGGCTTTGTCAGATGAGGAGAAAAAAGAGGCAACATGAAAGTACAGTTAAGTATCAACAGTCTTAAGGACTTGGGTGAGCCTGTCAATCCTTAGAGAAAGGAAGTGGGAAGCTGAGAGAAGAGCAGAAGCCCGAGTCACGTGTCTGGCCAGAGCCGCAGAGCTCCCGCTCAGTGTCCCCCACAGGGGCAGGTGAAGGGTTTGCCCCACATCCAGAGGAGGCCAGAAGGGTTCTCACTCACACACTGAGACTAGAAGCCAAAATGCGGATCGCATGTGAGCACAACCCTGGCCACGGGGATGGTCTGGCTGCAGGCCAGGAGCAGGTTTTGCTTTCCCGGCTCCCATTCCAGTCCCTCCCGGGCTCGGAGAGGCTGGGTGAGTAACTTAACCTCATCCCCCTCACTTCCTCAGCAGTCCAGCGGAGGCAAAGAGCTGGGTGACCTCACAGGCTCCAACGGGACAAGAAGGGCCTGGTCTTGCCAGCCAACCTCCACCATCACAGCAGGAGCCACTTGAGCTAACACTCGTGTCTGGGCAGCTGCAAACGGGCTCAGGAAGGAGAGACCTGCCCGAGGTCACACGACTGCAAAATGGCGGGTTAGATTCAACTGGTGCCCATCCCACTAAAATGAACCCAGCCATTTTCTGGAGTGTAAATGCAGAGACCAGCACACTGAGTTTGCATGTGGCACAGAGATTTGTGTGTGGGCTCTGAGCACAGACTCTCAGGGGTCAAAACCTGGCTCTACCACTTGGGCAACTTCTTTCATCTCTCTCTGGCTTCAGCTTCCTGCTGTAAGACTAATAATAATACTCATTCAACTTTAAATTAGCTAAGTTACTATAGGCAACACACTTATAAAGGTGCCTACACATATAAGAAGTGCTTTCTGGCTGTTAACAGAAACTAGTGAGAAGCAGAGACTGCCCAGCCCCTGGGTCCTGTGTGTACTGTCTGCCATGGGAAAGGCTGCCTTTCCACCAGCAGTGAGCTGGTTGGAGGGGCGGGTCTGGAATACCCCATGGAGCTCAGTACCTCATCAGTGGTCAGCCTGGGCCTCCTAACATTGAGAGGCTCATTAGGTGGGGCAACGCTGTCTCGTTAGCCCAGTGATGTCCGCTTATTCCACACAGCGGAGTTGAGAGCCTTGCCACCCTGGGAAGCACCCCCCACCCGCCGGCACTCTAGTGTGATTTCCTGCCTCCTCCTCTGGACATAGCTTTAACCTATCAACACAGGCTCTAGGGTCTGAGCAATCAGGCCTCCACCCCCTGGCAAACTATCCAACTGCTCTGAGCCCGTTTCCTCATCTGCAAAGTGGGGATAACCAAAGCAGCCTAACTCCGAGGGTTGTCACTGCATTTAGGACTCTTACGTCCTCTCGATGAACTGGCCCTTTGGTCACTATGAAATGATCTTATTTGTCCCTGGTGATATTCTTTGCTCTGAAATCTACATTGTCTGGTATTAAGGCACTCCAGTTTTTTACTGATGAGTGTTAGCAGGGTGTATCTTTTTCCATCCTTTTACTTTTAATAATCTATTTGTGCCTTTATATTATGTTTGAGGTGTGTTTCCCTAGTCTTGCTTTTTCAATCCCATCTGACAATCTCTGCTTTTTAATTGGGATATTTGTGGCATTTAATGTGTTTATTAATATGTTTGGGTTTACATCTGTCATCTAGGTATTCCTTTTCTATTTGAACTATCTCCATTCTTCCACATTTCCTCTTTTCCTGGCTCCCTTTGTTATAATTCCATTTTAACTACTTTGTTGGCTTACTAGCTACAACTCTTTGCTATTTTTGTGGTTGCTTGAGGGTTCAAAGTAGAAATCTCCAGCTGATCACGTCTACTTCTAGGTGATATTATAGTTTACGTAGAGTGTGAGAACCATACCATAGTGCACTTCCTTTTCTTCCCTCCTGGCCTGTATGCTGTAGTCATACATTTTACTTTCACAAGTGTTATAAACCTCACACTATATTGTTCTGATTCTTGTTTAAAAGTTCATTATCTTTTAAAGAGATTAAAAGACTAAGAAAAGCAATCTTATATGTTGACTCATGTAGGTACTACTTTTGGAGCCTTTCATTCCGGTATTTCTAGCTGGTATCATTTCCTTCTACCTGAAGAATTTCCTTTGATGTTTCTTATTAGTGAAGGTCTGTTGGTGATGAGTCCTTTCAACTTTTGCATGAACATGTCTTTATTATACTTTTCTTCCTGAAACATAACCTTGCTGAGTATAGAATTTTAGATTGACTATATCTTTTGGTACTGTGGTTCCACTGTCTTCTTGCTTGCATTTTTTCCAATGGTAAGTCTGCTGTCATCCTTTTCTTTGTTCTTTTATACATAACATTCCTTTTTCCCTCTGGCTGGGAGTCTTAAGGTATTCCCGACTGGCTGGTGGGAAAGGCACTGTTCCCAGTCCCATGTGAGCTCCAGCTACTACTTCCTCTGGCCCTTTTGGGTGACTCGTTCCTCACACACACACAGCAATTGGTTCCTAGCCAAACATTCAAAGGGAACCACTGCCCATCTCTAAGTTCTCTCTCTGTCCAGTTCTCTTTTCTCTGGTCCTCTATCCTGTGAATTGTAGATGCTTTGGTCTCTCTGGACTCTCAGCTCCAGGTCTTCAAATCAGAGTTTGCTGGGCTCTGCCTCAGTTCCCCTCCTGAGGCACAGCACGAAGACCCTCTCAGGCAGTAAACTCTGGGCAATTATAGGGCTCATCTGGTTATTTCCTCTCTCTCAGAGAGCACTGTCCTTCCATGCCTGATGTACAGTGTAATATATGAATTACACACACACACACATACACATAATCTAGTGTCAATTTCTGGTTGTTTCAGTTAGGAGGGTATATCTGCTGCATGTCACTTCTACCTGGTCAGAAGCAGAAGTCCCCTAGCACTCATTTGACCAGAACTGTAGGGCCTACCAGTTCCAGCAGTGTGCAGTGTGCCCGCTCATATCACCTGGCTCTGAGAACAGGGAACATGTCCCTAGTGCACTGCCCCACACAGAGAGAGAACTTAGAAATACTTAACAGTGACTTTTAATCTGCAGTCAACCAGGCAATGAAGTGTTTGCATGAACATGAATTATGAAAGTTCCAACCAGCATTGTTCATTTGATGATCTGATTTTGGGGGAGAAATATTTTTCGTATGAAATCTCATTTGTCCCAGGCTTTATGGAAAAAAATAACAGACTAGGCTGAAAAGGGACAGACAGTGGGAGAAAGTTTAAGCTGGAAACAAAGGAGTTAAAAGACAAAAATGTAATTTAATTCCAAAGTTCCACTTCCATGTGTATTCTGCATTCACCTACTTCACTGCTAAAAATGTTCTTTAAGCAACTAAATGTCACTCTGGCAGCATTCAGCCTACCACCTAAAGAAAGAGGTAATAGCCAAGGCTCCTATCGAAACAGCCAACCACAGACTATCTCTTGACTTCCTGACACAGTGATAATGTTATTAAAACCCATCACCAAGTGCTAGGCAAACACTGATTTGTGGGAAGAAAATACTCCTCAATCCAATGGTTCCCAAAGAAGATTTGAGAGCAACAATGTGGGAGCAGGAACTCCCACGTGGACCAAACACCGAGCGGCTGTGTGTTGATTCTCCCCCTCAGATCCATAACCAGCCAAGCAGACAGGACAAACCGATCACTCTTTGTAAGTGTCAGTGCTTAGGAGACGTTTAAAGGCCCTTATCTCTTTCCCATTTTCAATCACATAATCTTAAGTCCCAAAGGGCCAAATTAGAAACATTCCAGTGATAACTGAACTATGAGAGATTTGGGTCTCAGCAAACACACCCCACAGTCTGAACTAGAAAATGTATCGCCTGAAACCCCCACTTCGTTGTATCGTATGGACACTCTCTGTGGACCGCAGTTCTCAGTTCTACAGAACAAGGACCTTCTGTCGGATCAGTGAGTCTGAGCTATGTTTTGAAAATGACAGGCTGTGACACACTACAGGTCATGCAATCAGTTTAATGCGTCATGACTAGCTTTTCTTAAAATGACATCAACTAAAAAGAAAATACTAGAGCATAACTCAATAGTGAGGCAAGCATTGCTTCGTGAAATTTCCCTTTTTGATTTCATGTTTGTAGGTTTGTATGTACAGGATGATAATGAAAAGTATATATTTTACTTTGGGTTATGGTCAAAAGAGTTGGAAGTCACTGGTCCAACAACTATTAAGATTCTGTGTTCAACTCCTGGTGGGAGTGGGAATGGGTATAACCGTCGTAGGTCTTGCTTCTAAACAAGGTGGCTTTCCGTGTTGTCTCAGCAGCCCCCAGACTCAAGCCCACATGTCCCCACCCCTGGATACCTGCCTAAAGAAGAGAGTGTGTGTAAATATGAACCGAAAACAACTAGAAGATGCTCGTGCTTGTCGTTCAACAAATATTTGTGTGTCTACAAATAGCCTTTTGGTAGGTGTTGGGTGGATGTGGGGTGAGCAGGAGAAGGGAAGGAACAGAAATGGGAACCAGAACCCCTGTACCCAGGAAGGCCCTGGTAGGGTTCAGGGCTGGCACCTAGCCTAGAAGAGCAGCCCTGCAATGTCATGTCTCTATGGCAGAGGGGTCATGTCTACCCTGATGGTGCTGGGCAGTAAGGGGACATGACTGGGCAGGGCCACTGGACAGCGAGGCAAGCAAGGACCGGTTGTATAGGGCAGGCTCACCAAGGCTCAGAATTGACCGAGGGAAAACATGGCCTCCCAGAACGGAGCACTGGGCCGCATCTGAGGACAGAGGGTCATGCCGACCAAGAGAAGGGCAAGAGGGCCTCTGTGTAGGGATGGTCCTGAGGCCTGGGGCCAGGAGACCACTGGGCACACCAGGCCCTGAGTGCGTCAGAGGAATGAACCACTGGAAGACTAGGAGACTGACAACCACAGCCTCTTTGCACCCTCTGGCAGAGTCACCCGCCACAGGCCACCTCATCTGAGTGCCCAGCACCCCCCGCAGTGCCCAGCTGCCCTGCCTGAGGGTCACTGCAGGCCTCACTTCCCAGCTGCCGGCCCAACCTTTCTTGCTGTGCCCGGGACCCCTGAGCCCTGCTCCCAGGCGCTGCTGCCAAGTCCTGTTGAGGGGCAGACACCTGCCAGGAGCCGCAGGTGGAATCAAGTCCCTCCTGGGCCTCCAGACAGGTTGGGGCACTAGGACGGTCACAGTGAGTCATTGCCTCTGGCCACCCAGAGGGCCTCAGAGTACCCCAGCGCCAGTGGTCACTTTCTTGTCCACCCTCCTTCTCCATGTGGACTCCACAGGAGCAAAGCAAGTGTGTCCACCGTCCCCGTGGCCGTGAGTAAACGCTTGACTGACAGCAGCACCCCCCCATCAAGAGCGCGTCTCTACTCAGCCTCCTTCAGACACACGATCACGGGAGGTGCTCATTCCCACCCACACTGTCCATGTGGGGGGACCCTGGGCCTGCTTGTGTGAAGGCCCTGCCCCTCTGTGGGCCCCGCTGATACAGAGAGGCGGGGGGTCTGCCTTCCAGACACTCAGCCTTCCTCTTTTATCCTCCACAGCTGCCCTTGACCTCCTCTTAACCCCTTCTTACTGAGGCTAAAACTCTTCATCAGCCCCTCCAGGTGCAGAGCTGCTGTTTGAAGGCAAATGTTCAGCCCAGCTCAGGATTAAGCTCCAGCCAAAGGCCCCGCTGTCCTCCAGAAGGCAGGGGAAGCGGTGCCGTCCTCGGGCTGCTGCCACAGTGCTGCCATCTGGAGCCGAGCCCCAGGTGCCACCACAGCTGATGCCTGTAATCCGGCCATGCAACCCAGTCACAGCTGTCCTGCCCTCAGAGACCCCCCAGGGTCCCCTTCTCCCCAGCTCTGCCCCCTCCAGGGTGCAGACTCCCATGCCTCACACCGGCGCCTCTGCTCTCAGGGTGGTGGGGAACAGGCACGAGTCCCTGGTATCCCCAGTCCCCCCAGCTCCCTGAAGATTCACCTGGGGGTTCCTCACCCCTGGTGCCCATCACCACACAGTCCAGCCTGAGGCCCAGAGCTGGGGACACACCAAGCCGTCTAAACACTGGCATATCCCATGTGCCCCCTCCCCAGGCTAGAAACTCCTGGGATCAGTTCCTACTCTCTCCCCATGGGACTAAAACACTCGAGCCGAGCTCTGGTCATCTGACCCTTACTGGCCATGTCCCATAGTGTCACCACCACCACAAGCAAGTCGAATGACATGAACCACGGGCTCCATGGGCCAGGCCCTGTGGCCAAGCGTTTCACACACCCGGCGTGGTGCACACATTGACGACAAGGCTGAGCCACAAGGGCAGTCGGCGTGTCTGCCTGGCACTACTGGCCCGGGCGTTCCCCCAGACGTGCCATGACACGGGTACTGCGGACGCACCATGCCTCCGGTGCCCTCGCGGCAGTCCTGCAGACAGCGAATGTTCTCCCAGTGCTGCAGGCTTTCAGCCCCGCCACCAGCGCCTGCAGCGGGCGGCTGTCCACCAGCTCCTTCCCCTGGAAAATGTCCTCGTCCAGGAGGCTCCCGGCATACCTTCAGGACCAGCAGAGACATGTGATGCATGCATCACACAGGTGGGGGCCAGCTCAGGGCACCCCCTGCATTTCCCTTGGTGCCCTGAGAACCATCCCCTACAACCCAAGCCCCACCCCTCCTCCTTCACCTCCACCCACAGTCACAGGCCTCTCCTTGGCTTAACCCTCTTCCCCCTTTTGTCTACACAAACAGCTTCACATTCCAAATTATTTCTCCCACCCCTCACACAAAACACGTCATGTGTCTCCTGTGTTTTAATTGTTTAAATGCGACGTGCATGGAAAGTTCTGAAATGGACTGCATGCCAGGCAGGCGCACAGCCCCAAGGAAGTACAGACGTCCATGTTAGGGCCGCAGACTTTGTTACCCACATGGCAAAGGAGCTTGAGATGGAGAACTTATCCTGGGTTGTCCAGATGGGCCCAAGGTCATCACCCCGGTCCTTCTAAGTGAAAGGGAGGCAAGAGGAGAAGTGACAACAAAGTGGGCAGGGTGATGCAGCATAAGAAAGACTCAGCGGGCAATGCTGGCTTTGGAGATGGAGGAAGAGGCCACAAGCCAAGTGATGAGGAAGCTTCTAGAAGCTGGAAAAGGCAGAGAAGTTAGGTCTCCCCTAGAGTATCCAGGACTGCAGAGTCGGTTTTCATCAATGGACACCTTTTGGACTTCTAACTTCCAGACCGCAAAGGTAGTAAATTTGTGTTGTTTTAAGCCACCAAGTTTGTGACAATTAGTTACATCACCAACAGCACACTAATACAGATTATGAAACATTTCTTCCTTCGAAATGATGACCCCGTTTTCCTTGTGTCTCAGCCACCTGTGGGCATGGCTATTGTACAGCACACAGCAATGTCCAGAGGTCTTCCTCCATCAGCAGATCTTCCCATCTGTTCTGGTTTTCCTCTTTGCCACCTTTCAAAACACCACAGTGGAGGGCACAGCTTTCCTCGCCCCCTTCTTCTGAACACCTTCCTGCTAGCCTAGCTTATAAAGTCTCTTTTACAGTCAGGCCTTGTCTATCACCACTGCTAGGAATAGTTTCATTGAACTCTTCTGTCCCCAGCCAAACTCCAGGACACACAGGAAGCCCCAGGACCAGAAACTAAGGTCAAGGATGGTCCACACATGGGCTGGGCACTGTCGTCCAAGCACCTTAAACTTGCTGGCAGGATCCAGGAGAGTGCCATGAAGCCCGGCCTCACTGGTATCAGCTGAAGCCCCCACACTGGAAACTGAAAACAGTGACAGCAGTTAGAGGTGTTGGCTCACTGATTACCTCTGATGGCACCACTGATGACACTCCATCAACTGAGTGTCATCTATTGAGATGATAATATGGCTCTTCACCTTTATAGTGTTAATATTGTCAATGATATAGATTGATTTTTCAAATGTTAAACCAACCTGATATTCCTGGGGTTGGTCATTATGTACTATCCATCTTACATTTTACTGTGGGATCTACTAATATTTTGTGCTTAATGGGTACTGGTCTCATAATGTCTTTCAGTTTTGGTGTCAGGGTAATGCTCCTAAAATAATTTGGAAAGTTTTCCCTTCTCCTTTATTTTCTGAAAGAATTTGTGTAAAATTAGTATGTTTTCTTTTCTTAAAAATTTGGTAGATTTCACAAGTAATGCCAGGTAAGGCTATTCAAATTTTCTATTTCTTTTTGAGTCAGTTTTGGTCATATGTATCTTTCGAGAAATTTGTCTATTTCATATATATTGTCAAATGTATTGGCATTACATGGGCATTACATCAATAACAACAATAATATTTAATTCTATTCTTTCAACATCTGTAGGATCTGTAGTGATGTCCTCTCTTTTATTCCAAATACTGGTAATTTGTGTCTCTTTTTTTCTTGATCAATAATTTCTAATTTAATTTCATTCTAATCAGACAACATGCTTTATGTGATTTCAATCTTTTTAAATTGACATGGTTTGTCCTGATAAATATTCATGCTGTTGCTGAGTAGAGTGTTCAATAAACGTCATTGAGGTCAAGCTCATTGGTGATGTTCATATCTTTTATATTATTACTGGTTTCACGTCTGTTTATTATATCAAGTACTCAGAGAGGAGGATGCATGTCCACAAGCATAATTTTGCATTTGTTAATTTCTCCTTTCAGTACTTTCCATTTTTGCTTCATGTATTTTGAGGCTATTATGTTGAGTTCATACACATTTCAATCGTTATGTCTTCTTGATGAGTAGACTGCTTCAACATTATGAAGTGTTGCTCTTTATCTCAGGAATATTAATTCCTTTTTCTGAAATCCACTTTATCTGATATTAATGTATCCACCCAAGCTCTCTCATGGTTAGTGTTTGTAGGGGTAAATTTTTTGCATACTTTTAACTTATTTATCTTTATATTATAAGTGGGTTTCTTATAGAAAGCATCTAATTCAGTCTTGACTTGTCATGTCTGACATTCTGCAGATAGGAATGTTTGAATCACTTACACTTACTGTAAGTATCAACATGATTGAGTTTAAACTATTATCTTGCAGCTTTCCCCTATTCATCCCATATGTTCTTTGTTCCCTTCCCCTCTGCTCCTTTCTTCTTTTAATTGAATTTTTTTCTTTAGTATTCCACTGTTAGATTTTTAACTATACTACTCTTATTTTTTCAGGGATTTTTCTGTGGTCTAAAACATGCATCTTTAACTGATCACACATTTCCCTCAAATGTTATACCACTTCACGGATAATGTAAGAGCATTACAATAAAACAGCATACTTCCATTTCATTCTCCCATCCATTGTGCTACTATAGAACATCTACATAGATGGATATTCATACATATATATGAATACATGTGTACATATATATGTATATACATATAGATAGTCTACATGTTATAAATTTCATTGCTCCTTTTGCTTTAAACAATTTGTCTTTTTTCCTTATCAATATTCTTGAGGAATAAATTATTCACAACAGATTGCATTCATCCAAAGCACATTTAAAGAGTTTTGACAACTGTACATGCCCATGAGAACACCACCACAATCAAGCTACAGAGTATTTCCAATACCTTCCAAACACATCTCTGCCTTTTTGTAATCTTTCCCCTCCCCCTCCCTCAACCCCGCCTCTAGGTAATCACTGTCCCATTCTGTCACTACAGGTTAGTTTGCATATTATGTACATGAGAGTATACACTATATGTTATGTGCTGCTTCTTTATGTGCATATTGTTTTGAAATCCATCATATTGTAGCATGTACTCATAGTTCCTTCTTTTTATTGCTGACTAGAATTCCATTCTGTGTAATGCATATATCACATTTCATTTATGCATTTACTTACTGATGAACATTGGTCCCATCCAGTGAGAGCTATGACAAATAAAAGTGCTATGAAAATTCATATAAAAATCTTAGAGGAGACATATATCTTCTTTTGTCTTGCGTAAATATGCAGGAGTGAAATGGCTGGGTCGCATGGTAGACGTGTTGTTAACTTTTTAAGAAACTGACAGACAATTTTCCAAAGTGATTGTGCAATTTTACATTCCCACCAGCAGTGGAAGAGAGTTCTAGTTGTCCCACATGCCGGCCAACAATTGGTCTTTGCAGTCTTTAATTTCAGTCATTCCAGTGGATAGGTAATGATATATCCTCGTGGTTTGAATTTGCATTTGCCTGATAATTAATGATCATCTTGTCATGAGTCTATTGACTGACCATTTATATGTCTTGTTTCTTAAATGTCTCTTAAAATCTCCTGCCCATTTTCTATAGGCTTGCTCATCTTATTTTTAATTGGACGTCTTCTTTACATATGCTGGATAAGCATCGCATTGTCAGACATATGGATTGCAAATATTTCCCCCCATTCTGTGGCTTGCCTTTCATCCTTAACAACAAAAACCAATTTTGGTTCAAGGTATTTACCTTCTTCCATCCATACAATAATCTTGTAAATTTCTGAATACCCTTGTTTGCTCAGTGAAATCTGCACATGCTAAAGATGTAACATTGGACCTCGTCCTATACAAACAGGAAAGACTGTGATCCAACCACATACCTGAGACCAGTGAACTGAGCTGGGGTAAACTGACAAAACATGGGAACCGTAATTTGTGTAACTGGCATTTGGACGAAAAGACACGGAACTGCACTGAGCAGCTACTGTAAGCAAATGGCTTCTGCCTTCATCATCTAACAGTCTGTACTACAACCCCACGAACTAGGAAATCATAGCCCCACTTTACATGTGGGAAAACTGAGGTTCAACCGAGGCTACATAGATAAATCAAGGTCTGACATGTGGAGGCTGGGCTGGCGTTCAAACTCAGTGCTCTCTAGTCCTAAATCCCAAGCTCTTTTCATCATAAATCATGCGCGTGTCAGTGTCCTTGTGACTTCACAGCATTCTGACTCTGGGCCATGGTCACCTGGGCCCTGGGCTGTGGCTGTGATGCAGTGACTCAGAATTCCACATCTGATCATTTTTAAAAATGTGTATATGATTCCTGCTGACCTGCCCGACCACACACATACTCACACAAACACAGTCACACACCCACTCACATACACACACATTCACACACACAGTCACACACTCACACCACACACACTCACACACACACATACACACACAGTCACACACACATTCACACACACATTCACATCACACACACACTCACTCTCACACTTACACACAGTCACACACTCACACACTCACACATTAACACATACACACAGTCACACACACACTCACATACACACACAGAGTCACACACACTCACACACATATACACAAACTCACACACTCTCACACACCGCCCTATCTGTTCGCCAGGGTGGGAATGGGTGGGAAATAAGAAATGGACCTTCAGAAAAGAGAGAATCATCAGGCTGTCCCCTAGCAGAGGTGTGGCGAGACTTCTTGGCAATGCTGGCCTGTGATTTTACTTAACATTGACCAGACACGGAGGGAAGGCCTCCATCTGCCAGACGGAGAGGAGCTTAGTGGTCCTATTCTCTGTCACATGCTCATGCCTGCGCGCAGAGGGGATCTGAAGAATCAGCGGTGTTCGAGGGGGTGGGTAGAGTCCCGGAGGTAGAGGTCTCATGAATATCTCGTATAGGAAACTCAGAGTGACTCAGAAGATAAATCAGGAAATAGGGATTCTGTGGCAAAATTATTCCTTATTTCTAAACGTTTATTTAATAAGCAATGCCTCTAGAAATGCAAAGTATTTTGTTACAGATATGTCCTTGAAATATTAAAACTCACCATCAAGGTAAGATTCAGGGGAAATGCAGATAGAATATCTCTGAGACCACTAAATCAGCATGAGAGCAGCATTCGATTACACAAATCTGTTTTACATAAAAAGAGCAAACAAGACTTTCTGGCAATCAGATATCAGTATTATGTTAAAACCCTAGTCCGGTGCACAAAGAGTAGAGCTCACTTGGGGAGGGATAGCTAAAGAGCTGAACTATCCTCAATTCCAGTTTTTGACAAGGACAAGACTTTGACGAATGTCTGCAAATGATAAAGTGCCACCCATTCATTCATCAACAAGTACTAATGAGATCTTACTTTGAGCCAAGCACAGTTCTAGGTGCTATAGGAACACCAATTCAAATCAAAGAGGGAAACTTGTTGACTCATTATGAGGCATTAAATGAGTTACTGCACATAAGATCTTAGCACGGAGTCCGGTACATGGTAAGCAACTGAATATATGTTAGCTATTATCTTAGTTCTACCCTTCCAGGTGTTGGGTAAAAAGAGATGACCAGAGACGGTGCCTGGATACAGTGGAAAGAGCAGCGCAATGGGGCTGGGGGCCCCTCCTGGCCAGGACCCCAGCCCAATGTTTGAGTTGCCTGTTTGGCCAGGAATCGATAAGAGGAGAGGCAGACCCAGAACACTCCTTTTGGCGGGCACATTGCAAACATTGATGTTCTTTGCAAGTTGTTAGTCACTTTCTAAGCTAGGAAATTCATTTTTGTAGCCAACCGCACTAGATGATTCCGAAGGGACATACTAGCTGCCACCTGCCCTGCCAGCCGGCTCTTGGCCTCTTCCCCAACATGTAGCTTCTGCTTCAGAGACCATCAGAATATCTGAAAGCGAAGCTGCAGACGACCTCATGGCCAAGTATGATGTAATTATACAAAGTGGTTTCATTCAGTTGAAGCAACCTGTACAGAGCAGGCGTGCTCAGATGTGGAGATGCCTAAGCAAGGACCACAATTTCTCTGCTCGAAGAATTCACAACCACAAACCAAGAGTAATGGGGTAATGATCAGAGGGGTCCAAATTGGTGTTTCAAGAAGCTTATAAAGGCTCCTTATTCCAGAAGGAGCTCAGGAAAGGTGTCTTGGAGGAGATGACAACCTGAACTGTATCTCCAAAGATATCTGAACTCCTGATGAAGAAAAGCAAGGGTGCGAGAGGTAAGTGCTGGAAGCAAAGGGGGTGCCTGTAGGGAAGGTCGAGGCAGGGCAGAGCCTGAGCTCAGAGCCCCGTGGTGGGGAACAGGAGAGGAGACGTGGGGTGGAGGCTGGTGGGGCCACATGAGGAGCTGGAGTTTTACCCAGGATGGAAGCCCCTGGAAGGCTGCAAGAATTCAGATTCCGTCTCAGGTACGGTGGCTTATGAAGACCAGGTCCAAGGAGACCCAGGCTGGGTGTGGGGAGCTGGGAGAGGCCAGGCAAGACAATGGGCGAGGGGGGCTTGTGTGGTTTCAGTGCAGGAGGAAAACTCACCAGAATGCAGTCACTGGTGGGAGGGGGCAGAAAGCGTGAGGAGTCTTGGAGATGACAACTAAATTCACGGAGTATCTGCCACAACCACAGGAGGGCTCGCTGTCCCAGTCAGTGGGTGAGGACCCAAAGGGCACCGGCCAGGCGGTGCAGCACGGTGAGACCTGGCATCAGTCGCCCACCGACATGGCAACAGGCCAGGAAGCACACAGCACACCGTCAGCACTCAGCAGTGGGAAGGAGGCCCTTGGTACCCTGGGCCCCAAAGGAGGAGGTTAATAAGAGACCCCAGGAGAGGCACCCACAGCCAAAGGCAGGAAACAGGAGTCCCACCACACCACATTGGCTACCACACAGGGCTGTGACCTTTCTGTTGGCTGCCTGGTTCTCAGGCCTGAAACGGTGCCTGGTGCACAAGTGGATGAGGAGGGGAGGAGGGGCTGACTCCTCAGCCCTAAGGAGGGTCAGCAGGAGCGCGGCCCGGGCAGGCTCCTAGGGACACCGACGTCTCTCACAGAGGACCCCTCCAAGCCCACCTGTCCTACCAAGTGGGTACTGCCCAGCAGCGGAGCAGCCATTGGGCAGCAGGGGCCCATCTCCTTCGGGACCCAACAGGCCTGTTGAGGGCAAGAGAATGTGAGTGGTACAGGGTGGGAATGGGGCGCACTAAGGGCCACAAAGGCCCCTTATCTCCAGGCTGATGGCAGCAGTGGGAAGGAAGGGGACAAGAAACCTGGTCTGCTTGCCCACCAGCTCCTGTCCAACCCCAGACGAGGCATCGCAAGCTCCACGTGGCAGGGTCCATGTCTGACTGAAGCACCACCATATGTCCAGGGCCTAGCGAGCTGGACTTCCCGAGGTGACACACAGAGACAGGGTCGCTCAATTCAATTTGAACTTCAGATAAGCAATGTATCATTCTTAGTTCAAATGTTGGGAGATACTTAGACTAAAAAATTATGTATTAAATATCTGAAATTCAAATTTAATTGGGTGACTGCATTTTACCAGGCAAGTGTACTACTAGCAAGGGACCATGTCGATGCCGGACAGATAAACACGTGTGCACAACAAGCCAGCCACCCCACTTCTATTGCCTGTGATGTGAAGGTCCAACTACTCACATTTTTGTCACACTGGGTGAGAGGAGAGGCAGGGCCAGCTGACACTGGCTGGCAGCCTGTTTTTCCCACTCACCTAACTCCAAACTCATACACCTAAGGTCTGGGTTACTCTCACACGCGTCTTTGTGTGCTTAAGTGGGACCCAGTGAATTTAACAAACATCCAGCTCATCACACCTCAAGCTGCCCAGACCTGGCACCCAGGCAGCTGATAGTGGTCGGTCAACAGGAACTGGGAGATGGTACCTGTAATCATGATTCAATAACCTGAGTTTTAAAAAGTGAGGTGTGTGTCAGGGGAGAGGTACTAGAATAAATTTTGTCATGTAACAACCAGCTTCATTAAAGTATCTCCTCACAAGTTGGGGGACAGGGAACAGGGGCAGTGAACTAGAGAGAAACGAGAAAGCCAGAAGATATCCCAGAAAACACCAGCTTCTCCCCGGGCTTGTTTTGGGACATGGACAACCTCTCCCTCCACTGAGACACCTCTTCCTGGGGACTCCTCCAGCCAGATTTTCAGTGGGTCACTGGCAGCCACCATGGGGGGACAGAGGGAAAGAAAGGAAGGGGAAAGGGTAACAGAGCTGCAATGGGGATGCTGAGACCCAGACAGCTCAGGGAGGCAGAAATCAAGACAATCGGGATGGTCCCAGAACGACTGAAGCCTAGTGAGGCCGTGGGTCTGACCTGTCCTGTTCCGTGCCGTCTCACCCACACACAGCCCATTGTCAGTGTGCCGGGGCTTATTAATTAACTAATTTCCATTCATCACGTCTCATTTCTCCCCTTGACACCTAAAGCTAGAACTGTGACCTCTCTTTATTTCTCTGATGTTGGCATTTGGGGTGTGTCTCCAAAAACCAAGAGAAACTTTTATTAAGAGTGGCAAAACAGCTCTTACAAAACCAAGATATGTTAAGCATAAATCAAGCAAAAAATAAAAAAAAAGATGAAGAATCAGGAAACGTGTTGGTACATATGGTACTTTCGTTCCACATAAAGATGCATGCACAGACTTACAAATGTGGGGTGAACAGCCACCTTTTGCTGGGTGGTCTAGCAACATTTTGTGTCATGGTTGTAAATAGTGTGGAAAGATGGCGGGAAGCCTTGATGAACTGAGTTCCGCAGAGGAGACACGCACTTCTTAGTTTGTAGACTGGACATTGCCTAAGGAAGCAACAGAGAATGCAAGCTAGACCCATGAACGCTGTCCAAATGGAAGCACAGAGAAAAAAGATAGGAAAAAAAGAACATCACTTTAGTGACGTGTGGGACAATATGAAGCAGTTTAACATCTGTATAATTAGAGACGCAGAAGGAAAGGAAAGAAAGAATGGGGCAGAAAAAGAAATTAAAGAAATAATGGCCAAAAGATTTCTAAATTTGATGAAAAACTTCAGCCCATACATCCTAGAGGCTCCACAGATAGTAAAGACACACAAAACCACAAAACTACACCTAGGCCAATACAACCAAACTTTGAAAACCAAAGTAAAAGAGAAAATCTTAAAAGCAGGTAGAGTGGGAATACATAGGGAATATAAGGAAACAGCCAGAAAAATGAAGGCTGTTTTCTCACAAGAATCAAGGAATCAAGAAGGCAATAGAGTGACATCTTTAGTGCTCAAAGAAAAATTATCAGCCCAGAATTCTGCATCTATGGGCCATATCTTTTGAAACAAAACGAGAGAGAGAAAGAGATTCTCAAAAACCAAAAAAAAAAAACAAAAAACAAAAAAAGACAGGGAGAATTTATTGCTAGCAGGTATACTCTGCAAGAAATGTTTAAAGTTCAAATATGGTGTCCCTTAGAAACTTGGATATACACAGAGAAATTCACAGTGTTAGAAATGAAATAAATGAAGGTAAAGTAAAATTCAATTTTCCTTATTTTTAATTGCTCAAAACATAACTTTGTAGAAGAAAAAGACTAGTGATGTATTATGTGTTTGCATATTTAGAAGTAAATTGCATGAGAACAATAGCAGAAAAAAGGATGGTGCGATGGAATTGGGAATAGTGTTTAAGATCCTTACACCATATGAGAAGCAGTATAATATCATTTAAAGGTAGTCTCTGATTCACTAAAGATTTATTCTGTTAATCCTGACTCAACAATTAAAATATTTTAAAAGAAATATGACTAGTAAACCAATAAAAGAGATAAAATGGAATAATAAACAATGTTCAATTAACCCAAGAGCAGACAGGAAAAAAAGAGACAAAAAAAGAACCCAGGAAAATTAAAAATCAACTATCAATGTGTATTTTAATCCCAAAATACCAATAATCACTTTAAATGCAATCGGTCTAAACACACCAGTTAAAAGTCAGAGATTTTCAAATTGGAATAAAAAAGCAAGACCCAACTATATGTTGTTTTATAAGAAACCCACTTAAAAAAATATAGGTAGGTTTAAAAGAAAAGTATGAAACAAGATGCACCATGAAAACACTAAACGAAAGAAACCTGGAATAGCTATATTAGTATGACAAAATAGGCTTCAGGACAAGGAATATTTTCAAGAAGTAAGAGAGAAATTATATAATGATAAAAGTCAATTCTCCATGAAGTTACAACAAGCCTACATGGGTATGCATCTTTAAAAAAAAAAAGATTCAAAATACTTGAGGCAAAAACTGATAAAACTGAACAAAGAAATAGAGAAATACATAATTATAATTGGAAATGCGAACCCTCTCCTCTCGATCATTGATGGAACTAGTAGGCAGAAAATCAGTAAGGGGCACAGCCAACCATTTATTGAATAGACATTTATAGAACTGTCCTCCTGACTACAACAGATTATGCATTTTTCTCAATGAGTGACTGTGTGCGTGTGTGTGTGTGTGTGTGTGTGTGTGTGTGTGTGTGTGTGTATACGCATATTCTGGGCCACACATTTAAAGGAATAGAATTCAGATGAAGGATGTTTTTGGCCCATGACTTCTAAATAACCAGAGCAGTCAAAGCAGATGTCTCAAGGACTATTTTAAAGTATTTTGCACTGAATGAAAGTGATAAATGAAAGTACAATATATCAAAAGCAGAAGGATGCAGCTCAAGCAATGCTTAGGGAGAAATTTTAGTATGGAATGATTAGATTAGGCTAAAGACAAGAAGAGTTATTCACTAACAGTGTAGGCGGGTTGGTAACTGTTTTCTCACAGTAGTCCAGATTTGCAATTCTGAAACTATTTTACATGCATATTATGGTCAAACAAGAAAATGTATTGTATCCCATGACTATTAACTGGCAATTTGTAAAAATAGTCATGGGGATATATTTTCTCATTTGTATGCCTGCAAATTAAAGTACCGGATAGGGATTATAGTCAATAATATTGTAATAACTGTACGATGACAGGTGGGTGCTAGACTCATGGGGGGAGCACTTCATAAGGTATGTAAATGTGGCCACTATGCTATTTACCTGAAACTAATATAATATTTCATGTCAATTATAATTTAGAAATTATTTTTAATTAAAAAAAAAACACATTAGAAACTGAAAACGAAAAAAAAAATGTGGGGGATGTCATCAAAATGGGGCGTGAGGTGAGCCTCTGTAAAACTCGCTTGGAATTTACAACTAATCAAACAACAATAACTCCACAAACGACTCCCTGCACAGTAGACAGGCAAGACGAAGAAGCCCACTACTGAATTCACCTAAAGGTGGGAGACTCGCGCGAGCGGGGGAGGAGGGAAGGGAGAAGTGCAGACATGGAGCCTCGCGGGCGCAGGACGCAGACCTAGCTCAGTGCTCCGAGCTCGCTGCATCCTGGAACTACCTCAGCTGTGGGAGAGGGAAGAACTCGGACTACTAGGGCTCTGCTTACGACCCACAGGGCTGAGGGGGCAGCATATAACACGGCTGAACCCGACGCTCATGGCAGAGACCTCGGAGAAAAGACTGAGGGAAGAAGACTGAAAAACGGTGGTTTAAGCCCTCACTGCCGAGCGGAGAACGGAAGCCTTAGGCACGGAGACTAGCCTCCCCCTCCCTACTCTCCCAGAGCTCGCCCCGCCCCCACCTGCCCGGTGCTAGAAGTGGAACAGTAGCAGTGTCAGATCAAAAGAACAGAATATTTGCTGTTCTGGGAACTGTGGACCGCAGACACAGATTTGCAGCCCACCTAGTTCCAGCAAAGGGGAGGTAGCTGTGGAAGCATGACCGGCTGTGGTGGTGGTTGCCGCCATTGCTCTGGGCCACCACTCACAACTCACCCCACCCCTAGCCCCACCTATATGGGCAGATCCCTGCAGGAGTAAACAGAACTGCTGAAACATACGGGCTCTGAATCTGGTGCAGAAAGACCTTTGGAACTTCAAAAGCTCTCTGCATCCCAACAGGGATCTGGCGCCCTATGACCCAAGTGAACTGTTAACAGAGGAGAAGCCCGTCCCCCAGGGTATCCATCCATTGTGTGAGAAGCTGGAATAGTGCAGAGAAAACTTAGCACTGCTGTGTGAGAGAGAAAAAAGGCTGCAGTCGAAGAGAAAATAAAACATTCTACCAACACGTATTGGAAAACAAAAGAAAGACCTCTTCCTATCAACCTGTTGCAGAAGCCACTCCTGTAGATGTCTAGGAAGAGAAATAATAAATCAATAATTATGCCATCAATAACCAGGCAACAAGACAGCTCAGAAAGAAAGTGAAAAGTCTCCAGAAAAGGAACTTAAAGATATGGAAATATGTGACTTAAATGACAGAGAATTCAAGGTTGCAGTTCTGAAAAAACTCAACGAGATACAAGAAAACACA
The DNA here is from genome assembly GCF_964194185.1 of Rhinolophus hipposideros. Taxonomy (NCBI): domain Eukaryota; kingdom Metazoa; phylum Chordata; class Mammalia; order Chiroptera; family Rhinolophidae; genus Rhinolophus; species Rhinolophus hipposideros. The sequence continues at coordinate 2,180,221 of NC_138058.1, read as the reverse complement.
GAAAGGCAATTTAAAGAATTCAAAATGCAATCAAGAACAACATGAGCATTTCACGAAAGAGACTGAAATTTTAAAAAAGAACCGAATAGAATTTCTGGAGATTAAGAACTCAATAGAAGAAATTAAGAATGAAATAACCAGCTTAGGTAATAGAGTTGACCTGATGGAGGAAAGAATCAGGGACATCGAAGATAGAAACCTGGAAATGACACAGATGGAAGAAGAAAGAGACTTGAGACTTAAAAGAAATGAAAGAACTCTACAAGAACTTTCTGACTCTATCAGAAAGAGCAATACAAGAATAATAGGCATACCAGAAGGAGAAGAAAGAGAGAAGGGAACAGAGAATATATTCAAACAAATTGTTGATGAGAACTTTCCAAACTTGTGGAAAGAAGTGGATCCTCGAATCCAAGAAGCAAATAGAACACCTAATTACCTCAATCCCAATAGGCCTTCTCCAAGGCACATTGTATTGAAGCTGTCTAAACTCAACAACAAAGAAAGAATCCTCAAGGCAGCCAGGGAAAAGAAGACGGTAACCTACAAAGGAAAGCCCATTAGATTATCATCAGATTTTTCAGCAGAAACTCTACAAGCCAGGAGGGAGTGGAACCAAATATTCAAACAATTGAAAGAGAGAAATTATGAGCCAAGACTAATATATCCAGCAAAGATATCCTTTAGATATGAAGGTGGAATAAAGACCTTTCAAACATACTCAAGCTAAGGGAATTTTCTAATACATGACCTGCACTACAAGAAATACTAAAGGAGGTTATTTGACCACCATCAACAGGAACAATTTGTGGCAACATAAAAAGGAGACAAGTAAAGGCCTGAACTGGAATATGGGAATGGAGAAAGCAAGCATGCTGAAGAAAATAGACTACTCTAAATATCAAACTTTCTTTTACATAAACTTATGGGTAACCACTCAAAAAAAATCCAGAACTGAAATATATATTTTAATAAAAGAAGAAAGAGAGGGAAACATCATAGAATACCACTGCACAGAAATATCAGACAACAACAAAAAGGCAAAGAAACAATGGAGACACAGCCTTACCAGAAAACTAAAGATAGAATGACAGGAAATCCTCATGTATCAATAATCACCCTAAATGTAAATGGACTGAACTCACCAATAAAAAGGCACAGAGTAGCAGATTGGATCAAAAAATTAAACCCAACCATATGCTGTCTCCAAGAGACACATCTCATCTACAAGAACAAGCAAGACTCAAAGTGAAAGGGTAGAAATTGACACTCCAAGCAAATGGTACCTAGAGAAAATAATAATGATATCATAATGATATCAGATGAAACAGACTTCAGGGTGAAAAAGATAACAAGAGACAAAGATGGACATTTCATAATGGTAAGGGGGCTCTACAACAAGAAGACATACCAGTCATCAATATTTATGCCCCCAATCAGGGAGCACCAAAATATACCAAGCAACTACTAACAGATCTAAATGGAGAAATTGACCCAAACACAATTATACTAGGGGACTTAAATACATCATTGACAGCTCTGGATAGATCATCCAAACAGAAAATAAACAACAAAATAGTAGCCCTAAAAGACACATTAGATGAAATGGACATAATTGACATATATAGAGCACTTTATCCTAAAACATCAGACTATACATTCTTTTCGAGTGTACATGGAACATTCTCAAGGATAGACCATATATTGGGACATAAAATCAGCCTCAGCCAATTTAAGAAGATTGAAATCATACCAAGCATATTCTCTGATCACAAGGCTTTGAAATTGGATATCAACTGCAAAAAGAAAGCAGGAAAAATAACAAATTCATGGAGATTAAACAACATACTTTTAAAGAACGTCTGGGTCAAAGAAGAAATTAGAGGAGAGATCAAAAGATACATAGAAACAAATGACAATGAAAATACATCCTACCAAAATTTTTGGGATGCAGCAAAAGCAGTTTTAAGAGGGAAATTTATATCATTACAGGCCTATCTCAAGAAACAAGAAAAATCCCAAATAAATAACCTCATGTTACACATTAAAGAACCAGAAAAAGAACAAGTGAAACCCAAGGTCAGCAGAAGAAAGGAAATAACAAAAATCAGAGCAGAACTAAATGAAATAGAGAACAAAAAGACAATAGAAAAAAATAATGTGACAAAGAGCTGGTTCTTTGAAAAAATTAACAAAATCGACAAACCCTTGGCTAGACTCAGTAAGATAAAAAGAGAGAAGACACTAATTAGCAAAATCAGAAATGAAAAAGGGGAAGTTATCACGGACACCACAGAAATACAAAGGATCATCCAAGAATACTATGAAGGACTATATGCCACTAAATTCAATAACCTAGAAGAAATGGACAAGTTCTTAGAAACATATAGCCTTCCTGGGCTGAACCGTGAAGAACTGGAAAATCTAAACAGAAAATCTAAAGAAATTAAATCAGTCATCAAAAACCTTCCCAAAAGCAAAAGTCCGGGACCAGATGGCTTCCTAGTGAATTCTACCAAACCTTCAAACAGGCTCTAATACCAATCCTGCTCAAACTCTTCCAAAAAATTGAAGAAGACTCAGTACTCCCTAACTTATTTTATGAGGCCAACATTACCCTGATACCAAAACCTGCTAAGGACAACACAAAAAAAGAAAACTACAGACCTATACCTCTGATGAATACTGATGCAAAAATCCTAAACAAAATTTTAGCAAATCGAATACAACAATGCATTAAAACGATTATTCATCACGACCAAATGGGGTTCATCCCAGGGGCACAAGGATAGTTCAACATCTGCAAATCCATCAATGTAATACATCACATAAACAAAATAAAGGTCAAAAATCATATGATTATATCAATTGATGCAGAAAAAGCATTTGACAAGATACAACATCCATTAATGATTAAAACACTGAATAAAACAGGTATAGAAGGAAAATACCTTAACATAGTAAAGGCCATCTATGACAAGCCCTCAGCTAATCTCATAATTAATGGTGAAAAACTGAAGCCCTTTGCTCTACGTTCAGGAACACGACAGGGCTGTCCCGTCACCTCTGCTTTTCAACATAGTGTTGGAAGTTCCTGCCAGAGCAATCAGGCAAGAGAAAGAAATAAAAGGCATCAAAATTGGGAATGAAGAAGTTAAAATATCACTCTTTGCAGATGACATGATTCTATATATAGAAAACCCTAAAGACTCCACCAAAATGCTGTTAGAAACAATCAACGAATACAGTAAAGTTGCTGGCTACAAAATCAATGTACAAAAGTCCATTGCATTCCTATATACTAATAATGAAATCTCACAAAAAGAAATGCAAAAAACAATTCCCTTTGCAATTGCAGCAAAAAGAATAAAATACCTAGGAATAAACTTAACCAAGGATGTGAAGGATTTATATGCTGAGAACTATAAGACAGTTTTGAAAGAAACTGAAGAAGACACAAAGAGATGGAAAGACATTCCGTGTTCATGGATTGGAAGAATTAACATAGTTAAAATGGCCTTATTACCCAAAAGAATATACAGATTTAATGCAATCCCCATCAAAATCTCAATGGCAGTTTTTAAAGAAATAGAACAAAAAATCGTCAGATTTGTTTGGAACCACAAAAGACCCTGAAAGGCCAAAGGAATCTTAAGAAAAAAGAACAATGCTGGAGGTATCACACTGCCTGACTTTAGCTTGTACTACAGGGCTACAATAATCGAAACAGCATGGTATTGGCAGAAAAACAGACACATAGACCAATGGAATAGAATTGAGAACCCAAAAATAAAACTACATAAATATGGACAGATAATTTTTGACAAAGAAGCTAAAAACATACAATGAAGGAAAGACAGCCTCTTCAATAAATGGTGCTGGGAGAATTGGATAGCCACGTGCAAAAGAATGAAACTGGACTGTTATCTGTCAACATGTTCCCAAATTAATTCAAAATGGATCAAAGACTTAAGCATAAGACCTGCCATAATAAACTGCATAGAAGAAAACATAGGTACTAAACTTATGGACCTTGGGTTCAAAGAGAATTTTATTAATTTGGCTCCAAAGGCAATGGAAGTAAAAGCTAAAATAAACGAATGGAACTATATGAAACTTAAAAGCTTCTGCACAGCAAAAGAAACCATCGACAAAATAAAGAGGCAACCAACTGAATGGGAGAAGATTTTTGCAAACAGTGCCTCTGATGAGGGGCTAATATCCAAAATATATAAGGAACTCATGAAGCTCAACAACAACAAAAAAAAACAACCCAATTGAAAAATGGGCGGAGGACCTGAAGAGACATTTCTCCAAAGAGGACATACAAATGGCAAATAGACATATGAAAAAATGCTCAACATCACTAATCATCAGAGAAATGCAAATGAAAACCACAATGAGATATCACCTCACCCCAGTCAGATGGCTATCATCAACAAGACAAATAGCAACAAGTGTTGGAGAGGCTGTGGAGAAAAAGGAACCCTCATACACTGTTGGTGGGAATGCAGACTGGTGCAGCCGTTATGGAAAGCATTGTGGAGGTTCCTCAAAAAATTACGAATAGCATTACCATATGACCCAGCAATCCCTCTCCTGGGTATCTACCCAATAAATTTGAAAACATTTATCCATAAAGACACGTGTGCTCCAATGTTCATTGCAGCTTTGTTTACGGTGGCCAAGACATGGAAACAACCAAAATGTCCTTCGATAGATGAATGGATAAAGAAGTTGTGGTATATATACACAATGGAATAGTATTCAGCGTCAAGGAAAGATGATATAGGAACATTTGTGACAACATGGATGGATCTTGAGAGTATACTGCTAAGTGAAATAAGTCAGACAGAAAAAGCAGAGAACCATATGATTTCACTGATAGGTGGTATATAAACCAAAAACAACAAAAGAACAAGACAAACAAATGAGAAACAAAAACTCATAGACACAGACAATAGTTTAGTGGTTACCACAGGGTAAGGAGGTTGGGGGGTGGGAGATGAGGGTAAGGGGGATCAAATATATGGTGATGGAAGGAGAACTGACTCTGGGTGGTGAACACACAATGGGATTTATAGATAATGTAATACAGAATTGTACACCTGAAATTATGTAATTTCACTAACAATTGTCACCCCAATAAATTTTTAAAAATGTATTATGGATGCTAAAATCAGATTTCTCACAATCTAAGAAAGAAGTTACAATATGGAAAGGGGAAAATGCTAGAATAAATCCTGTGGTGCTGGACTGGAGTCAGAGATATCAATAAGAACTCATTTTTAAATTCTTATCATATAGACTGATAGATACAGACATTTCCCAGCCATGTCCTCTAAGAGGGACTAGAACAGTTACCCCCCAGCAGCAGCCAGGACACCCATCTCTCAGGCCTCTGGCTCTAAACATCTTTCTCCAATAAACGCAACCAGGAATTCTGGGGCAGGGCAGAAAAAGTACAGAACCCTGCAGCGTCTCTGTGGACATAAATTACGGAAGTGCTAAAAGTGGGGGGGGGGCTCATCGAAAGGACACAGGCATGAGGTCAGTGGATAACAGAATTGTGATCACGCACTGATGTCTGCTACGGGTGTGGGATAAAAAGTGGTCGTGGGGACACACACCAGGCGTTTGACAATTCTGCCCTAGGTAATGCTTGCCCTGGTTGCTGTTGCTCTCCATACGTGTGTGTGATCTACTCCATAGTCCAGCTTATGTCATGCCTTTGTGACCACATTTTGCCAGACCAATATCAGAACACATGGTCTGTCGCTTAACAGAAATTCCTTAATTTATGCTTTGTTAAAGATCCTGGCTGTATAATTTGTGGGCAACAGGGACGAGCCATGAATTGCCCATAAGAAATTGGTGGTTCAGAGAGGGTATGAGAACAACAGGACGCAGCATATCAGTGAAAAAAGTGTGAACAAGCCTTTAAGCACTAGCTACGTGTTTTCTGACATATCATTCTTAAAAGAATTCAGCTTTAAAAAAATAGTCTTAAAAATATTAAGACTAAGAGCAGCCTTGTCCACAGACAAGGAAGTTAATTCCGGGTTTGAGACCAAAAAAAAAAAAAAAAGACTCAAGAGGAACCAGGAACTAAGCAGAGATTTAAAGAAAAAAAAGAGGATTTGGGAGTCTTCCTAAAAGAGCTCCCAGTGGCCAAAGCTGGAACAATCAAAACAACTAAATAAATGAAATGAACAGGAGGGAAAACTTCAGTCAAAATTCAACATCTATGATAAACATGTCCAGCCAACGAAGAACTTCCTTGATGTAACAAAAGGCACCTGCAAAAATTCTGCAGTGAATCTTCATGCTTAATGGGGAAATACCACAGTGCTTTCCTGTAAAATCACGACCACTGCTGTTCAGTATTGTAGTGGAGGTTTCAGCCAATCCAATAAGGCAAGAAAAAAAGAGGAGGGAAAAAGCCTAGATATTGCCAAGGAAGAAGTGAAACTGTATGCACATATAACTGTGTGCATAGAAAATCCTAGAGTCTATAAAGAAACCCCTATATCTAATAAGTGAATTTAGTGAAAATACAAGGTCAATATTCAAAAATCAGGTACCTTTCCATGTGACATTAACAAACAGCTGGTAATTCAAATTTTAAAGCAATCCCATTCAAATAAATTTGGTAAGAAATGTGAAAGACCTCTACACTGTAAATTATAGAATACTGCTGAGAAAAATGAAAGACCTATGTAAGTGGAGAGAGACACCACCTTCTGGATTTGAAAGACCCAATACTGCCTGGGTTCCTTTTTTAGATTCAGGACAATCACAAATAAATCCAAGCAAGCTTTTTTAGTAAAAATAATCATCATCATCATCATCATCAAAATTGTATATTGAAATGCAAAAGACCTAAACTAGCCAAGACAAGTTTGACAAAGAACAACTTAGATAACTCACACAGTCTGATTTGCTTTTTTAGTAACAGCTTTATTGAGATCCAGTTAACATACCACAGTGTTCACACTTTCAAAGTGTGCAATTCTGTGGCTTTAAGTATATTTACAGAGTTGTGAGACCACCCCATCCAATTTTAGAACATTTCATCACCCCATACAGAAGCCTCATGCCCGTTAGCTGGCACTCCTCACTCCCCGCCTTAACCCCCAGTCTCTGGCAACCACCCGTCTACTTTCTGTGTCTCTGATCCTGACTATTCTGGAAATTTCCTATCGATGGAATCATATCATATGATCCTTGGGATGCGTGTTTCACTTAGCGTAACGTGTTCCATGTCCATTCCTGCTGTAGCGCCTACCAGCACTGCATCCCTTTTCATGGCTGAACACTCGTCTGCATCCATTTATTAGCTGATGGACCTTTAGGACTGTTTCCACATTTGGGGTATTATGAAGAATGCTGCTATGAACACTCATGTCCAAGTTTTTGCACATACATATGTTCTCATTTCTCTGTGCATATACCTAGAAGGGGGATTGCTGGGTCATAGTAATTTTGTGTTTAACATTTTGAAGACCTGAAAACTGTTTTCCTATATGGCTGTACCATTCCACATTCCCACCAGCTGTGTATGAACTTTCCATTTCACCACATCCTCAATAACACCTTTATTATCTATCTTCTTTCATTACAGCCATTGAACAGATGTGGTCTCTCGTTGTCATTTTGATTTGCATTTTTCTAATGAATAATGATTTTTAGCCCCTTTTTCATGTGTTTATTGGCATCTGAAACTTTCTTTGGAGAAATGCCTATTCAGGTCTTGCCCATTTTTCAATTGGTTTATTTGTCATTTTACTGTTGAATCGCAAGAATTTTTTATATGTTCTAGATACAAGTCCCTTATCCCATATATGATTTGTAAGTATTTTCTGCCATGCTGTGGATTGTCTATTAATTTTCTTGATGTCCTTTGAAGCACAAAATGATTCTACTTCTAATGAAATCCAGTTTATTGTACAAGGATGTGATGAAGGATATGGTGGACATCCAGATGGAAGAGGCGTGTGCCAGGGGCACGGAGCTTCCACGCCCTCTCTGGGCACCGCTCTCCCAGCACCTTCACAGCTTCGCCAACCCGTGAGCTCCCTGAACCCCGTATTTGGGACTTTAAGGTGCTCCCTCACGGAGGCATGATTCATCATTAACTCCATTTCCAGACCCTCCCCTCTCTGGAGAATCAGCGGTGGGGCTGAAAATTCCAAGCTTCTAATCATGGTTGGTCTTTCTGGTGACCAGCCACCATCCAGGAGCCACCCAGAGTCACCTCATTAGAACAAAAGACAATGAGTTCACCCAGGAAATTACAAAGGTTTCAGGAGCTCTGTGCCAGGAACCAGGAATCAGCAAGTCCCCAACTTTCTGGTCTTGAGAATGAAGAGACAGCCCATAGCTGCCCAGGCAACCTCCTGGGGCGTGAGGAGAAGTGAGATGTGCCGAGAAGTTCCGAGCCAATTGAAGCACCACACTGCATGTCGTTACACCTGACTGCTCCTCTGCTCCCAACATATTCACACGGCTTCACCTATTTTTGAAAACCTTACAGTAAACTAGAACCTTTATCCAAGGTAGAGAAACTGTCAGTATTCGAGTCTGTTTCTCTTGGAAACTCAGGAAAAACTCTGGTCCAAGTCTCAAATTCTCTGAGGGTCCCATTCATCTGGACACAGATGTGAAAATGCAGACACCGTTTTTAACCCGGGGTAGGTTTTAACCACACATCCTTCCTGCTCATATCGGAAAATGAAGCTCACCCCCCACCTCTCCTCTTGTTCCTATCAAAGCCAGGGCATCCACTCCCCATGAGACAGCAAACCCCGAGGGCCATCTCACCTGCTGGCGAAGACCAGGGCTAAGGTTGTAGCCAGGTGAGGCATCAGTCGAAGGGTCTGCGTTTGGTGCTCATTGATCTTGACCTCTTCCTGGGCCTTGGGCCCAAACTGCCTCCAGCTAGAGAGACACAGTTTTACCAAAAAGCAAGACACAGTTTTACCAAAATCCAGTAGGCAACTCCTCCCCAGAGCTGAAGGGCCAAGCAGCCATTTGTATGGAAGCCCTTTCAGCTACTTTAGAACACAGAATACCCGAGTCTCTGGAAATGTGGGTAAGACAAGATATAAAAAGTTCCTGAAGGTAGTACAACAGAGAACTTCTCAGCCCTTCTGGAAATTAACCTTCTCACCATGGAATATTTTCAACGCCATGTATCTATTTAATAACATAGAGTAATTTTACTCCTTAACATTCGCATGGCATTTCATAGTTCCGAGTATCCCACAATCATTAATTACTCCTCTTTACTAAGTGTGTGACATAATTAACAGGATGGGAGCGGTATCCGAGAACATATTTCAAAAACACATTCTCTGCAAGGAGGTAATGCGAATCCCGTGCTCCTGCCAGATGCCGAGGCGGGCGCTCTCTTCAGCCCACCTCAGCCGCCCTGCCGCCCCACATGGGAAGGTGCTGCCCTCAGCCTGCCCTGCCCCACGCCTGTGGGTGGTGCTGCGCCTGGCTCTGAGGCAGCTGTTTTCCATGAACTGAGGCCGTCCTTGGAGCAGCTTATAATGTGGTGCGTCTGGGGCTGTCCCCACGGGGAACACCTGTAGACGGTTTCAGAGCATCCCTTGGCCTGGGGCAGGTCACCCTCTGCCCGATCCTAGGCAGGACAGCATCCTGTCGTGAACACCTCTGACCTTCATGTGGGGTTCTAAAAGAGCATTTCACACACGGGCACACGTGCACACCCATGCACACACTGGCGTATACGCACAGGTACACACGTGCTACATTATCAAACAGGCACACCTGTGCTTCAGACACCACTGAAGTAAGGATAGCCACCCAGCACTCAGAGAGGGGAAGCAGCCATCTGTCCTAATTTTTATGTTTGCTAAAGATTTGCTTAAATATACTTTTATACTTTAGTAATTGTCTTGTACTTTTTAAAGGGCACCATAGTCTTTCAGTGAATAGGCGTCTAGAATTCATGCCCACACAGCCCTGTCGTGTGGTGGGAGGGGACACACACATGACAATGGGCACACAGGGCAGCCGCTGTGAGCACTATGAGCACAGGCCTGTTCTCTACGAGGGCGGACTCCCCAGGCTGCTCCCCACAGATGGCTATTGGGGAACACTGTCCCGACGCCACCCAACATAGCAGGCAGGACGGCACCACAAGAGGCTTGACAGTCTGGGGAAACCTCTCAGCTTCGGCTGATCGCTGCGGATCCAGTTAAAAATCCACAGACCCAATAATGGTGTCATCATAATGTTAGGCCACTTCACAAATTTCATTTGTCGCCACCCTCTTGACTCTCGTTTTTAAATGCTGTGATTATAGTGTAGCTTTTTCTATGGCTGTGTGGCTAAAATCTTGTCGACTAAAAGCAGAATGTTGCCATACGTAAGTCCCTGTCCTGGGAGACATTGGCACCACACTGGGCGCTGGACGTCCACCAGGGTCAGGAAGGCCAGGCCCAGCTCCTGCGCACACAGCCTGCGACACAGCAGCAGAGCAGGTGGTATGAGCAGGGGAGCCCCGTGCATGGGCCTTGCCCACCCAGACATCATTCACCGTATTCCCTCTGTGTGGTCAGACCATTTCCGGAGCCTTCGCCATGGTGACAGCAAGAGAAGAGACTGATCACAGCACCTTTTAGTTTTCTTTTGTTGAAAAATAGTTACAGTAACGATTTTCAACAATGTCCCATCAGATAGCCCATTTTTGAGTTGCAGCCTCAGTCTTGGCCCGGCACACAGCAGACACTCGATATTTGTGTAATGAATGAGCTTTGCCGAGGACGACGGGCAGACGACACAGGCCAAGTGGCTCACTCAAGACCTCACGGAGCATATTTGATGCTAGATCTGCCCCCTGCCTAGTGTGCCTCAGTTTCCCAATTTAGGCACACCTTGTAATCATCCCATTTCCTCTTTAGCCCACACAGTTCAATTGGGGTAAAGGTGCAGAGCAGAAAGAGACCACCAAGGGTCCAGGTGGCAGGCTTCCCAGTACCTTCTGTCATGCTGATAAGGGGGGAGAGTTTAGCTAAGGAGCCACGGAAAGGCCAGGTGACTTCACAACAGTCTGTCTTGAAAACAAGGAGGATCGGGCAACTCCGGACCCCATTTCCATGATGTGACCCCTAAAACACAGAGGCCGCCAACCGCTTGGCTGGGCCCTGGCTGTCCCCTACGTCTCCAGAGCCCTGTCACTTGCTGGCATTACCTGCAGGCCCGAGAGGCACTGAGTTTTCAACCACTGCCATAGGGGATCCCTTTTTCCATCTAGAATAAATTCACCGTCACTACCCTTGCTGGCTGATTAAGTTCTGTGACCGTGAGCCTATGAACTCACTAGAACTTCCAGAGGACTAACCAGCTCTGCCCAGCTTACAGAGTGACACCCAGGTGCCGCAGCTGGGCACTCAGGAGCCAACTTTGGCCTTACTTGAGTGTCCCAACTGTTCGTTAATCCCTAAAAGAATATACCTGCCAAGAAGGACTCCTTGTGGTTAACTGAGTTCAAATTCACCATCAGAGTCTAGCAGCCATTGCTAAAAGAGGCCTGCTTCTCACACAGGCTGCACCATCAGGAAAAAGCCACAGACTGGGCTGCCAGCCCTACACTGTGTTCCTGCCTGCCTAGCCGACCCTTATAAAGGGGTTGCTGGTATGGTATTTCCACCAATGGGCTGAGACCTGCCCCATCCAATCAGAGCTGCACAGCTATATCCTCATTTGCATCTTTACTAGCCAATCAGAGCGGCTCCATAACAACCAATCAGAATGAACGATTCTAATCAATCAGTACAGTGCTATTTGGACCAATCAGACTGTGCTAATTTGTGTTCCTCGTCTGCATAAAAATGGACCAATCAGGTACCAGGGCAGGGACTTTCTCTATAAAATGCATCCTCCCCTTTTTCTTTTATATTTTTTTGGGGGGGGTTTAGGGGGCTGGTGGCATACTTTCTGTTTCCTCTGGAAGCTGTGTTTCCCCCGTTTGGAAACTATTCATGTCAACAGTCTCTCCTTTTATGGCACCCCAGATTGGGGACACCTGTTGGCCTTAAATTGATGGCAGTGACCTTTTGTTGACATGTTTTTCCTGCTAAGCGCCTTCAGACATCTTGCCATCCAGGGCTTCTGTCCAGGCAGGGCTCTCTGCCTACAGCCAACCTCACCCATAAGGGCCACTTGTTGGTGGCTCAGCCAAATGTCCTCCCCTACTGAGACCTTCCCCCTCCTCAGCATACTCCTCAAAACCCAAACCAGTTTTAGCAGGAAGCTGCTTCTCCTCAGAATGCCCAAGTGTGTCTTCTGCTATTCCTCCCACATCGGAGCACTTTTCCCTTCACGCTGGCACGTGTACACCTGTAGTAACCACAGGTTTCGATGCTTTGACATCTGGGCCCTTGCTGACACTGGAGGGGCAGTCCCTCCCAGAGCCAGCCAGTTCCTAGACTGAGGAAATGACTCCTCTCCGAATCCATCTTCCAGCACAAACTAACCAAGGCAGAGCCACACCCCCAGCCAATACCTTTGTCTGACTCTTCCACTCTGGGCTATTGTCCCCGGCCCTAACCTTCCTAGGGCCAGGTACCAGACAACCAGGGACAGCCCTATGTACCAGAACCTTCGAAATTATTCAAACGAGCCAGTCCTAACCTGCTTAGCCTGCTGACCCTGCCTCACCCATTCCTTCCCATGGAAACCAGAAACAAGGCTCTTGCCCACGTCTCCCCTCGCTCCCTCGGTTTCCTGACTGAGCCTGGGGCTTCCTGTGTGACTCTGTGACAGGTGGCATGCCCCCTCCTCTTGGGAACTATGATAGCAAATTATCTTTTCAGTGGCAGGCATTTCCTGATCTGTTGGCTTCACCATCACTGAACAATAATAAAACCTGGGTTTCCAAACAACACTTGGGGTAGGACGCACAGCTCACTGAGGGCAGGCCTATCCCTCCATTAGGAGCTCCAGGCTGGCCACGTGTGGGTGCCCAGGAAAGAGGAAGGAAGGATGACAGAGGGAAGTTCTGACACCTCTCAGTAGCTCCACACAGACCCCTCCTCACATCCCCTCTGCCTGCTCCCCTCCTTGTGTCCCTCTCCTCATGTGCCCCCTCCGCCCACACCCCTCCTCCCATAGCCCCCTGTCCACCTCCGTCCACCCATAGCCCCCTCCACACACTCCCTCCACCTGCCCCCATCCACATTCCTCCTCCTTACATCCCCTCCTCACGTGCTCCCTCACCCACACCCCTCCTCTGGTCCCCCTCTACCTGCCCCCCTCCTCACATCCCGCCTCTTCATGCCTCCCTCCGCCTGCCCCCCCTCTACTGCTCCTTGGAATGCTTGCTTGTTACTCAATGTTCCAATAAAAGAACAGCGAGTGTCTGTGTGGGAGCAGTGGGCAGTGAGGACAGGGGTGGAGGACACAAATATGAGGACCCACCCTGCCACCAGCCCCAGGCAGGGCTCTCTGCCTGCAGCCAACCAACTAGCTGGTTGTTTTGCTTTGTGCTGGACTAGAAGGAAACAAACGAGTGGACAGGAGGCAGCACCCCTCCCTCTGGCCCGAGACACTGACTATCCCCAAAGCACTGAGCCAGGGTTCCCCCCAGCTTCTCACCCATAAGATGTGTTCTTTGGATTCTCGGGAGAAAGCATGACTCTAAGAGCTCCTGCCCAGAGATGCACCAGAGGTCATCCTGCGATGGTCACCATCTGCCCCCAAGCTGGCAGCCTGGCTCCAGCAGAGGCAGCAGAGACAGGGGCCTCCAGAAGGTGTCTTGAAAGGGCATGGTCAGTGCAGGACCCCTGCCTGCCACTCTGTGGTCACCCTCTGATTTATGCTCTCGGGCCCTAGCTGACCGCACTGGGGACCATCCTCCGGTTGCCATGTCCCGGCGAGCTGCCCTGGATAAGCTCACAGGCCTGCAAGCCTGCAGCTGGTCACAACCCCGCCTGCCGACGTCCCGACTGCTCCATGTCCCCATCCATAGAGCACAAGCTCCTTCCTGTCCTTTTCCTCTGCTGGCTTACTATTTTTCTTTAAAACACATGTAAAGGCTATATTTTTCTCTGTAAACATAATTTTTATTTCAGTGCCGAGAAAAACCTCAAAGTCCCTGAGCTTGAGTTCCTCATAGTCTTTAAAAACAAGTGACGTGTATACGCGTGGCGTCCGTGTGAGGACAAAGCGGGGGCTCCGAGCTGCTGTGCATGATGCCCTTTAAAATTATAGATCTGAAAAGCCATTTCTGGATCCCAGCAACTCGTAAGGAAGAGAGGAAACGTTTATTTTGGGTTGTTTTATTTCATTCCCACTCAATTTCAAACACGGCTGCTTAAAGCAACATTCATGGGAAGTGACACGGCTATTAATCACCAACACAGCTACTGCACACGCAGCCTCTGCGGCAGCCGCGTGCCCGCCTTCCCCAGGCTCCCTCTCCTCTCTTCTCCCAACGGAGGCCAGTGACCTACTAAAAAGATAATTGCTTCGCGTGTTTCCTGCTCTGCGGCATCATTGCATCAGTCTACTCTGAGTGACACCCCGTCATCAGAAAAAGGAGAGGAGCTTCGTGGCCAGGCCTCCGCTTTCACCTCAAGACTTCTTGGAGTACAAGCTGGTTTGTAGGCATCCATGCTGTCAGAGGGAGGGAGGACAGAACACTCACCCTTCACTGTCCACGTGCTGACCTCTGCAGACAAAAGCTAAGCAAATCCCTGGGCAAAGGCCACATTCCCTGTGGCTTCCTTCCCTCATTAATAACTCAGCCACAAACAGGATTTAAGGGAGCCTGTGAGAACCCCACAGCTGGACCACTGCACCTCATTCCCTCTGACGCAGGTGGAGACCCACCCACCTCTCAGTGAGCCCAAGCCTTTCTGTTCCTATGTCTTCCCCTTCTCTGGGATGGCCTGGACATTGAAGCTCAGAAAGAAAATATGTACAAAGCAGGCTATTTTACACCACTGGGTGGACCAGGCAGATTTGGTCCAGCTGGCCAACCAGGATGCAAAAAGTTGGCTGCTTATTATCAAGCAATGCATGCGACAGACACCCCGACTTCTAGCCCCAAGCCTCAGCACACCCAGCCCAACCAATGCCTTGGATCAAGCTTGGGTCTCGGAAGGGCCAGGCTGCACACAACTCTTCCTATATGTTTTTTTAAAAAGTTGAACATTCAACTTTTTTTTTTTTTTGCCATTGGGCTTTGACCAAGCAACCTTGACAAAGCATTGAAATATCAGACTCAACGTATCACATCACCATGTTTTAGCTGTCATACTTCAAATGTATGCATGTGTGTGTGGCATATAGGTAAATGCTTCTTTAATAGTACTCCAAATTGTGACGAATATGTAAAAAGGCCCCAAGGAAAAGCTCTCAGAGGGCCTTTCCAATCCTGCAGGATTCCCAACAAATAACATGTACCCTCCAGATGCCTTTCTTTCTCCCAGCCCTCAACAGTCCAACCAGCACAGACTAGACTAAACAAGTCCTCAGGAGTTGTGATGGGTCAGTGACGATGACACTTTTTAAACACGAGAATATTTCAGAAATAGAAAGAAATGAAGGTGCTTTCCTGTCAGTGTCGAAAATTCTATATCGAGAACAGGGAGACACCCCGAACTCGCAGGCGCAAACATAGGGCCCATGTATTCTTGGCCAGACACTTCAGACAGAAGGAGCCTTTGCCATTCCTTTTCCTCTTTCTCAAGGGTCACACCAGATCAAGATGCCGGGAACATAAAGGTCCTCCCCAACACGAAACCCGTGGGTCACACCATAACACGAAATTCGTGGGTCACACCCCAACACGAAACCCGTGGGTCATACCCCAACACGAAACCCGTGGGTGTCGCCCCAACACGAAACCCGTGGGTCTCACCCCAACACGAAACCCGTGGGTCTCCTGCCGCGGTGCCCTGTGGGGCCACCATTCTGCAGAATGTCTACCTGGCCACAACACTGAGTAGTGCCACGTGGAGCAGGCAGCTGACCCACAGGGCTGGGAGCCGGGACACATGCTCCCACAAGCAGATGGATGGCCCCAGTGGAGACCCCAGAGCATTCAGACAAGGGACGCCACAGGCAGAGGCACCTGCAGTGTCTCCAGGTCCGCACTGAGCAGGCCACTTCTGGATGACCTCACAAACCTGGATGATAACCCGTGTCACCCTGCCTGTCAACAGCCAGTAGTGAGGCAGGCCTGGGTCGCCTGGATCTGACAGTTGGCCAATTCCAGCTTCTTTGAGGGTTCAGTGACACAAACAAGAGTGGGTCTGACCCAGCACAGAAGGGCTCTGACCCCTCACAATGAACAGCAGCGAACCGGCTGCCTCACTGTGGAGTTTGCTCTGGATACTGTTCTGGTGCCTAATGCTGCCCACGGGAGGCCGTCCTGGGACCAGGTCAGCATCATGTCACCCCAGGTGTCACGGAGGGCGGGAGGCAGGAGGTGGTGGCAAAAACCCAGGCTGTGGATCAGACACAGCTGGTGTACACACAGACTCTGACACCTGCTGTGTTATCCTGGGTAACTGGCACAAACCTGCTGTGCCTCAAATTCCTCAGCTGTCAGCCGGGCTGGCCATGATGGTGAGGGCCAAGTGACATTTGCCGGACACATAGTAGATATTCAAGGTGTGGCCACTGTCACCCTCATAATCATTACCATTGTCCCCAGCCCCTAGGATTACCCTCTGTTCTACTCATCCTTGATCTAGAAAAGCCATTTAAAAATTTCCCCACAGAAGCGCTCTTTCTTCTTCTTTAAGCCGAACAAAGCACTAACTTATTCTGCACCACTAAGATTGTTACAAACAGTTTCAGGGTAAAGGGGAGAGTCTCTTCCACCCAACCTTAAAGGCAATGAAACTGCTGACAGAGAAGAAAACAGGCTGCCTACTGATGTGCTCGAAAAAGTGTGTGTGTGTGTGTGTGTGTGTGTGTGTGTGTGTGTGTGGTAAAAGCATAGGAAGCTTCCTAGAAGCACCCTCCCCTTTTATGTACCCAAGAATACCAGCCGACTCTCTTCTTCTCAAATTCCAGGGAGGGATAAGAATTTTGTCTCTGAACAAAATAAAGCTGGAAAAGGTGGTGGCAACCTTCGCGTTGCCATGGAAGCAGCCGCTTCCTCGCCTCGTCAATCAGCCTACCCTAGAGAGGAGGCTGAGCGTTGTTCCCGTGGTCTCCCCACAAGGGAAATTACTTGACTTTTCAGAATTACAGCCTTAGTGATATCTGTGAGTGACATGGTGGTTAATCTTAGTCGTCGGAATTGTGATTCCTTGAGATTCCTCCTTTTAAAAACTCGTATCCTAATGAATGCAAAACAAAATTACAGTGGTGGGAGACACGGAGCCATGAATTATAGCTGAGACTGCCTGCGGTGGGCTAATGACTCCACTGTGGAATTATTTTCGTATTTTAAAAAATTGTATGCAGAGAGAAGTCTTCCATCATCAGCACCACTGCAGAGATGCTGCAGAGCTCCCCTGTGCTGCAGCGAGGAGAGTGAGGAAGCAAGACGGCAGCCCGGGGACAGCCAGCACTCCCTTCTCTTCTCCCCTCCATCCTCCGGCCGGTGCAGATCTGTGTGCATCCTGCTGCCCCACAGCCAGCCAGAGCCTGCCACACCCCGGAGGCAGCAAGCCTGACCACGTGCGTGTACAGTGACAGCAAAGAGGCAGACACTGAGGCCCCAACACGCGCCAGATCCCCCTCACTGAGCATGAGCGGCAGATGAAAGCCACCTGAGGGCTGGCACCCACTTCCTAATGCTGCAGGCTGGCTTTGGATCGTCCCTGACGATGGGACGTGTCTGAGGACTTACGGGTTGGCTGCTGCCTCCCCTCTTAATCCACAGCCTTAAAGGTGAAAGATGCTCTGTACGCTCTGAAAACAGCAGCAGAGTCGTTCAGGACATTAACACGGTGTGTCCTTGCATGTCTTTAGATCATCGCTCATCAATGTTTTGTAGCTTTCAGCATGTACGTCCTGCACCTGTTTTGTTACATTTGCACCTATTTCAATTTTTATGAACAACCGCAAATAGTATTATATTTTAAATGTTGGCACCCTTGTGTTTGTTGCTAATGTATAAAACTACAGTTGATTTTTGTCATGTATCCTGTGCCCTTGCTGAACCCACTTCTTATTTGTAGCACTTTTCTGGAAATAACGTGGGATTTTCTATATAAACAATTATACCTTCTTATGAGATAATAGAAAATATACATATTGGTCTTTGACTCCAGTTCCTGGCACAGAGCTCCTGAAACCCTTGTAATTTCCTGAGTGACAGGCCTGTCTTTTGTTCTAATGAGGTGACTCTGGGAGCGCTCGTGGATGGACCCTGGATGAGGGCTGGTCGCCCAAAAGACCACCTGAAGCTTGGGATTTTCAGCCCCAACTTCCCTCCTCCTGCCATTCTGCAGAGAGGAAGAGGGGCTGGAAACGGAGTTAATGATGGGTCATACTTTCACCATGAAGCCTCCATAAAGTCCCAAAGTATGGGGTTCAGAGAGCTTCCAGGCTGGCGAACACACCCACACCAGGAGGGTGACACACCCCAGCTCGACGGGGACTGAAGTTCCTGTGTGTGCTCAGGACCCTCCAAGACCCGGCCCCATGTGTGTCGTCATCTGGCTGGTCACTGTGGCCTTCATCCAGTCCTTTAATAAGCATGCTTTCCTGAGTTCTGTGAGCTGCTCCAGTGAATTAATCACACTGAAGAGGGGGTCGTGGTGACCTCCGATCTGCAGCTGGTTGGCCGAAGCACAGATGATAACCTGAGGTTACCAGTGGTGTCTGAAGTGGGGGCGGGGAACAGTCTTGTGGGGCTGAGCCCTTAGTCTGCGAGAATTGATGCTATCCCCCAGGTAATGTCAGAACTGAGTGAAATTGTGGCATTCAGAGAGAAATTGTGGCTGGCATCAGAGACTATAGTGAAGTGTTCTGTGTGAGCAGTGAAAGAGATTCACACACACACAGAAAAAAAAAACAGTAGGGAATAACAGGGTTTTTCCCTGCATAGGAAAGAAAAAATTGAGTTTTTCCTTTTCTACATCCGAATACAGGAACAGTTTTATTACTTCCTTCCCAATATATGTGGCTTTTATTTCTTTTTCTTGCCTTATTGCACTGGCTACAAGTTCTATCACTATAGTGAAGAAGAATGGTGAGAGCAGACACACTTGCCTTATTCCCAATCTTACGAAGGGAGCATCCAGTCTTTCACCATCAAGTATAATGTTGACTTTATGTTTCCCTTAGGTGCTCTTTATCAAATGGAGCACATTTATCACTATTTCTATTTGAAAGAGAGTTTTTATCAAGAATGTATGTTTCAGGTGATACATGGGGCTCAGGTAAATGTGGAAGGCGGTGAGCCCAAACTGAGCTAAAGAGTCACTTGAAACCTGAGAAGGTAGAGAGAAGTAGGCTGAGAAGAAGGAGCTCAGTGAGGGAGAACTAAGCCAGGCCAATGCTGTTGCCACCAACCACACCACTGATAATGACGTGGGTGCCGAGGAAGAGAGCCTGGACCCAAGGAAATATGAGATCTGCAGCCAAGCAGTCCACCAGCTAAAGGTTGAGGGGGAAGACCCACACAAGGCCCATGTAGACATCTTGCTCACTCATTTCATCCAGAATACATCACCTACAGCCCTGAAAACACCTGAGTGACATCACCTTAAAGGTGGTAAGTAGAATCCATGCCAAAAGACCTTCTGAGGAAAAGCTCATCTTCTATGATCCTTCGAGGAGAGGGGGTCAGTGTGCAAGTCACAGCCAATCCCAGGAGTTATAAATCAGAAAAAGAATGTATTCGATCAATAACAAACTGCACTGGGGAGACATAATGGAGCTCAGGGGAGTCCTGGGAAAACCAAGAGGGTGAGCTGAGCATCGATCCCTATGAGACCACACTGTCATCTCCTTCCTTGCATATGTGAGCTCATCTTCACTTTGGCCTCAAAGACAAGGAAACACGATATTGTCAGCAATACTTGAACTTGATCCTGATTGACTGTGAGGCAGAAATTTATCGTCTGCTCTAAGTCATCACATATATAAGAAGTATCTTGGATCAGTTGGGATTCCAGGCGGCTGAAACTCTCATGATGAACATCATCCCAGGCAGAGTTGTGGCCAAGCTTTTTACTACCTACCACAGTGAGCTGAACATGGATTAATGTTACAAGAATGCTCCAGAACTGTACCATGAGATACTGCTGGTTAGGGGCATTGACCAGGTTTATGAAATTGGATGCCAGTTCCAGGATGAAGGAGTTGATTTGACTCAAAATCCTGAGATCACCACCTGTGAGTTTTAGATGGTCTTCACAGACTATCACAATCTCAAGGAAATCATGGAGATGATTTCAGGGATGCCATTACAGGCAGTTACAAGGTCACCCACCATCCAGATGGCCCTGAGATTGACATCACCCCACCTTTCAGAAAATTCAGCTTGGTGATGAGTGGCCAGAACTAACCTCTACGAGACTGAAGAAACTTAGAAAATTCTTTTTCTGTTCCTTTTTTTAAAATTTCTTGGGGTGACATTTGTTAGTAAAATTACATAGATTTCATGTTTACAATTCTGTATTGCATCATCTATAAATCCCATTGTGTGTTCACCACCCAGAGTCAGTTCTCCTTCCATCACCATATATTTGATCCCACTTACCCTCATCTCCCTCCCCCCTCCCACCTTACCCTCTGGTAACCACTAAACTATTGTCTGTCTATGAGTTTTTGTTTCTCATTTGTTTGTCTTGTTCTTTTGTTGTTTTTGGTTTATATACCTCATATCAGTGAAATCATAGGGTTCTCTGCTTTTTCTGTCTGACTTATTTCACTTAGCATTATACTCTCAAGATCCATCCATGTTGTCACAAATGTTCCTATATCATCTTTTCTTACTGCCGAATAGTATTCCATTGTGTATATATACCCCAACTTCTTTATCCATTCATCTATCGAAGGACATTTTGGTTGTTTCCATGTCTTGGCCACCGTAAACAAGCTGCAATGAACATTGGAGCACACGTGTCTTTATGGATAAATGATTTCAAATTCTTTGGATAGATACCCAGAAGAGGGATTCCTGGGTCATATGGTAATTCTATTTGTAATTTTTTGAGGAACCGCCACACTGCCTTACATAGTGGCTACACCAGTCTGCATTCCCACCAACAGTGTATGAGGGTTCCTTTTTCTCCATAGCCTCTCCAACACTTGTTACTATTTGTCTTGTTAATGATAGCCATTCTGACTGGGGTGAGATGATATCTCATTGTGGTTTTTATTTGCATTTCTCTGATGATTAGTGATGTTGAGCATTCTTTCATATGTCCATTTGCCATTGGTGAACCCTCTTTGGAGAAACGTCTCTTCGGTCCTCTGCCCATTTTACAATTGGGTTGTTTGTTTTTTTGTTGTTGAGTTTCATGAGTTCCTTGTATATTTTGGATATTAGACCCTTATCAGAGGCACTGTTTGCAAAAATCTTCTCCCATTCAGTCGGTTGCCTCTTTATTTTGTCGATGGCTTCTTTGGCTGTGCTGAAGCTTTTAAGTTTCATATAGTCCCATTTGTTCATTTTAGCTTTTACTTCCATTGCCTTTGGAGTCAAGTTCATAAAATGCTCTTTGAACCCAAGGTCCATAAGTTTAGTATCTATGTTTTCTTCTATGCAGTTTATTGTGTTAGGTCTTATGCTTAAGTCTTTGATCCATTTTGAATTAATTTTGGTAAATGTTGACAGATAACAGTCCAGTTTCATTCTTTTGCACGTGGCTATCCAATTCTCCCAGCACCATTTATTGAAGAGGCTGTCTTTCCTTCATTGTATGTTTTTAGCTTCTTTGTCAAAAATTATCTGTCCATATTTATGTGGTTTTATTTCTGGGTTCTCAATTCTATTCCATTGGTCTATGTGTCTGTTTTTCTGCCAATACCATGCTGTTTTGATTATTGTAGCCCTGTAGTACAAGCTAAAGTCAGGCAGTGTGAAACCTCCAGCACTGTTCTTTTTTCTTAAGATTCCTTTGGCCTTTCAGGGTCTTTGGTGGTTACAAACAAATCTGACGATTTTTTGTTCTATTTCTTTAAAAACTGCCATTGAGATTTTGATGGGGATTGCATTAAATCTGTATATTCTTTTGGGTAATAAGGCCATTTTAACTATGTTAATTCTTCCAATCCATGAGCATGGAATGTCTTTCCATCTCTTTGTGTCTTCTTCAGTTTCTTTCAAAAATGTCTTATAGTTCTCAGCATATAAATCCTTCACATCCTTGGTTAAGTTTATTCCTAGGTATTTTATTCTTTTTGCTGCAATTGCAAAGGGAATTGTTTTTTGTATTTCTTTTTCTGAGATTTCATTATTAGCACATAGGAATGCAACGGACTTTTGTACATTGATTTTGTAGCCAGCAACTTTACTGTATTCGTTGATTGTTTCTAACAGCTTTTTGGTGGAGTATTTAGGGTTTTCTATATATAGAATCATGTCATCTGCAAAGAGTGATATTTTAACTACTTTATTCCCAATTTGGATGCCTTTTATTTCTTTCTCTTGCCTGATGGCTCTGGCAAGAACTTCCAACACTATGTTGTAAAGCAGAGGTGACGGGACAGCCTTGTCGTGTTCCTGAACGTAGAGCAAAGGGCTTCAGTTTTTCACCATTAATTATGAGATTAGCTGAGGGCTTGTCATAGATGGCCTTTACTATGTTAAGGTATTTTCCTTGTATACCTATTTTATTAAGTATTTTAATCATTAATGGATGTTGTATCTTGTCAAATGCTTTTTCTGCATCAATTGATATAATCATATGATTTTTGACCTTTATTTTGTTTATGTGATGTATTACATTGATGGATTTGCAGATGTTGAACTATCCTTGTGCCCCTGGGATGAACCCCATTTGGTCGTGATGAATAATCGTTTTAATGCATTGTTGTATTCGATTTGCTAAAATTTTGTTTAGGATTTTTGCATCAGTATTCATCAGAGATATAGGTCTGTAGTTTTCTTTTTTTGTGTTGTCCTTAGCAGGTTTTGGTATCAGGGTAATGTTGGCCTCATAAAATAAGTTAGGGAGTACTGACTCTTCTTCAATTTTTTGGAAGAGTTTGAGCAGGATTGCTATTACATCCTGTTTGAAGGTTTGGTAGAATTCACTAGGAAGCCATCTGGTCCCGGACTTTTGCTTTTGGGAAGGTTTTTGATGACTGATTCAATTTCTTTAGATTTTCTGTTTAGATTTTCCAGTTCTTCATGGTTCAGCCTAGGAAGGCTATATGTTTCTAAGAACTTGTCCATTTCTTCTAGGTTATTGAATTTAGTGGCATATAGTCCTTCGTAGTATTCTTGAATGATCCTTTGTATTTCTGTGGTGTCCATGATAACTTCCCCTTTTTCATTTCTGATTTTGTTAATTAGTGTCTTCTTTCTTTTTATCTTAGTGAGTCTAGCCAAGGGTTTGTCAATTTTGTTAATCTTTTCAAAGAACCAGCTCTTGGTCACATTAATTTTTTCTATTGTCTTTTTGTTCTCTATTTCATTTAGTTCTGCTCTGATTTTTGTTATCTCCTTTCTTCTGCTGACCTTGGGTTTCGCTTGTTCTTCTTTTTCCAGTTCTTTAAGGTGTAACATGAGGTTATTTATTTGGGATTTTTCTTGTTTCTTGAGATAGGCCTGTAATGATATAAATTTCCGTCTTAAAACTGCTTTTGCTGCATCCCAAAAATTTTGGTAGGATGTATTTTCATTGTCATTTGTT
This sequence comes from Rhinolophus hipposideros, assembly GCF_964194185.1. NCBI lineage: Eukaryota > Metazoa > Chordata > Mammalia > Chiroptera > Rhinolophidae > Rhinolophus > Rhinolophus hipposideros. Next base: position 2,156,411 of record NC_138058.1, on the reverse strand, counting down.
TCTATGTATCTTTTGATCTCTCCTCTAATTTCTTCTTTGACCCAGACGTTCTTTAAAAGTATGTTGTTTAATCTCCATGTATTAGTTATTTTTCCTGCTTTCTTTTTGCAGTTGATATCCAATTTCAAAGCCTTGTGATCAGAGAATATGCTTGGTATGATTTCAATCTTCTTAAATGGCTGAGGCTGATTTTATGTCCCAATATATGGTC